>NW_004443965.1:5576811-5615751 GCF_000243295.1 Trichechus manatus latirostris
AGGTCTTTTACATCCCTGGTCAGATTTATTCCTAAGTATTTTATCTTTTTAGGGGCTATTGAAAATGGTATTGATTTCCTTATTTCCTTTTCATCGTTCTCCTAACTGGTGTATAGGAATCCAACTGATTTTTGAATGAGAACCTACTCTTGATAGCACCCATGGGCAGAGAAAATTAATCTTAAACAGACTGTCATGAATTTTGTTTTGGTGGGGATAGTTATCAAGCTGTCAGGAAATCTTATTGGGTCCAAACTGGATTTTCGAGTACATCCTTCTATCTAAAATATCATGATTATTATTATATATTGGCATGTTTTTTGAGCTGTTTACTATGCTAAAACTTTTAGAGTAACCTTTTAAAGTAAGTACTGTTATTATCTCCATTTTACAGGAAACTGAGGCTTAGAGAGATTGAGGCCATATGCAGCATAGCCAGGGTTTTAACCAGTTCTGTATAGTACGTCTCTAATAGAAAATATCCATCTGTTGGAGTCCTTATTTCATCCTTTAAAACCTTTCTATTCAAAGTATAGTTCATAGACCAACAGCACTGGCATCACCTGGGAGCTTGGTAGAAAGGTAGAATTAGAGCCCACCTCACCCCAGACCTATTGAGTCAAAATCTGCATTTTAACAAGATGCTCAGGTGATTCTTATGCATATTAAACTTCGAGACCAAACCTACTGCTATTGAGTTGATTCTGACTCATAGCAACCCTGTAGGACAGAGAACTGTCCCATAGGGTTTCCCAGGCTATAATCTTTATGGAAACAGACTGCCACCTCCTTCTCCCATGCAGCAGTTGGTGAGTTCAAACCGCCAACCTTTTGGTTGGCAGCCGAGCGCTTTAACCACTGTGCCACAAGGGCTCCCTAAAATTTGAGAAGCACTACTTTAAAACAGAATATTAACAAGGCAGATTAGTTTAATGAAGCAAGACATTTTGGAGGAGTTGGGCCATAGACTGGTATCTGTAGAAGGGTAATTTCAACTTTGGTCTGCAGATGATTTGCAGTAATACAGAAAAAGACTTCTGAGAAAAAGTAAGCAAACAAAAACCTTTCTCGTTTTCCAGTCACTACTAGCTGGCCAGTATAATTATTCTGATCTCATTACAATTACAAGGCATATACTAGATATTCAGTAAATACTTTAAAATTGGTTATAAGACAGCTTTTTAGCATGGCATGTAAGCCTTCCCATCTGACTTCAACATACCTTTTCAGTCCTAATCCCACTACATATTTCCATCTATTTTATACTCCAGTCACATTTAAGTAATTTCTCATTCATTCACTCATTCATCCCTATAATAAACATTTATTGAGCACCTACATCCTACTAGGTATTGCTGAAGGCCTTGTGGAAGCAGTGGTTAACAGTGGTTCCTCTCATGGAACCTACAGATGCCCATACTGATTATTATGGCCAGCATCATTTTTGATTGGTCAGTGTCCATATCATCCCATGTGTCAAAGGTTTTGAATAGCACTCCTGGGTGTAAGTAAACCCTAATCCCATTTTTATTCAGCTAGGTTTCCATGAAGAGTAAGAGATGAGAGAAGAACTTAGTCTGGGACTTAAAGTCCAGTGCCCTTTCTGTTTTGAAATATAATTCTGAACTACTTAACATTAAGCCCTTTTGACTTTGTTTATGATACCCTTTGTCTTCTCTTCTCTGACTTTAGAAATCTTATTTCCAGCTTAACTGCTACATCTTCCATGGAGACTTCTCCGATCTCCCAGGTAAATTTTATTACTTTTTCTTCTGCACTTTGCTTATACATCTGTCAGACTCATTTCATTTTGCTTCATTTATAGGAAGTTTAAATATGTTTCCTACACTTGAAGCTTTTTGGGATCAAGGAAGATATTTATATTTGTGTCCCCAGCACCTAGCACTGTATCTCACCAATAAATGTTGAAATGACTTATTAATCATCAGGAGACTTGCAGAAGGGCTTGTTCCTGGGATTTGAAAGTCCTAGATACAATATTTCTCATAGGCTAGTATAAGCTTATTTTCATACATAGTAAATGACATTTGTATTGAACCAACAAGACAGGGTGTAGTATTTTTTAGTATATTTTAAGGAATGGAAAACTTGATTAGACCAATCACTTCCAGTTTCTCTGGCTCAGACCTGGATTGCTCAGGTTCATTGCGATAGTAAAATCCTTGGTTAAAATTTTTGACTGTAGAATGATCTATCCTTGTAAAGGCAGACGAAAGAAAAGGAAAAAAAAATTTCACTGGAAACTTCTCAGTAGAGCTAAGCTGGTTTTATATGAGTTGGGTAGGCAAAGCCTAGCAAGTGGGTTTCATTTGTTCTCATTTTTATAATTTAAACTTCTACTGTTGCGCCTATAACATAATACTGTAATCTAATCCATGGGCAGAGGTACTTTGACCTTATCATCTGGCAGCTATTCATTAATATTGGTGACAGGTGAAAACTAGACAAATGAGTAAAGACAGTTTTTGTGAGTTCAGGATAAATCCTTGAAACTAGGCCAACTGTTCCTTTTCTTGTCCTTTGTGGAGTTGAATGCCCTGGTATTTTTATGACTCAAGTAACCACTGTGGGAACTACTTAACTACTTCCTGTTGGGATATGGCAGAAAATAAAGTCTTTGGTTGTTAGCTTTCTGAGCTAGTCATCTGTGCCTCTGAGCTGTGCCTACACCAAAGTACTTGTGCACAATACAGACATAACTGACATCAAAGTGAACATAATGGCATGGCTTTTCAAGAGACAAGAGAAAGCTTTCTTGTTACCTTAGGGTCTGACATTACTTTTGACATTCTAAATCTCAGTGTTTATGAGAAACATCAATAATAATAACCACCCTTTACATGGGAATAGCATCTTTTTCTCTGGGCTTTGAGCATTTCACAAGCATGAAGTGTACTGTGCAGAAGGGGTAGACGGAGTGGGAGAATCTGGCCCCAAACAATTAAGAGCTAAGATTCTTCTCTATAGCAAGAATGGAACATAAGGGGGACAGTTTAGGATAGGAAATGAAGGATGCTGGGTCCAGCTGAGACTGTAAGTGGAATTTAGCAAGACAGTAATGATGACTCAGAATTTGTCCAACTAAAATTAACTGTGACTGACTCTTAAAAAATAATTCAGAAATCACTGGATCCACGAATATCTCTGGTATTTGCTCATAACAATTGAAGTGCTGGCTAAGGTTTAAACATAACCACTGGTTTCACAAACTCGTGTCTAAAATAACCTCAATTTGTACACATTTTATAAACGTAGTCCAAACATTTCTTTTTGTTTGGGGAGTAAAAACATTAAAAACATGACTTAACACATCATTTACTGTTTTTAGACTTTAGTCCTCGAGGGCAGGACCTGTTACCTTAATTCATGTCAGTAACTTCAGCTCCTAAGGCTGTGTCCTTCCCATATTAAGTGCTTAATAAATGTTGCATGTGTGTTTTTAAAATTTTATTGTGGTAAAATATATATAACAAAAAATTATCTGTTGTTAACCATTTTAGTGTATAATTCGGTGACATTAGTTACATTCATCATGTTATACAACCATGACCACTGTCTATATCCAAAAGTTCTACATCAGCCCCGAAGAAGAGCTCAGTACCCCTTCAGCAATAACTCACATTTTCTTCTCTCCCAGCCCCTGGTAGCCACTAACAAACTTTTGTCTCTATGCATTTGCCTATTCTAGATAGTTCATGTAAGTAGGACCATACAATATTTATCCTCTTGTGTCTGGCTTATTTCACTTAACATGATGTTTTCAAGATTCATCCATGTCATAGCATGTATCAGAGTGTCATTTCTCGACAGCTGAGTAATATTCCATTATATGTAACACATTTTGTCTAATCATTCATCTGTTGGTGAACGTGGGTTGTTTCTACCTTTTGGCTTGTGTGAATAATACTGCAGTGAACATTGGTGTGTAAGTATCTCTTTGAATCTCTGCTTCCAGTTCTTTTGGGAGTATACCTAGCAGTGAGAATCACAAGGTAATTCTATGTTTAACTTTTTGAGGAATCATCAAACTGTTTTCCACAGTGGCTGCACCATTTTACATTTCCACCAGCAACGGATGAGGGTTCCAATTTTTTACATCTTTGCCAACACTTGTTTTCCATTTTTCTGATAATAAACCATCCTAGTGGGTGTGAAAACCTGTTGGTGTTGAGTTGACTCCAACTCATAAAGAACTTATAGGACAGAGAAGAACTGCCCCATAGGGTTTCCAAAGAGCAGCTGGTGGATTTGAATTGCCGACTTTTTGGTTAGCAGCTGCGCTCTTAATCAGTGTGCCACCAGTGGGTGTGAAGTAGCATCTTATTTTGGTTTTGATTTGCATTTCCTTTGGAGGAATATCTATTCAAGTTCTTTGCCCATTTTTAAAATTGGATTGTTTGTCTTTTTTTTGTTGTTGAGTTGTGAGTGTATTTATATATTCTGGATATTAAACCCTTATCAGATAAATGGCTATCAAATATTTTTCTCCCATTCTGTAGGTATCTGTTCACTTTCTTGATAAAGTCTTTTGATGAACAAAATATTTTAATTCTGATGAAGCCCAGTGTGTCTTCTTTTGTTGCTTGTGCTTTTGGTGTCATTTCTAAGAATCTATTGTCAAAAACAAGGTCTTGAAGCTTTACCCCTTCCTGTGTTTTGTTTGGGGCCCTGGTGGTACAATGGTTAAGCGTTTGGCTGCTAACCAAAAGGTCGACAGCTTTGTTCTAAGAATTTTATGGTTTTAGTTCTTACAATTAGGTCATTGATCCATTTTGAGTTAAAATTTTTGTATATGGTGTGAGGTATGGATCCAGTTTCATTCTTTTGCATATAGAAATCTAGTTGTCCTAGTATCATTTGTTGAAGAGACTATTCTTTCTTTTTCATTGTACTTTAGATGAAGATTTACAGAGCAAATTAGTTTCTCATTAAATAATTAATACACATAAATTGTTTTTTGACATTGGTTGCCAACCCCATGACATGTCAACACTCTCCTCGACCTTGGGTTCCGCATTACCAACTTGCCTGTCCCCTCCTTCCTTCTCATTTTTGCCCCTGGGCTGGTGTGTCCATTTAATCCGTTTAGTCTTCCTTTGTTTTATGGGCCTGTCTAATCTTTGGCTGAAGGATGAACCTCAGGAGTGACTTCAGTACTGAGTTAAAAGGGTGTCTGGGTGGGGGCCATACTCTCAGGGTTTCTCCAGTCTTTGTCAGATGAGTAAGTCTGGTCTTTTTTTGTGAGTTAGAATTTTGTTCTACATTCTTCTCCAGCTCTGTCTGGGACCCTCTGTTGTGATCCCTGTCAGAGCAGTCAGTGGTAGCCGGGCACAATCTAGTTGTGCTGGACTCAGTCGATAGAGGCTGTGGTAGTTGTGGTCCATTAATCCTTTGGACTAATCTTTCCCTTGTGTCTTTGGTTTTCTTCATTCTCCCTTGCTCTAGACGGGGTGGGACCAGTGGAGTATCTAAGATGGCTACTCACAAGCTTTTAAGACCCCAGACATTACTCACCAAGGTAGGATGTAGAACATTTTCTTTATAGACTATGTTATACCAGTTGAGCTAGATGTCCCCGAGACCATGTCCCCAGCCCTCAGCCCAGTAATTCGGTCCTTCAGGGAGTTTGAATGTGTCTATGAAGCTTCCATGACCTTACCTTGGTCAAGTTGTACTGACTTCCCCAGTATTGTGTACTGTCTCACCTGAAGAGACTATTCTTTCCCCATTGAATGGACTTGACATCCTTGTTGAAAATCAATTGAGCATACATAAATATGGGTTTATTTCTAGACTCTCAGTTCTATTCCATTGGTTTATATGTCTATCCTTATACCATTACTACACTGCTTTGATTACTGTAGCTTTGTAGTAAGTTTTGAAATCAGGAAATGTGATTCCTGCTACTTTGTTCTTCTTTCCTAAGATTGTTTTGACTGTTTGGGGCCACTTAATAAATGTTTTTTAAATAGAAATGTTGTAGGTGCTTCTAAACTGTTTTTCATAGTTTCTCCTCAGTTACCAGTGGCTCTCAATTTATTTTTGTCCATTTAATTCTTTCCCACCACTTATAATGTCACAGATACAAATTTGTTCTATGACTTTATTTGGAATTATATGTTTTGGACTTAATTTTTACATAGGGCCTATGTAAATTTAAAGATTCTGATCCAGAATGGACATTCTACTCGGTTATGAGATTAATTTTAAAAAAACAGAATATTTAAATTTAAAAGCAGATAATGAGTTTCTGGAACACCCTATTTAAATTTTAATTCTTGGAATACAGCCTTTAGATTTGGCTAGAATGGTTCACATTTTCACCAGAAATGTTACAATGTATTTTGTAGGTTAATACTCATATAATAGTAGCTCTAACAGTAGCATGCTTTTCAAAATCACACACGTAGATGATATTTGCAGAGTCTTATTTTTTTGATGCAGTTTAACAAAATGAATCTGTATGTCTTGCAGAGGAAGATACAACGCAGGTGAGGACAGTTCTTTTAATATTTTGGAAGGCACACGTATAATATAATGAAATAGCCACTGTAAAGGGAACCCTAAGAAATAAATCTAGTAGAATTAGAAATGCAGAAGGAGCTCTCATATTGACCTGAGGGTTCTGCAGATTAGTAACAATAACAGTATTTGTATATTGCCTTAGTCTGTGTTTTCTTCTTTGGACCTTTGGATGGGGCATTGAGTTAATTGTTTCTTACATTTATAGCACATTACCATCATTATCCATTTTATTTTATCCTTTTACCACTCCATCTCCCAGTCCCATTCTCATTTCTCTACCTTCCATAGACATCCCTTCTCTAATGTATTTGGTGTATGCAGGTAGGTAGATAAGTATATATGTATGTACTTGGATATGTATGGGTCTTTGAAAAATATATCTTATATATGTGTTTTACATTTACGTAAAGGGCATTATACTATTATTACTCCTTTTCCATTAAATGCTGTTAAAAGCAAAATCAATCCATGTTACTCTATGGTCTTTTTAGTTTAGTGCTTCTGACTATTGCCTAGCTTTCCTTAGTATGTATCCATCAGATTTTACCTATCAGTTCTTCTCCTAATGAACACTTAGGTTGCCTCCAACTACCCACTTCCAGAGATCATATTGCAAATAACAGCCTTGTACTTGTGAATGAATGTCTCTTGGGTGCTTATCCAGAACTGAGATTGCTGGTTGAGAGGATGTATGCCTGCTGAATTTCACTGCCAATACTTAGCTTCTCAGAATGACTGCACTGGGCTGCACTCCCATCAGCTATGCATAAGAGATCCCATTTCCTGATATCTTCGTCAATATGTATGCGCTTTATTAATTTTTTAATTTAAAAAAATTGTGAAATACAGAAATGTAGAAAAGGGCATTATGTAAATTTAAAACTTAATCAATTATTAAAACATAAAAACTTAATTATACACCCAGGTAAAGAAATAGAACATTACTAGCATCCCTCAAACCTCTGAATACCCCCTTCCCAGTCATATGCCACTTCCCAAATTGAAGATTTTACAAACTTCTGCAATCTGAAATTGATCAAGCATGCAATCAAGATGCACTGATAATTACTGGTGATTGGAATGGGAAAGTTGGAAACAAAGAAGAAAGATCAGTAGTGAAAAATATGGCCTTGATAATAGAAACGACTCCAGAGAGCACACGATAGAGTTTTGCAAGACCAGCGACTTATTCATTGGAAATATGTTTTTTCAACAATGTAAACAGTGATTATAAATGTGGACCTCACCAGATGGAATACACAGGAATCAAATCAACTACATCTGTGGAAGGAAATGATGGAGAAGCTCAGTATCATCAGTCAGAACAAGACCAGGGACTGACTGTGGAACAGATCGTCAGTTGCTCTTATGAAAGTTCAAGTTGAAGGTGAAGAAAATTAAAGCAAGTCCATGAGAACCAAAGTACAACCTTGAGTATGTTCCACCTGAATTTAGAGACCATTTCAAGAATAGATCTGATGCATTGAACACTAATGAACGAAGACCAGATAAGTTGTGGAATGACATCGAGGACATCATATGTGAAAACAGCAAAAGGTCATTAAAAAGACAGAAAAGAAAAGACCAAAATGGATGTCAGAAGAGACTCTGTAACGTGCTGTTGAGTATAGAGTAGCTAAAGCAAATCCACCAGCTGCTTCTTGGAAACCCTATGGGGCAGTTCTACTCTGTCCTATAGGGTCGCTATGAGTTGGAATTGACTCGATGGCAATGGGTTTGGGTTTTTCTTTTTTAAAGCAAAAGGAAGAAATGATGAAGTAAAAGAGCTGAACAGAAGATTTCAAAGGGCAGCTTGAGAAGACAAAGCAAAGTATTATAATGACATGTGCAAAGTCCTAGAGTTAGAAAACCAAAAGGGAAGAACATACTCGGCATTTCTCAAGCTGAAAGAACCGAAGAAAAAATTCAAGCCTCGAATTGCAATATTGAAGGATTCTATGAGCAAAATAGTGAATGACGCAGGAAGCATCAAAAGAAGATGGAAGAAATACAGAGTCACCATACCGGAAAGAATTGGTTGATGTTCAGCTGTTTCAGGACGTAGCGTATGATCAAGAACCAATTGTACTGAAGGAAGAAGTCCAAGCTGTGCTGAAGGCATTGGTGAAAATCAAGGCTCCAGGAATTGATGGAATATCAGTTGAGATGTTTCAACAAATGGATGCAACACTAGAAGCACTCACTTCTCTATGCCAAGAAATTTGGAAGACAGCTACCTGGCCAACGCACTGCAAGAGATTCATATATGTGCCCATTCCAAACAAAAGTGATCCAACAGAATGTGGAAATTATTGAACAATATCATTAATATCACACACAAGTAAAATTTTGCTGAAAATAATCTGTACAGAAGCAGCCTGCCACATCTTTCTCCCGTGGAGCGACTAATGAGTTTTGAACTGCTGACCTTTTGGTTAGCAGCCAAGCACTTAACCACTGTGCCACCGGGGCTCCTTATGAAGATAATTCAAAAATAGTTACAGCAGTACATCAACAGGGAACTGCCAGAAATTCAAGCTGAATTCAGAACAGAATGTGAATTGAGGGATGTCATGTGAATCTTGGCTGGAAGCAGAGAATACCGGAAAGATGGCATTTGACTGTATGGATCATAACAAATTATGGATAACATTGTGAAGAATGGGAATTCCATAACATTTAATTGTGCTCATGCAGAACCTGTACATAAACCAAGAGGCAGTTATTCGAACAGAACAAGGTAATACTGTGTGGTTTAAAATCAGAAAAAGATGTGCATTAGGGTTGTATCCTTTCACCATATTTATTCAGTCAGTATGCTGAACAAATAATCCGAGAAGCTGGACTATATAAAGAATAACATGGTATTAGGATTGGAGGAAGGCTAATTAACAACCTGTGATATGCAGATGACATGACCTTGCTTGTTGAAAGTGGAGAGGACTTGAAGTACTTACTGGTGAAGATCAGAGACCACAGCCTTCACTATGGATTACACCTCAACATAAAGAAAACAAAAACCCTCATACTGGGCCAGTAAGCAACATCATGATAAATGGAGAAAAGATTGTAATTCTCATGGATTTCATTTTACTTGGATCCACAATCAACATCCATGGAAGCAGCAGGCAAGAAATCAAAAGATGCATTGCATTGGGCAAATCTACTGCAAAAGACCTCTTTAAAGTGTTGAACAGCAAAGATGTCACTTTGAAGACTAAGGTGTGCCTGACACAAACTATGGTGTTTTCAATTGCCTCATATGCATGTGAAAGCTGGACAATGGAAGACAGAAGAAGAATCAATGTCTTTGAATTGTTGTGTTGGCGAAGAATATTGAATATACCATGGATTGCCAAAAGAATGAACAAATCTGTCTTGGAAGAAGTACAATCAGAATACTCCTTAGTAGCAAGGATAGCGAGACTACATGTCACATACTTTGGACATGGTATCAGAAGGGATCAGTCCCTGGAGAAGGACATTAAGTTTGGTAAAGTAGAGGGCCAGCGAAAAAGAGGAAGACCCTCAACAAGATGGATTGACACAGTGACTGCAACAGTGGGCTCAAGCATAACAACGATTATGAGAATAGCACAGGAGCGGTCAGTGTTTCGTTCTGTTGTACATAGGGTTGCTATGAGTTGGAATCGACTCGACGGCACCTAACAACAGTAACAACATCCCTGTCTATCTCTAGTATTGCTTTTTTTTGCCGGCTTCCTTTTTGTAGATTTTCATGTGGCATATACTTTTCTTTCCTTCGCTTTTGATTCTTTTATATCCTTTTTAACGTGTGTCTTTTGTGAACAGCATATCATAGGTTTGTTTTTTTTTTAATCCAGTCTTTTCAAGTGGAATGTTTAGTCCACTAATATTTATTTAACACAATTACTGATATCTCTACTTTTATGGGAGGTCCTAGAGCTAGGCTTTTACTTAACTAAGGCTAATGGAATGGTCTTTCTGAGATATTTGCTGTGGGCTCAAATTTTCTAGCTATGTCATATATATCTTGAGAAAAATTTCATTTTTGTTTTAAAATACCTTGTGAACAAAGGAGGCAGTGGGTGTGGTTTTAAGCTTATGTTTAAATAAATTCCATAAGGGATAGCTATTAGAAGCATAGTAGTGAGTTTGAGGGAGTTCAGGGCTGATTAAGGAAAAAGATATGACCTGGAGATAGCAGTGTGGCACAACAAGCTATTTACTGGGGCCCGACATGTTGACAGCTCTCATGCAGGGGGCAGTTACCTGTAGCAGGAGGCCCTCCAGTGGGAAGCAGCCCACCAGAAGTGGAGGGCAAGGTAACACCCAGGGAAGAAGGGGGCTAATGTGTCTAGACTATGTTGAAGTCCCTTAACAGCAAGATGGGGAGTCTGTATGTCAGAGAGCCCTGAGGGCAGCAGCAGCTTGGGGTCTTTAGAACTACAGGGTTTATCTTAGTTATGGCTAGCAGATGCTGGGCACAATTTCACAGTTTTAAAGCACATAGGCTCTAAGTGACTAAAAATCTGCTTATTCAGGCTATTTTAAAAACAATTGGATGTGTAAAAATTTGAATTTGGTGCCAGAGGGCTTTTTTGGGCTAAAGGAACTCAGCTTGCTGTAAAGAAGTAAGTAACCTGGGGCCAATACACAGAGGTCATCTTTGACTCATTTACATAATAAGTCCTGACCAAGAAAGCTGCCGTATCAAGTTTCCAGATACAGCCAAACCCAATCGTCACTTTGGCATTGGCAGACCAAGAAATATTCAGGCTTATTGAATTATAAATACAGCTATATGAATCAAACACACACCCCTATATATCCATATGTCTCCAGTGTGTTTTATCTGTTATATAAAAAGGGCCTTTTTAATGGTATCTTAACTGTAATTTTAATACACTGGAAAAAGTAATGAGGAAGTGATAGCTTGTGTGTATTGGGGTGAAAAAGCAGGAAGGTTATCTGAAGTAATCATTAGAGTGTTAAAAATATATTGAGGCTGGCACCAGGAGTGGGGAGGTGTGCCGGAAGTTAATGACATATGTATAAAGCTCTTACAACAAAGGTACCAGTTCAGAATAGAAGTTTGAAAAAAACAAGAAAAATAGGATTGCTGAATCAAAGCATTGAGTACTTTTTTTTGGTAGTGAAATAGAAATATATATCAAAAATTACTAGAATAACTGTAAAAAGAGTTTTTGAGACAATTGAAATTGGAATATGGATTGGGTATTAGATGTTATTAAGAAATCATGATTAACTTTGTAGGTGTAACTGCATTGTGGTAATAGAAATTCTCTATTATTGAGAGAAACACATGAAAGTATTTAGGGTTGAAATGACAGATATATCAGGAATTTGCTTTAAAATATTGCAATAATAAAGAGAAGAAAACGAGAGATAAAGTATGCTAAAAGTTAAGAACTATTGGAATGTGAGTAATAGGCATTATGGGAGTTTATTATATTATTTTTTGGACTTAGTATATGTTTGAAAACTGTAGCAATAAAACTTTTTAAAAGGAAAAACAATATATTTCCTTAATGTTAAAAATTTAAATATTTTCATGATGGATAACATTTTTATATAAGATCTAAAAAATGACTGGAAGCGAGAAAGCTAAGGATGGTTCTGGATGTGTTATGGTAGAATGAGCACTGGCATTATCATAGATTTTAAGCTACCAGTAATAAGCTCCAACTCATTGGGCAAGATATTTACTCTCTGGGCCTTGTGTTTTTGTTTCTAAGATTGCATCCTAAGGTTAGGCCTTGGTCTAAATAAGCTCAAAACTCTTTTTCAGCTCTGTGGTTCTAAATGTAGTGCATTTGTACTGAGCTTGTTGGAATTTTTTATTTATTGGAGTTGGGAATGTATATGAGATACAGGGTTTCAGATTACACCCCTCAGAATTCTGGTGGTTTTAAGAAACTCTTTCAAGGTGGAGGAGGAGCCCTAGTGGCACAGTAGTTAAAGCACCTGGTTGCGAACCAAAAAGTTTGGTGGTTTGAACCCACCAGCTACCCCGCAGGAGAAAGATGCGGTAGTCTGTAAAACTTTACAGCCTTGGAAAACCTATGGGGCAGTTTTACTCTGTCCTGTAGGGTTGCTATGAGTCAGAATCGACTGGATGGCAACAGGTTTGCTTGTTTTTTGTTTTGTAGGGTCACTATGAGTCAAAATCAACTCCATACACTGGGGTTTTTGGTTTTCTAGGTGGAGGAAGAGTGCTGAGTGCTCAGAATTCTAGATCCTCCCTAAACTCCAATCTAATAGAATAGATCAGCTTCTGTTTTTTAAAATTTTTTTAAATTATTTTTGATGGTTTTTGTTGTCTGCCACCTCCCCCAGGAAGAGTTGTTCTCCCTGTGCCCACAGTGCATAGTTATTTTTATAGCATGTGCCTCCTTGCCAGACCGGCTTCTCAAGGCAGGGACTTTATATTTCTTTTTTGTATTCTGAGTACCTAGGACACAGTCTGGCATGTAAAGGGGCGTAGCAGATGTTTGTTGAATGAACGAATGGATGAATGAGTGAATGGATGAATGAGGGAAAGAATTTCATGGTGTTTAATACAGAACATAATGAAAAAATATGAATCCATCTTTACTATTAAGTTTAGAAAGCTTTGGCTCTTTGTTGCTATTGTTGGTCTCTGTTGAGTTGATTCCAACTCATGGCGACTCCACGTGTCAGAGTAGAACTGTACTTCATAGGGTTTTCAGTGGCTGATTTTTTGGAAGTAGATCACCAGTTCTTTCTTTGGAGGTGCCTCTGAATGGACTCAAACCTCCAACCTTTTGGTTAGCAGCCCAGCACTTTAACAGTTTGCACCACCCAGGGACTCCTTAATGGAGTACGTCGTTACATTGGCTCGCTCACTTTTTCCTTGTTGCCTCCTTACTCCACCTTCCTCAGTAATCCTCAGCAGTACATTGTCTCCTAAAGGAGTCATTTGATCAAAGAGCATTATGTCCTTTCATCACTTAAACTCCTAAAGCTATAGTTGTTAAACTGAGGCTGAGGGGTCAGGAGGTTGGAGAAGCCGTAGGAGAATTGTGGTACATCTTCCTAGAGGGTTGATTTTATTCAAGATTTAGGGAAACATAATGTCATTGGTAAATAATTTAAATCATTATTTTATATTGAAACAAACATAGATGTATTATGGGGAGAATGTTCAACTAACATGAAATTCTAAGATATACCTTGAGATTGCTTGGAGCACTTTGGGCTATGCACTGACTTCCCCGTGTCAACTCCTAAGTCAGTGATTTGTTCTTGGATGTGGGTACTTTGTTAGAAAATATCTGAGCAGCACGGACCTAAGACATATATAAAAACCTAAGAATAATGGTAAGAGAAACAAGTTATTCTATTTCTAAAGTATACCGTCTTATTTTCTTTAGGACTAACCTTATTGTTCTGTCCCTGGGTAGGAACAAATGTGCTCTGCTGTTTTGAACTGTGAAATGTAAGTTATAAAAAGTTTAAGAAAACACATTTAGTAAAATCCTAGTAAGTGAATATGTGTTTTTTTTTGAAATAGCAGATAATTTGAAATTTCCCAGATAACCGATACCTTGTTGTTGTAGTTGTGTGCCATCGAGTTGATTCCAACTCATAGTGACCCTATAGGACAGGGTAGAACTGCCCCATAGGGTTTCCAAGAAGTGGTTGGTGGATTCGAACTGCCAGCTTTTTGGTTAGCAGCCTGAGCTCTTAACCACTTTGCCACCAGGGCTCCAGATACCTTATTGCTCTTTAATAAAGAGATTGAATGATTCAAACCCAGTTAGTTCATTCAGATCTGGTTTTTTTTTTTTTTTTTTTTTTCCTTGTGTCTGTAGGTTTCAGTCATTGGGCTTTTATTTCAGTCAATGCAGTCAAGCAGTATTCAGTGTTCAAAATTGTTTTATTGAACTGCAATTTGATCTTTATTCTTTTTTTTATTGTGGTGAAAATATGTACACCAAAACATTCACCAATACAACTTCAGCATTTATAATTCAATGACACTGATTAAATTTTTCATGTGTGGCACCATTATGCTATCCTTTTCTAAAATATTCCACCACCATTAACAAAAACTCAATGACCTCGAAAAAACCTCCCTCTCCTTTTTCCCTCCCTCCCACCCCTGGTAACCATTAATAGTCTTTAGTTCCTATATATTTGATTATTTCATATAAGTGAGATAATACAGTATGTGTTTGGTTTTTTGCAACTTATTTCACTCAGCATAGTGTTTTCAAGGTTCATCCATGTTGTGGCATGCATCAGAACTTCATTTATCTTTACAGCTGCTTACTATTCTATTATATGTATACAACACATTTTATTTATCCATTCATTTGTTGATGGACATTTGGTTGTTTCCACCTTTTGGCTATTGTGAAAAGTGCTACAATGAGCATTGTTGTTGTTGTGTCCTGTCAAGTTGATTCCGACTTGTAGCGATCCTATATAACAGAGTAGAACTGCCTCGTAAGGTTTCCTATACTGTAATCTTTTTTTTTTTCCCATTTATTGGACACTTACCCTGAAATAGGCACTGTGCTAAGCACATACATACAATGGTGTCCAATTGCTTTCTTTTTTTATATTATTACTGTACTTTAGATGAAGGTTTACAGAGCAATTTAGTTTCTCATTAAACAGTACACATATTGTTTTGTGACATTGGTTGCCAACCCAACAACGTGTCAACACTCTCGACGTTGAGTTCCCCATTACCAGCTTTCCTGTCCCTTCCTGCCTTCTCATCCTTGCCCCGGGCTGGTGTGCCCATTTAGTCTCATTTTGTTATATGGACCTGTCTAATTTTTGGCTGAAGGGTAAACCTCAGGAGTGACTTCAATACTGATTTAAAAGGGTGTCTGGCCGGGGGCCATACTCTCAGGGTTTCTCCAGTCTTTGTCAGATGAGTAAGTCTGGTCTGTTTTTTTTTTGTGAGTTAAAATTTTGTTCTACGTTTTTCTCCAGCTCTGTCCGGGACCCTTTAGTGTGATCCCTATCAGAGCAATCAGTGGTGGTAGCCGGGCACCATCTAGTTTTGCTGGACTAAGTCTGGTGGAGGCTGTGGTAGTTGTGGTCCATTAATCCTTTGGACTAATCTTTCCCTTGTGTTTTTGTTTTTCTTCATTCTCCCTTGCTCCAGATGGGGTGAGACCAGTGGAGTATCTTAGATGGTTGCTTACAAGCTTTTAAGACCCCAGATGCTACTCACCAAAGTAGGATGTAGAACATTTTCTTCATAAACTATGTTATGCCAGTTGAGCTAGATGTTCCCAGGCACTGTGATCCCCAGCCCTCAGCCCAGTAATGCAGCCCCTCAGGGAGTTTGGGTCTATCTGTGGTGCTTCCGTGACCTTGCCTTGGTCAAGTTGTGCTGGCTCCCCCAGTATTGTGTACTGTCTTACCCTTCACCAAAGTTACCACTTATCTATTGTCTATTTAGTGTTTTTCCCTCCCCATCCGTCCCCTCCCTCATAACAATCAAAGATTGTTTCTTCTTGTGTGTAAACCTTTTCATGAGTTTTTTTTTAATTATTGTTTTTTATTATACTTTAGATGAAGGTTTACAGAACAAATAGTTTCTCATTAAAAAGTTAGTACACATATTGTTTTATGACATTGGTGAACAACCCCATGACATGTCAACACTCTACCTTCTCGACCATGGGTTCCCTATTACCAGCTTTCCTGTCCCCTCCTGCCTTCTAATCCTTGTCCCTGGGCTATTATGCCCCATTAGTCTCGTTTTGTTTTATGGGCCTGTCTAATATTTGACTGAAGGGTGAACCTCGGGAGTGACTTCGTTAACTGAGCTAAAAGGTGTCCAGGGGCCAGGCTCTCGTGGCTTCTCCAACCTAGACTGTGATCTTTATGGGAGCAGATTGGCAGGTCTTTTCTCCTGTGAAGTGTCTGGTGGATTCAAACTGCAAACCTTTCTGTTAGCAGCCAAGTGCTTAACCATTGTGCCACCAGGGTTCCCATGAACGTTGGTGTACAGATTTCTGTTTGTGTTTCTTCCTTCACCACTTCTGGGTATATACCTAGGATTGGAATTACTGGGTCATATGTGATCTTTATTGTTTATAGTTAATTTTTTTTTTTTTTTTAGCGTGTGCAGGGGTATATTCAAACCCATTTCTCACCATTTGCAAGACTGTTGAACTAAGAAAGAGCCTGTTACTCTAGAGGTCTCTTGCTTATAGTAATATTTATTAAATCCAAATGGTCCTAATTCAGCTCAATTAAAAAAAAAGTTATTAAGCACTCACTAATGCCAGGCACTGTAATAGGTGTGGCACTAGAATAGCTTTCTGAATATAGTAGGTAATCAGTAAAGGGTTGGTAACTAGGAATAATAATAATAAAGAACAGACAGAATACTTAAACTCTGTGTCTTTGCTCCTTCATCTGTAAAATAAATATAGTTATTTCCCCTCATAAAAGTTATAAAGTAGGATAGTAAATGAGATGTTCTTTAAGCACTTGGTAAATATAAAAATCATGTTATTAAGGTAAGATGTTATTTAGATTGCTTTTAAAAATAGAAAAATGTCATTCCATTTTATTTTTCAAATACATGAGGTGTTTACCATTATTTACTTTTCTAATTTTCCTTTTCTTACATGACTATTACAGTTGTTTGAGTTCTTCTCAAATGAATCCTCTGCCTCTGTCATCATCATTTCATCACCACACATTCTTTACTGAAGCTATACTTTCAAAATGTCCAGTGACCCCTTCTAGGCAAAATCAATTGCCCTTTGCTCAGACACTTTATACACCCTAAACTTTTTGCAGCATTTATTTTTTCTGTTCACTCCCTTTGGGAAACTCTGTCTTATCTTGGCTTCTACAATGCTGGTTTCTTGGCCTTCTTAGTATATCCTGGATAGTTCTTCTCTGGTGGCATCCCATGTGACTGTCTTCCTTGAGACTTTTTCTCTGGAATTAGTTACTGTCTCAAAGGTCCAAGTTTTAGTTCTGTTTTCCTCAACTCCATTGCTTTTGCTACTACCCCACCAGAACTAGTCTGTCTGCCTGGAGGGCATCTTCATGTGGTTACCTCAAATGCAGATAGGTGTGAAATTGAACACACCTTAGATTTGCTTCCCCTCCTAACTTCACTCCTAATGTTTTAGTCACCTATTTATTGTCATGAGGTTCCACTGATTATTCTGGAAAAATAACTTGTAATTATCCCAAACTCAGTAGAAACCAAGTGACTCATCCAAAATTACTGAGCTTGTAGGTAGTGTCAGGAATTAAGCTTAAGTCTTTGAACCTGAAGATCAAAGACCTATATTTCTTTTACTGCCCACAATGTCTTATCTGACATCCTTGGTACCAGATGGATTTCAGAATAGAATTCTTTAGAGTTTGTAAAGGTAATAACACCGTTTTGGGGCGGAACAGCAGCCATAATCAAACGTATTAGTATTTCTACAGTAACGTGTGTGAATATTTACATGAAATGTGATAAATCAAAACTATAAAAAGCCTCACATCAGTTTCACTTGGGTTTTGCCACAAAATGTGGCCAGGTCCGGTGAGGTTTTAACACCAAATAAGTTACAAAAAAGTTTTCCATTTTCAGAGCATTTTGGATCTTGAAATTGTGGACAAGGGATTGTGGCCCTGGAAAATTAATCATTTGGAATTAATGTTTATAGTTTTGATACATTTTCATCGGGGAAACAAAATCCCAAAGGGAACTTTGTAAGACAAGGGGGTGCCTGGGAGTGATACCAACTTGTTTTGGCCAGGTGTATAAGGTGGCCAGATTCTACTGGCATATAGAACCACTACAGGTCAGGGGTTGAGGAGTAGAAATTCAGGTGGTATTAATGAATTCTGGCCAGTGAGATGTCCTGGAAGCCTGGGGGACTTATGAGGATGAAGGATTTATATTTTCAGATAGTTATGAGGATTTAAGTGAAGAGTTGCCTAGGCAGTGTGCTGCTTCCTGGTCTCCTCTCCCCCTTTCACCTTATCTCACCTCACCTAAGCATGTTTGGATATTAGGGGGTATGTTTACAGGCTTTTGTAGTGAGGAAATAAGAAAAGACTCCAGTGATAAAATTAAATGAGTAATAGCTTAGACTGTCAGTTCTAGGTTTGGCCGTAGTTCAGTTTCCTTATTAGTGAAAAAGATTCAGTGAATTATTGCAAAGGCTCCTTTCAGATCTCAAATGCTATGATTTTGTCCTGTCCTTTTCATCTAATTTTTTTTTTCTTAATGCTTAGCTTACCTGCCTTACTAGAATCTTTAACTCAAACTCCTGGATTTGGTAGGTTCTGGTTGCACCAGGCTGAGAATTTAGTTCAGTGGGAGGAATGAAATGAGGACATACAGAAACAGGGAGGGTTTGAGCTGGCTAAGAAATTACCTACTTCTGCATTTTTTTGTCTGTGGGGAGTGGATATAAAAACCATCTTTCTCCTGTATAGATAGACGAGCAAGAATAAGTTTATAACAGTGATTAGTGTATAGACTGTATAGTCAAGTATACATAAGAACATAAAGTGGAAAACTGAGTAATTGTCTGATTATTGGGGGCAGTATAAAAACAGTCAAACGTCATGGCTCAAAGAAGGATTTTGATCCAAATAATCCCGTTTGTTCACTTCTCCTGAGAACGGCTTCCTTTTTATTAAATACCAGCAATGTGCCAGGTACTTAATATAATCCCTATGCTTTATATAATCTTATATAATTATATTAACAAACCTGTGAAAAAATAGGATTTTTTTCATTGTTAACAAATGAGGAAATTGAGACTCAAAGAGCTTAAGTAATTTGTTTAACTTCAGAGCGAGTGGCAGAGCTGGCTTAGTATCCAGGATTGTCAGAATGTAAACTCCATTCACTATCAAACCCACTTCTATGCCTTCTTTTTTTTTTTAATAATAAAGAGTGTCTAAGGTCTTGATATATTAAATAATACCAAGCATAATCTGAACCATTTACCTGCTTACTTTCAAGTGGCTCTTTTTTATTAACAGCTGTTGCATACTCCATGATGGTTGGGAACAGAGAGCAAAGTGACCTACAGTGTAAATGGGGTTCAGTTCTGAAAGGAAGTGCATTTCCAGGGTCAATCAGCAGCAGAATAGGTGCTTGGGAGGGGGGAACCCCAGGAAAGGCTCAATTATATGTGAATAAGGCTAATAAATTTAGTGAGAGTCACCTTATGTTTACCAGTGTATAAAGTACCTCCTACGTAGTGGTTAAGAGCTGTGGCTGCTAACCAAAAGGTCAGCAGTTCAAATCCACCAGCTGCTCCTTGGAAACCCTGTGGGGCAGTTCTACTCTGTTCTGTAGGGTTGCTATGAGTCGGAATGAACTCGACAGCAAAAGGGATTTTTTTTATTTTTTTATTTTTACTTATTAAGGTTCAGGTCTTTGAGTTTTGTTTCATCTGCTGACATCACTTGTGTTACTTTTAGCAAATTCATTTCTTGGTCATTTGGGTTTCTCGTGTGGCAAATGAAACTAATCACGCTTAATCTTACTGTCTCACAGAAGTGTGAAAATGAATGGGGTTAATGTTGAGAAAGAGCTTAAAGAACCTTGGATAAAAGTATTGTTATCAATCATAGCATAGAATTATTTGGACTCCATAATATGGTTCTTAATTTGTTGTTGTTAGGTGCCGTTGAGTCGGCTCCAGCTCATAGTGACTCTGTGTACAACAGAACGAAACACTGCCTGGTCCTGCACCATCCTCACAATCATTGCTATATTTGAACCCATTATTGCAGCCACTGTATCATTCCACCTCATTGAGGGTCTTCTGCTTTTTTGCTGACCCTCTACTTTACCAAGCATGATGTCCTTCTCTAGGGACTGGTCCCCCCTGATAACATGTCTGAAGTACATGAGACAAAGTCTTGCCATCATTGCTTCTAAGGAGCATTCTGGCTGTCCTTGTTCCAAGACAGATTTGTTCATTCTGCTGGCAGTCCATGGCATATTCAATATTCTTCACCAACACCATAATTCAAAGGCACCAGTTCTTCTTCAGTCTTCTTATTCATTGCCTAACTTTGCATGCCTGTGAAGCTATTGAAAACACCATGGCTTGGGTCAGGCGCATCTTAGTCTTCAAGGTGACATCTTTGCTTTTTACCACTTTAAAGAGGTCTTTTGCAGCAGATTTGCCCAATGCAATACATGGTTTTGATTTCTTGACTATTGCTTCCATGGGTGTTGATTGTGGATCCGAGTAAAATGAAGTCCTTGACAACTTCAGTATTTTCTCTGTTTATCATGATATTGCTTATTGGTCCAGTTGTAAGGATTTTTGTGTTTTTTTTGTTGAGGTGTTATTCATACTGAAGGGGGTAGTCTTTGATCTTCATCAGTAAGTGCTTCAAGTCCTCTTCACTTTCAGCAAGCATATCGCAGGTTAATTAGTCTTCCTCTAATCCTGATGAGGTGTTCTATAGAGATTACTAAAATGCTGATAATGTATGGTTATGTATATACCTGTTCCATTGCTGTATATTTGATTTTGACTCTTAGTGAACCTATAGGACAGAGTAGAACTGTCCCATAAGGTTTCCAAGGCTGTAATCTTTACAAGAGCAGACTGCCTCATCTTTCTCCCAGAGAGTGGCTGGTAGAGTCGAACTGCTGACCTTTTGGTTAGCAGTCAAGTGCTTAACCAGTGCGCCACCAAAGCTCCTACTTATGTATATAAACCCATTGCTGTGGCGTCCATTCTGACTCATAGTGACCCTGTAGGACAGGGTAGAACTGCCCGATAAGATTTCCAAGGAGTGACTAGTAGATTTGAACTTCTGACCTTTTGGTTAGCAACCGGGCTCTTAACCACTACGCCATCAGGGCTCTGCTTATGTACATTAAAAAAAAAACCCAAACCTGTTGCTGTCGAGTTGGTTCCAGCTCATAGTGACTAGTAGGTACTTTTTCAAGGTATGTCTAATCCAATTTTATTTAATCAATCCATTGTAAATGTGCTTGGACCCTAGTCAGAAAGTGATCTTACACTGAAAGGGCAAGATAGTCAGATAATTATCCTGGCATTCTCATCTGAGTATTAGTTCTCTAATTATGCAGTTTTTCCCAATGAGGCTCTGCATGGGCCTCTGAAAACCATACTCTAGGTGATTTATAAGGAATATAATTTAGAGGCATTTATAGATTGAATTGTGTCTCTCAAAAATGTTGTCAAGTTGGCTAGGCCATGATTCCTACTATTATGTGGTTACGCTCCAATTTGTGATCTGATGTAATTTTCCTGTGTGTTGTAAATCCTAATCTCTGCCTGTGGTTAATGAGGCAAGATTAGGTTATGTTAAAGAGGATTAGGGTAGGATGCAACACCCTTACTCAAGTCACAGCCCTGATCCAATGTAAGAGGAGTTTCCCTGGGGTGTAGCCTGCATCACCTTTTATCTTACAAGAGATAAAAGGAGAGAGAAGTGAGCAGAGACAGAGAGGGACCTCAGACCACTGGAAGCAGAGTCCATCCTTTGGATGTGGTGTTCCTGCTACGAGAAGCTCCTAGACTAGGGAAAGATTGATGACAAGAACCTTCCCCCAGAGAGAGAAAGCCTTCCACTGGAGCTGGCACTCTAAATTAGAGCATCTAGCCTCCTAGACTGTGAGAGAATAAATTTCTGTTTGTTAAAGCCATCCACTTGTGATATTTCTGTTATAGTAACACTAGATACCTAAGACAGAATTTCATACCAGGAGTAGGGTGCTCCTCTAACAGAGACCTAAAATGTGGAAGCGGTTTTGAAACTGTGAGTGGGAAGAGGGTAGAAGAGTTTTAAAGTGCCTGATAGTAAAAGCCTAGATTGTCTTGAAGAGACTGTTGGTGGAATTATGAACATCAAAGACAGTCTGGTGAGGACTCAGAAGGAAGTGAGGAGAGCTGTAACACCAGAGATGGTGCAGATGGCAAGAAGCAACAGCAGAGAAATGTAGGCAGCAGAACCAGGAGACTGGTGTGAGAGAGCACGAGAGCCAACCCATGGAGCGAGACAGCTGAGACCCTTTGGGCAGGAGGCTTCTTGGTGAACTGAGGTACCTCTAGGCACTTATCAGTGGAGCTAGGCTTGCCGACCTACAGAATAAGAGATCTGAGTGTCTTCTGGTCGAGATTTACTGGCAGAGTGAGGTGCCTCTAGGCACTTATCGGTAGAGCTAAAGAGCTTTGGAACACTTGCCTGAGCAGGGCAAACGCTGGGCTGGCTCAAGGGGCCAAGAGGCCAAGGAACCAGGAAGCAGAAGCTGAAGAGACAAGGAACTTAGGAAGCAGAGCTGCCTCAGTCTCAAAGGGTAGGTCCACAGCCTCTGGGATCTCGAAGGGTGGAGCCATGGCCTCTAGGGTTTCACAGGGTGGGGCCACAGCCTCCTAGGTTTCAAAGAGTCAGATTTTCACCAACCTAGTCCTTGAGTGTGGGTCTGCCTTTCATGAGTGCCAGTGGGATGGGGCCAGATCTGCTGCCCAAAGCTGAGGGGGTGGGGCTGCCATGCCCAAGGGGCAGAAGAATGGGGCCTGCCAAGGGGGTAGGGTTGCTACTCAGACAGATTAGGAGAATGGGGCTGCCCAAATCCAAGGGAGCAGAGTTGCTGTCCCAGTGAGCCTAGAAGGCAGAGCTGAAGCCCAGGGCTTATGTGCAGCCAACACCCAGAGTCTGGAGGGCAGGGCCATTGTGTAAATTGTCTCAGAGAACAGAGGATTATTTTCAAGCCTTGAGAGCTAATGTAATGTGTTCTGCTGCCTTGCTTGGTGCCTGTAATCCCTTCTTTCCCTCCAGTTTCTCCCATTTGTAATGGAAATATCTAGCTTGTGCCTGTTCCACCGTTGTACTTTGGAAGCAGATAACTTGTATTCTATATTTCATAGATGAAATCCCATGATGGAATTTGGACTTGGTGTTGATTTATGACTTTTGGGATGATATGATAGGTGAATGTGTTTTACAGGTGGCAAGGACGTGAGAGTCCTACACTTTAAAATGTGTTTTTATTTAACTTAGTAAAAACTACAAAATTTTAATGTACTGGAAAAGTATATTGAGATAGTATATTGAGAATAACCCATTGCTATCAAGTCAATTTTGACTCATAGGGACCCCATAGGACAGAGTAGAACTGCCCCATAGGGTTTCCAGGGCTATAAATCTTTACAGAAGCAGGCTGCCACAACCCATGGAGAGGCTGGTGAGTTGGGACTGTTGACCTTTGATTAGCAGCAACACTTAACAACTGCGCCACCAGGACTCCCTATATTGAGAATAATTTCCTTTAGTATTTCCAGTGAGTAATCCAAACGCTTAGATTAACCAGTCTTCTGGAATTTTGAATATAATAGCTTTCTTGTGTGTGTCTGTGTGATAGAAAACAGAAGAGCTTCCATACTTTTTGTTACCTTGAAAGTTGTAAGTAAAAACTCATGGAAAAATTTATGTGCATACTTAGATTGGTAATTTTTGCATGGACTTCACATACAACATAAAAATGCAAACTCATTTAACAAAGATGAAAAATAAAAGATAAAAAATATTTTTAATTACCCAATTTAAATGCAAACCAGTCTGTTTCTATCAATATTGTTTCAGAAAAAAAATTTTACATTTGGTACAAGTCTTCATAAGAAGCTATTTTTAAGTTGAATCTTAAATAATTACTTTTCAATGAATATAATTTTGTTTGAATCTTATAAGTACATTAAGTTAGAAATAATTTGATAGAGCAGTGGGTAGATTAAATTTGGAAAGAACAGAGACTCAGTACGTGGAGTTAAATCTCAGCCTGAATCTTCAATTTAATTATTATGTTGATTATTTAGTAAGTAAAATTAATACAAAAATTAATGTCCTTAGAAGGCCTATGGTGTAATTGATTATGGTGTCTACCACTCAAGTACAATTTGATACATTTGATATTATATACTTTCAAAATACTTCATAGAAGGCTTAGGGTACAAAAAACTCGTCATATATGCAAGTACATAGGGCAGAAATTTATATTTTACTGAATATAAATAACTGGGTAGCACATTATAATAAATAATTATTTTCACTTTAGTATTCATTGCAGTTATTCACTGTTGAATTATATTGGTCAAGTATCTGAAATTATGTTTATTGTATATATAAAGATTTCTTTATTTAATACAGGCATACCTCGGAGATATTGCAGGTTTGGTTCCAGACCACTGCAATAAAGCAAGTATTGCAATAAAGCTAGTCACATAATTTTTGGTGTCTCAGTACATATGAAAGTTATGTTTACACTATACTGGACTCTATTAGGTGTGAAATAGGATTATGTCTAAAAAAAATGTACATACCTTAATTGAAAAATACTTTATTGCTAAAAAATGCTAACCATCATTCTGAGTTTTCAGCGAGTCATAAATCTTTTCGCTGGTGGAGCGTCTTGCCTGGATGTTGATGGGTACTGACTGATCAGGGTGGTGGTTGTTAAAGGTTGAGATGGTTGTGGCAATTTCTTAAAACAATGAAGTTTGCCACATTGATTGATTCTTCCTTTCACTTGAACACTTAGAGGCCATTGTAGGGTTGTTAATTGGCCTAATTTCAATATTGTGTCTCAGGGAATAGGGAGGCCCAAGGAGAGGGAGAGAGCAGTGGAACAGCCAATCGGTGGAGCACTGAGAACACACACAACATATATCGATTAAGTTCACTGTGTTATATGGGTACGGTTTGTAGCACCCCAAAACAATTACAGTAGTAACATCAATGACGACTGCTCAGAGATCTCTATAACAGATATAATAATAATGAAAAGAAACATTGTGAGAATTACCAAAATGTGACACAAAAACACAAAATAAGCACATGCTGTTGGAAAAATGGTGCTGATAGACTTGCTCAACACAGGGTTGCCACATCCTTTCAATTTGTAAAAACAGCAGTATCTACGAAGCACAATAAAATGAGATATGCCAGTATTAACTAAAAAGTATGGTATTCTTACCTACCCCTAGCAGTTAGCTAAAGATCTCAAAATTTATGTTTTTCAGTTTAATAAATCTAGTGTTCTTGCTTTGAAAGTCACAGAAATTGAGTCTTAGGAAACTAGCAGTTTTTCTGAGATCACAAGGAAAATTAGTGACAGCTGCAAATAAATCTACTTCTCACTGCACTGACTTCATTCATTTGGGATTAAGTTTATACTGTGCATATATTTGCTTAAACATATATTGATTATTATAGATAAAGTTATATCCTTGGAAAAACGTTTACATTTTTGTTGTTTCTGGAAATTTTGGTTTATGACTATTTTAATTGGGAAATGCTTTATCTTATTATTTTAACCAAAACACATTTCAAGTTCATAGCTACTTCAGAACTAAGAGAACTTATTTAAAATGAAGAATTAAACAAATTAAGAAAATGGTATTTTTCATATTCACATATACCGTGGGGGTAAGCGAAATTTCTTGTTAAAATAGATTCTGATCTGCACCATATAAAAACAAATGACTTAGGAAAAACGAGTATGTTGCCACCTGGGGGCTTTTAGTGACATCAAAAAATCCCATTGCTGTCAAGTCGATTCCGATTCATGGCGACCCTATAAGACAGGGTAGAACTACCTCATAGGGTTTCCAAAGCTATACATCTTTACAGAAGCAGACTGCCACATCTTTCTCACACAGAGTGGCTGGTGGGTTCAAACAGCCAAGCGCTTAATCACTGTACCACCAGTGCTCCTACTTAGTGACATCACAGTTCACTAAAACTAAGAATCGTGTAATTTACGTTTACCTCCATTTGTCCTTCAGAACAATAGTTACCATTTATTTTTCCCTTCTCACTGATTTTTACAATAATTATGCACAAGGAATAATGCCTCAAAATATTATCCTATCTTCTACAGTCACGTTGGCAAGACATTTCTTTAGTATAATGTGTAATTTTTTTTCCTCTTAAGAGGCAAGATAAATACAACATGTCTAAAATTTTATATTACATTATGAGGTGCTATACAAAGACAATCTTTAGGATTACAGGGTGAAGCCAACTAAGAACTGGTTTTAAAAAATATATATGCTAATATGCATCCATAGCAGTAAAAATGCATCCTTCTTTTATGCTAACCTTAAAAATCCATAGCAGTGTAGCAGAACAGCCTTAGGGAGGTACATTTGAGAAGTAGTTACAGTGCAGCACCTGTTTCGGAGGGAACTCATCGCATTCACCAATCTGAAGCCTTTACTGAATGCCTATTTATTGAATATTGTAAAGAAAAAGAAAGATCCTTTGTGCTGTCAGGAGATAGTATATATAACACACATGAGATAAAAACATCTAAGAGCTGCTAATGTCCTCATCTATAGTATTTTTTCATTGTTTTTGTTTTATAATAAACTTATGATATTTTAAAATTCTGGGAACTATTCTGGCTATCTGATGCTCTCACTGTATCTATCCGAGTGATTTTTCAAATCTCTATTGCTGTAAGCAGTGTCATATTTAATTAGTAGATCATTATTTAATTTGTCAATTTATTCATATCCTTTTTTCTTTCTGTGAATTACCTATTAGCCTGATATATATGTTCAATAAATGTGATTAAGTTAGTCAATTTTTTCAGTTTTCTAATTGTCCCAACAGAAAAAATGTATCATAAAGGAAAAGGGAAAGAAAAAAAAAGATGAAATAGACAGCGGTTAGATCTGTGAGATGGAAGATTTGGTTCATTGGTTGCAGCTTGATTGTATAGTTATTTTGGTGCATGTTCAGAGGACTAAGAAAGTGGTTCAGCTGCTGTAGGTGCATTTAAAACAAGCAGAACAGGGAGAAGACCCAACATGGTGGCGTACTCAGATACACCGTGCCATCCGCCTGTAGCAAAGACCCAGAAACCAAGTGAAACAGATACAGATGACCCTCCTGGAACCCTGAGCATTAAAAGGAAGGATGAAGAATTAGATCAAACACCAACTAGAAGAAGAAACTGAACGAAAACAGCAAATAAGGAGAGTTAGAGATCACAGAAGTAGTAAAGCTACAAAACCCACTACAGGGAACTGGAGGTGTTAAGCTGTAAACAATGACAACTTCAAAACAAAAAGGGGTAATAAAAGGTGTAGTAATAGAACTTCAATATGGAGAGGACGTCAAGATGATTTCAAGATATAACAGACTGTTTAAAATTTAATAGGATAAAGGTAAACTTCAGGGTAACCACAAAGAAAATTGATAAATCTACTCATCAAAAAACAAAAAAAGAGAAAAAATCAAAAAGACTCAGCAAACACAAAAACCACAATTGATAGGAAAAGAAATATCATGTAGAAAAAGAACTCAGCACAGAAAATTAAGAGGAACAAGGAAACCATTAACACCACAAAAAAAGTGTAACAAAATGACAGCAATGAATTCCTACCTATTGTTAATCACACTGAATATAAATGAATTAAATGCACCAGTCAAGAGACAGAGTGGTAGAATAGTTTTAAAAAAAAAAAAAAAGACTCATCAATATGTTGTCTACAAGAGACACATCTTAGACACGAAGAGATAATTAAGTTAAAAACCAAAGGATGGAAAAAAATATATCAAACAAACAGTAACCAAAAGAGAGAAGGAGTAGCAATAATTTTGGATAAAAGAGACTTGAAGTCAAAATCCATTAGAAGAGACAAAGTCGTGATATAATGAAAAAAGGGTCAATTAACCAATAAGACATAATAGTAGTAAGTATTTATGCCCCAATGACATAGCTCCAAAATTAAAACAAACTCTAACAGAATTGAAAAGAGAAATAGACAGTTCTATAATAATAGTAGGAGAATTTAACACTCCACTTTCGATGATGGACAGAACTAGACAGAAACTCAATAAAGATACAGAAGATCTAAATAACACAGTCAACCAGCTCTACCTCAGAGACATGTACAGAACACACCACCCAACAGCAGCACAGTACACATTCTTTTCTAACACACATGGATCATTCTCCAGAATAGACTATATTCTAGGCCACAAAGCAAGCCTCAATAAGTTAAAAAGCATCAACATAATACAAAGCATTTTCTCTGACCATAATGCTATAGAACTAGAAATCAGTAACAGGAAGAGCAAGGAAAAAAATTAAATACATGGAAACTGAATAACACCTTAAAAACTATTGGGTCATAGAAGAAATTAAAAAATTCTTAGAATTAAGTGAGAATGAAGACATAACAAAACCTGTGGGACACAGCAGAAGTAGTGCTCAGAGGAAAATTTCTAGCAATAAATGCACACATCAAAAAAGAACGGTCCAAAATCAATAACTTAACCTGACAGCTTGAACAAATAGAAAAGGAACAGCAAAAGAAGTCCACAGTCACTAGAAGAAAGGAAATAATAAAGATCAGAATATAAATAAATGAAATAGAAAATAGAAAAACAGTAGAAAGAATCAATAAAACTAGAAGTTGGTTCTTTGAGAGGATCAATAAAATTGACAAAGGAAAAAAAATGAGAAGACGCAAATATCCAAAATAAGAAATGAAATGGCTGACATTACAATAGAACCAACTGAGATAAAGAGGATCATAATAGGAGATTATGGAAAATTGTACTACAACAAATTTGAAAACCTAGAAGAAATGGACAGATTTCTAGAAACACACCACTCACCTAAACTAACATCACTAGAGGTAGAACATCTGAATAGACCCATAACAAAAGAAGAAATCACAAAAAAATTCCCAACAAAAAAAAGCTCCAACCTAGATGGCTTCACTGGGGAATTCTACCAAACATTCAGAGAAGAGTTGACACCAATTCTACTCAAACTATTCCAGTACATAGAAAAGGAAGGAATACTCCCTAATTCATTCCACGAAGCCAGCATAACCCTGATACCAAAGCCAGGCAAACACACACACACACAAAAAGAAAAAATTACAGACCAATATCAACCGTTTTGCGCTCAGCTTCTAACAAAAAGTTGGCAGTTCTAATACACCAGCCACTTCTTGGAAACCCTATAGGGCAGTCCTACTCTATCCTGTAGAGTGTCTATAAGTCGGAATCAACTCGACGGCAACAGATTTTGGATCCCTTATGAATATAGACACAAAAATTCTCAACAAAATTATAGCCAACAGAATACAACAACATATCAAAGAAATTATATACCATGAACAAGTGGGATTCATACCAGGGATACAAGGGTAGTTCAACATTAGAAAATCAGCCTAATTCACCACATATATAAAACAAAGGAAAAGAATCACATGATCATTTCAATCAATGCAGAAAAGGCATCTGATAAAATCCAATACCCTTTCCTGATAAAACCGCTCAGCAAAATAAGAATAGAAGGGAAATTCCTCAACATAATTACAGGCATGTATGCAAAACCAACAGCTAACATTATTCTCAACGGAGAGAGATTGAAAACATTCCCCACTGAGAGCAGAAAGGAGACAAGGATGCCCATTATCACCACTCTTATTCAATATGGTACTGGAAGTCCTCACCAGAGCAATAAGGCAAGAAAGAGAAATAAAGGGTATCCAGATTGGCAAGGGAGAAGTAAACTATCCCTATTCGCAGATGACATGATCCTATACATAGAAAATCTCAGCGATTCCACAAGAAAGTTACTGGAACTAACAGAAAGTTTCAGCAAAGTGGCAGGGTACAAGATCCACATACAAAAATCAGTTGGATTCCTCTGCGCTAACAAGGAGAACTCTGAAAAGGAAATGCAAGAAAACAATGCCATTTACAATAGCTCTGAAGAGGATACAATGCGTAGGAATAAATCTAACTAGGGATGTAAAAGACATATGCAAGGAAAACTACAGAACACTACTGCAAGAAACCAAAAGGACCTACATAAGTGGGAAAACATTCCATGCTCATGGATTGGAAGACTTAACATTGTGAAAACGTCAGTACTACTCAAAGCGATCTATAGTCGTAGTAAAATCCTGATCCGAATCCCAAAAACGTTCTTTGATGAAATGGAAAAACTAATCTCCAACTTTATATGGAAAGGAAAGGGGCCCCAAATAGCTAAAACTATATGGAAGAAGAACAAAGTAGAGGCCTCACACTTCCCAATCTCAGAACTTACTATACAGCCACGGTAATCAAAATACCTGGTATTGGTACAATGACAGACATATAGACCAGTGGAACAGAATTGAGAACCCAGAAATAAATCCACCCATCTATAGACGGCTGATCTTCGGCAAATTGTTGAAGTCCATTCAGTGGGGAAGAGACAGTCTCTTTAACAAATGGTGCTGGCAAAACTGGATATCCACTTGCAGAAAAATGAAACAGGACCCATACCTCACACCATACACAAAAAACTAACTCAAAATGGATCAAAGACCTAAATGTTAAAGCTAGAACTATAAAGTTCCTGGAAGATAACATAGGGACAAAGCTAAGGATCCTAATTTTTGGCATAAGTACACTATCAAACACAATTAAAAATGCACAAACAACAAGATAAACTAGACAACTAGGACCGCCTAAAAATTAAATACTTATGCTAATGAAAAGACTTTACCAAAAGAGTGAAAAGAGAACCTACAGACTGGGAAAAAATTTTTGATAATGACATGTCTGACAAGGGTCTAATCTCTAAAATATATAAAAAACTTCAACAGCTCAACAAAATGACAAACAATCCAGTCAAATGGGCAAAGGACATGAACAGACAGATCACCAAAGAGGACATTCAGGTGACTAACAGACACATGGAAGAGATGCTCTCGATCATTAGCCAGTGGAGAGATGCAAATCAGAACTACAATGAGATACCATCTCACTCATGCAAAAATGGCACTGATCAAAAACGCAGAAAATAACAAGTACTGATGAGGTAGTAGGGAGATTGGAACTCTTATACACTGCTGGTGGGACTGTAAAATGGTACAACCACTACTGAAAACAATACTGTGCTTCCTAAAAAAGCTAGAAATAGAAATACCTTATGATCCATCAGTTCTACTCCTAAGTACATATCCTAGCGATTTAAGAGCAGTGACACGAATAGACATATGCACACCTATGTTCATTACATTATTATTCACAATAGTAAAAACATGGGAACAACCTAATGCCCATCAGCGGATGAATGGATTAATAAATTGTGATACATACATCCAATGGATTACTACACAATGGTAAAGAGTAATGATGAGTCCATGAAACATCTTACAACATAGATGAATTTGGAGGACATTATGCTGAGTGAAATAAGTCAAACACAAAAGGACAAATACTGCATGATACCACTGTATAAAAAGTCAGGATTTGGTATATACACAGAAAGCAACATTCTTTGATGGTTACCAGGCATGGGAGGGGGAGAAAGGGAGAATCACCTACTAAATAGTAGATGGCATCTTAATTCTGGTGATGGGAAAGGCAGTACACAGTACTGAAGTCAGCACAACTTGACCAAGGTAAATGAAGACACTGAGAAGTACACAAGAATAAAGGAGAACTACAGTTGCAATAAAGGACCAATAAACAACATTATGATAAACAGAAAATATTGAAGTTGTCAAGGATTTCATTTTACTTGGATCCACAATCAGCGTCCATGGAAACAGCAGTCAAGAAATCAAAACTATGTGTTACATCGGACAGATCTGCTGCAGAAGGCCTCTTTAAAGTGATAAAAAGCAAAGATGTTACTTTGAGGACTAAGGTGCACCTGACCCAAGCCGTGTTATTTTCAGCAGCCTCATATGCATATGAAAACTGGACAATGACTAAGATAGTCCAGAAAAGAATTGGTACCTTTGAATTATGGTGTTGGCAAAGAATATTGAATATACCATGGACTGCCAGAAGAATGAACAAATCTGTCTTGGAAGAAGTACAGCCAGAATGCTCTTTAGAAGCGAGTATGGTGAGACATAGTCTCACATATTTTGGACATGTTATTAGGAGGGACCAGTATCTGTAGGAGGACATCATGCTTGGTAAAGTAGAGGGTCAGTGACAATGAGAAAGACCCTCAATGAGATGGAATGACACATTGGCTGCAATAATGCACTTAAACATAGCAATGATTGTGAGGATGGTACAAGACTGAGCAGTGTATCATTCTGTTGTACATAGGGTCGCTATGAGTCAGAACCGTCTCCATGGCACCTAATAACAACAACAACAGTGGTTAGTGCTATATACGAAAGGAACATGGTCCTACGAAAGCAAATATCAAAGGAAACTGACCTAGACTGAGAGGTTAAAATGGACATCCCTAATTAAAGATGTAAACTTTGAACTGAGGTCTGAAGAATGGAAAGGAGTGAACCAGAAAAATGAATATAAAGAGTATGTAATCACCAAGGCTCAATAACATGCAAAAGCTTAGGCTGTACAAAAAAAACAAACCCATTGCTATCAAGTTGATTCCAACTTACAGGAACACTATAGAACAGAGTAGAACTGCCCCATAGGGCTTCCAAGGCTATAATCTTTAGGGAAGCAGACTGCCACTTCTTTCTTCTACAGAGTGGCTGGTGCTTTTGAACTGCTGGCCTTTTGATTTGCAGCCAAGTGCTTAACCACTGTGCCATCAGGTAACTGGAAAAAATAGGGTACGTAATTGAATCTACAATATGGCTTATATGCAGAAATAGGTATGCGGAGAAAAAAACAAAAAGAGTACATCAAAATGCTAAGAATGATTTCATTGGTGGTAGACTATAGGTGATTCCCCCCATCATATGTATTTTTTCCAATTTTCTATATTGTTCTGCAATTACTTTTATGAAAAAATATTGAAATACTATTCCTCCATTAGATTAACATATAAAGCTATCAGCATAACACATGTAGGGGAGCTTTAACTCTTAGAGTACAAGGAAGGGGAAAAAAAAGTGTTCTTAAAGCAAAATCAGAAAAATCAATGTTAGATTAGCAGTCATTTGTAGAGAAAAGCCTTCTGTGGACATGTGCAGAAGGAGAGTATAAGAATTTGGTGCTCCTAGCTTAAGAGTGGAAGGCTTTCTATGCTCAGAGGGTCCGTAACAGAAGGAACTAGAATAGTACATTGAGATCATGAACATTAAAAAAAACACTTAGTATCTGGCCAGTCCTATGTGGAAATGATTTAACAGTTTATGAAAATCACTTGGTTAAAATATATTTAAATTTTTATGAAGGAAAAAAGGCATAAGTAGCTCTTTTACAAAAAAGACTGGTTTTTAAAAAACTGTCCAGCTTCTTTATGTTATCTTTAGCACTGTGTGCAAAATAACTTTTAAATCTTCACTGAATGCAAGGAGGAAGGAGGCAGATGGATGAATGAGGAATAGTAATTTAGTTCCCAAAGAAACCCTTTGCTAATTGGAAAAAAGACAGTTTCAGGATCTGTGGCTATGGTGATGTATCTAGACAGCTGTGAAATTTTTTTTTTGTGATTTTCTAACCTTGAAAGAAGAAAGAAGGAGTTACATTATATATATATTTTTTAGTTTAAGAGCTAATTTAGTTATCTGCTGAATGTTGACCACTAGCAACATAAGAAAGGCAATGCCACTAAAGAATTCAAGTTATCACTGGCAGGTGTACAGACCTACAGAGTACCAAGCAGTGGCAAGACATTGTAATCTATAAATTAGGCTCTGGAATCTATAAAATTTCATTAAGCAGAGGTTAACAGAAGAAAATATGTAGAAAATAAAAAATTAAAAAGTACTTATGCCATATAGATGTCATGTGGTTTTTCACTCCATGAATACGGAGATGGAACAATCCACGTATACTCAAAATATGCCTATCAGTGTTTTTTAGTTTGCATCTGTGGAATAAAATCTTAAATTTTTAAATTCAGCATTATAGCCTTCAGGCAGGTAGGAAAAATCAAAATCTTTTTTATTCTCTTTTACCAGAAATTTTCTACTGCTATTTAAGACTCCCTGAGAGCAAAGCTATCTCTGAATCTTTAGTACTCGGAACAGGACTTGGCATGTGGTAAAAATTTAATATGTAAATGTTGAATAAAATAATGCATCAATATATTAGTTATTAAATTCTATTACCAGGGTTTTTTTTTTTTTTAATCATTTCTCTACCAGGAAAGTTGAGTTTCCTCCATCCAATTATGTGTCCCAAAGACTTCTGATTGTTCTCCCGCTCTTCCTGACTACCCCTAGCGCACGCACACACACACACACACACACACACACACACAATTACAATGGTTTTTCTTAACTTTGAGTGCATATTACAGTCATCTTCGAAGCTTTACAAAGTCTGATGCCTAAGTTTTTCCCTATACCAATTATATCAGATTCTGGCTATTAATGTTTTAAAGCTCTTTTAAAGCTCTCCTGCTGATGCCAGTGTGCAACAAGGTTGAGAGTCACTGTTCTAGATAAACAAGCAAACGAATAAAATTATAAATTCATTTTAGTTTTCCTCTATTTAATTTAGCTAGAAGGAATGCTGTTGTTCTGTATCTATAGCTATTGGCAGTGGATGGCCAATGGAATATTGTATTCGTTGACTGATTACTACTTAAACCCCTAAGGATGGTGAAATAGGTGGTAAAATAATTACAATATACATTACCTATTATTGATTTATGAAGTGTCTTAAATGTCCTCATCTGTAGTATTAATAATTAGAGTGGCTTCTAGGTAAGAATCCAAACTTAAATAATACTTCTTGGTAACCTAAATGGAGACTTAATATGTCAGAAGTTTTATGTAGCAGAATTCTAAACAGGCACAGTGATAGTAACAATAAATGAATTAAGTTCATCTATTCTTGCAACTTTCTAGGTGCTGACAGTGGACTAACCCCAGGTGACCTTTACTAATAGAACTGAAGATGTAATAGAACTGTAGATGGATGTTTGAACAGATTCATATTGTTTAAAGATTGCTCCACAGGTAACACGGAGAGAAAAAAATTCTTTGGCTGTGTTGTTCAGAGATTTAATGTAATACACTATTGACTGACTGTGGTTGATTAATAAGTCATTAAATAAGAGTCTGAAGCTGATTTAGACAGTGGAATATGTTAGGGTGGATTTCTGTCATCACCAGTGCACTCATTACAAGTACTATAATTATGAATGAAAACCCATTACAGATAGAGACAGGGAATTCAATTTAAAATTCTACTGCATTCTGCTGATTTCCATGAAATAAACAATAAACTCTTCAGTAGGAATGCAAAATCCTTAGCTGAACAATTCTTCGTTTGAATGAGAGCATAAGTTAAATTGGTACAGTGGAGTGTGTTGAAAAGAGGTCAGCTGGAGAGAATAAACTGGTTGTGTTTGGTAAGAGGGGAAGGTAAGAGAGCTTTAAGAATTGTGATTTGAAAGATCTTTCAGTGGAAGTTTTAGGAATTATAAATATGACTCTCGCAGAAGTCCTATTTAGTAGGGGCATGATTTCTCAGATTCTCATTTAAAAAGTTGAACTTGGAGTTAGAAAAACTTGGGTTCAAGCCCTGGCTCCATCATTTAACAGGCAGTGTGACTATGATTGTCACTCCACATCTTTCAGATTCAGTTTTTGTTTTTTGTAATTTTTTTTTAAACTGTGCTTTAAGTGAAAGTTCACAGTTCAGGTTAGTTATTCATGCAATAATTTATACACACATTGTTATGTGATGCTAGTTGCTCTTCTTATAATGTGACAGCACACTCCTCTTTTCCACCCTGGATTTCCCGTGTGCATTCAACCAGCTCCTGTCCCTTTCTGCCTTCTCATATTGCCTCCGGACAGGAGCTGCCCATTTAGTCTCATGTATGTACTTGAGCTAAGAAGCACTCTCTTCCACAAGTATCATTTTATGTCTTATAGGCCAGTCTAATCATTGTCCGAAGAGTTGGCTTCAGTAATGGTTTTAGTTCTGGGCTAACAGAGTCTGGGGGCCATGTCGTCTAGGTTCCCTCCAGTCTCAGTCAGACCATTAAGTCTGGTCTTTTTGCTAGAATTTGAGTTCTGCACCCAACTTTTCTCCTGCTCCATTCGGGACTCTGTTGTGTTCCCTGTCAGGGTGGTCATTGGTGGTAGCTGGCGACCATTTAGTTCTTCTGGTCTCAGGCTGATGAAGTCTCTGGTTTATGTGGCCCTTTCTGTCTACTGGGCTAATATTTTCCTTGTGTCTTTGGTGTTCTTCTTTCTCCTTTGCTCCAGGTGGGTTGGGACCAACTGATGCATCTTAGATGGCCGCTTGCAAGCTTTTAAGACCCCAGATGCCACTCACCAAAATGGGATGCAGAACATTTTCTTAATAAATTTTGTTATGCCAGTTGACCTAAATGTCCCCTGAAACCATGGTCCCCAGACCCCTGTCCCTGCTACTCTGTCCCTTGAAGTGTTTGGTTATATTCAGGAAACTTCTTAGCTTTTGTTTTAGTCCAGTTGTGCTGACTTCCCCTGTACTGTGTGTTCTTCCCTTCACTTAAGATAATTCTTATCTACTATCTAGTTAGTGAATACCCTTCTCCCTCCCTCCCCACCCTTGGAACCATTAAAGAATATTTTCTTCTGTGTTTAAACCTTTGCTTGAGTTCTTATAATAGTGGTCTCACACAAAATTTGTCTTTTTGTGTCTAATTTCATTCACCATAATGCCTTCCAGATTCATCCATGTTACGAGATGTTTCACAGATTCATCGTTGTTCTTTATCAATGCATAGTAGTCCATTGTGTGAATATACCATAATTTGTTTATCCATTTGTGCATTGATGGGCACCTAGGTTGTTTCCATCTTTTTGCTATTGTGAACAGTGCTACAATGAACACGGGTGTACATATATCTATCCGTGTGACGGCACTTATTTCTCTAGGATATGTTCCAAGGAGTGGGATCGCTGGATCGTACTGTACTTCTATCTCTAGCTATTTAAGGAAGCACCGAATCGATTTCCAAAGTGATTGCACCATGTTACGTTCCCACCAGCAGTGTATAAGTGTTCCAGTCTCTCCACAACCTCTCCGACATTTATTATTTGGTGTTTTTTGGATTAATGCTTGCCTTGTTGGATTGCCTCATTGTAGTTTTGATGAGCATTTCTGTAATGGCTAATGACTGTGCACATTTCCTCATGTGTCTGGAAGCTGCCAGAATATTTTCTTTGGTGAAGTGCTTGTTCATATATTTTGCCCATTTGGGGTTATTTGTCTTTTTGTTATTGAAGTTTTGCAGTATCTTGTATATTTTAGAGATTAGACACTGATCGGATTTGTCATAGCCAAAAATTTTTTCCCAGTCTGTAGGTTGTCTTTTACTCTTTTAGTGAAGTCTTTTGATGAGCGTAAGTGTTTGATTTTTAGGAGCTCCAAATTATCTAGTTTCTCTTCTGGTGTTTGTGTATTGTTAGTAATGTTTTGTATTCTGCTTATGCCATGTATTAGGGCTCCTAGCATTGTCCCTATTTTTTCTTCCATGATCTTTATCGTTTTTGATTTATATTTAGGTCTTTGATCCATTTTGAGTTAGTTTTTGTGTATGATATGAGGTGTGGGTTTTGTTACATTTTTTTTGCAGATGGATATCCAATTATGCTAGCACCATTTGTTAAAGAGATGTCTTTTCCCCAGTTAATGGACCTTGGGCCTTTGTCAAATATCAGCTGCTCATAGTGGATAGATTTATGTCTGGATTCTCAATTCTGTTCCATTGGTCTATGTATCTGTTGTTATACCAGTACCAGGCTATTTTGACTACCGTGGTGGTATAATAGGTTCTAAAATCAGGTAGTGTGAGGCCTTCCACTTTATTCTTCTTCTTGAGTAATGCTTTACTTATCCAGGGCCTCTTCCTTTTCCAAATGAAATTGGTGATTTGTTTCTCCATCTCATTAAAAAAATGCCAGTAGAATTTGGATAGGGATTGCATTGTATCTGTAGATTGCTTTGGGTAGAAGTGACATTTTCACAATACTGAGTCTTCCTATCCATGAGCAAAGTATGTTTTTCCACTTATGCAGGTTTCTTTTGGTTTCTTGTGGTAGTGTCTTGTAGTTTTCATTGTATAGGTCTTTTACCTCTCTGATTAGATTTATTCCTAAGTATTTTATCTTCTTGGGGGCGATTGTAAATGGTATTGATTTGGTGATTTCCTCTTTGAAGTTCTCTTTGTTGGTGTAGAGGAGTCCAACTGATTTTTGTATGTTTATCTTGTATCCTGATACTTTGTTGAAATCTTCTATTAGTTCCAGTAGTTTTTTTGTAGATTCTTTGGGGTTTTCTGTGTATAAGATCATATTATCTGCAAATAGAGATACTTTGACTTCTTCGTTACCAATTTGGATGCCCTTTCTTTCTTTTTCTAGCCTAATTTCTCTGCCTAGGACCTCCAGCACAATGTTGAATAAGAGTGGTGATAAAGGGCATCCTTGTCTGGTTCCTGTTCTCAAGGGGAATGCT
>NW_004443965.1:5616477-5623417 GCF_000243295.1 Trichechus manatus latirostris
TATAACCCAGTAGTTTTTTTTAGCAAGTTGTTGTTCAGTTTCCATGTGTTTGATTTTTTTTCCTTGTTTTTTCTGTTATTGATTTCTACTTTTATGGCTTTATGGTCAGAAAAGATGCTTTGTAATATTTCAGTGCTTTGGATTCTGTTAAGGCTTGCTTTATAGCCTAATCTGTGGTCTACTCTGGAGAATGTTCCATGTGCATTGGAAAAGAAAGTGTACTTGGCTGGTGCTGCGTGGAGTGTTTGGTATATGTCCATGAGATCAGGTTGGTTGATTGTGGCATTTAGATCTTCCGTGTCTTTATTGAGCTTCCTTCTGGATGTTCTGTCCTTCACTAAAAGTGGTCTGTTGAAGTCTTCTACTAGTATTGTGGAGCTGTCTATCTCTCTTTTCAATGCTCTTGGAGTTTGTTTTATGTATTTTGGAGCCCTGTCGTTGGGTGTGTAAATGTTTACTATGGTTATGTCCTCCTGGTGTATTGATCCTTTAATCATTATATAGTGTCCTTCGTTATCCTTTGTGGTGGATTTTACTTTAAAATCTATTTTGTGAGAGATTAATATTGCCACTCCTGCTCTTTTTTGAGTGTTGTTTGCTTGGTATATTTTTTTCCATCCTTTGAGTTTTAGTTTGTTTGTATCTTTAAGTCTAAAATGTGTCTCTTGTAGGCAGCATATAGACGGATCCTGTTTTTTATCCATTCTGCCACTCTCTGTCTCTTTATTGTGCATTTAGTCCACTTACCTTCAGTGTAATTATCGATAGGTATGAATTTAGTGCTGTCATTTTGATGTCTTTTTTTGTGTGTTGTTGACAGTTTCTTTGTTCCACTTAATTTGCTGTGCTGAGTCATTTTTTTTATGTATTTTCTTTTCATCTTTTTCATTGTTGTTGATTTTGTATTTGCTGACTTTATGTTTTTCTTGTTTTTTATTTTGATGTGTAGGATTGTTAGTTTCCTTTGTGGTTACCCTAACATTTACTCCTATTTTTCTTAGTTTAAACCAATCTTTTATCTCTTTATATCACCTTAACTTTCTCTCCATATGAAAGATCTATGACTACATTTTTTAGTCCCTCTTTTTTGTTTTAATGTTGTCGTCTTTTACTTATTGATGTCTCTGTTTCCCTATTTGCAGTGTTTTAGCTTTGATTTATTTTTGTGACTTCCCTATCTGGGTTGTTGTCTGATGTTATTGATTTTCTAACCAGAGGATTCCCTTTAGTATTTCTTGTAATTTTGGTTTGATTTTTGCAAATTCCCTAAACTTCTGTTTATCTGGAAATACCCTAATTTCACTATCATGTTTGAGAGACAGTTTTGCTGGATATACAATTCTTGGCTGGCAGTTTTTTTCCTTCAAGACTTTATGTACGTCATCCCATTTTGCCTTCTTGCCTGCATGGTTTCTGCTGAGTAGTCTGACTTTAGTCTTATTGACTCTCCTTTGTAGATCACTATTCGTTGATCCATAGCCACTCTTAAAATTCTCTCTTTGTCTTTGGTTTTGGCAAGTTTGATTATAATGTGTCTTGGTGACTTTCTTTGGGAATCTGCCTTGTTTGGGTTTTGATGAGCATCTTGGATAGATATCTTTTCATTTTTCCTGATAGAAGGGAAGTTTTCTGCCCACAAATCTTCAACAATTCTCTCTGTGTTTTCTGTTATCCCCCCTTTCTGGCACTCCAGTCACTCATAGGTTATTCGTCTTGATAGAGTCCCAGATAATCCTTAGAGTTTCTTCGTTTTTAAAAAATTCTTTTTTCTGATGTTTCCCCAAATATGTTGGTGTCAAGTGCTTTATCTTCAGTCTCACTAATTTTGACTTCCATTGCCTCAATTCTGCTCCTATGATTTTCTATTGCATTGTCTACTTCTTAAATTTGATTGTTAATCATCTGGATTTCTGTTTGCTGTCTCTCAATGGATTCTTGCAGCCTATTAAATTTGTCATTATGCTCTTCTATAATCTTAAGTTCCTCTATTGCTTTTTCTGTGTCTTCCTTAGGTTGTTCTGCCTTTTGTCTGATCTCCTTCCTAATCTCTTGAAGAGTTCTGTATGTTAATCTTTTGTATTCCACCTCCCATAATTCCAAGAAGTTCTCTTCTTCCAGATTTCTTGATTCTCTGTTTTGGGAGCTTGCTGAAGCCATCATGGTCTGCCTCTTTATGTGATTTGATATTGACTGTTGTCTCTGAGCCATCAATAAGTTATTATATTAATTTATTTTATGTTTGCTTGCTGTATCCTAGCTTCTTGTTTTGTTTTGATATGCTTGAATAGGTTGCTCGTGTGAGCTAGTTTAACTGTTGGTGCCTTTGAAGGTATAACGTCCTGTCACCAGGTGGTTAGATCTGTTACTAGATTTGTGAGCCTAGCAGTCCGTTTACTTTTCTTGTATGGATTTAGCTCAGGTGTCCAGGTAGTCAGTCACCAAGTGTGCGGTGTAGGCTCTCACCTACAGTCATAGATGGGCAGGGGCAATTGGACTTGCCACAGGTATATGGCTGCAGTAGGGATCACGTGCTGAGGAAGGCAAGTTGCTGACAGCTGCCCCTGAGTGTCTCGGACGAAAGCATGTCCCTGTTCCCTAGAGCACATTGTGGGTGGGTTTTGCAGCTGGATTGTGGGTACCCAATGCTGTTGGGTGTAAGGACTGGGAGGCACTATTTATTCTTGGACCATTGTTGCAGGTGGCTAGGTGGCATGGTTGGAGCCACCGGTCCTCAGGCCCATGATGTGAATAGGTGAGGACCCTGCTTAATGGGCAGAGTGGTGTCAAATGTCACAAACCTGCCACTCTACCATATAGCTGATACAGTTGAAGTTAGGCTTTAGGTATATACCCTGTTGTACTGTGGTAATGAGGGTCCACGCCATTGTAATGGGCCCACACAGGTCTATGCAGGGGTGAAAGGCAGTCAAAGTCTGTGGATTCCTTACGCCTGTGCCTAGAGAGTTGTGCCTGCCCTGAATTCCCGGCTTAGGGGAGCTGGTGGATTATTTTTTCCTGTTAATTTGTTCCCTCTCAAGGCTGGGAGAATGGCTGAGGGCACGTGACGGGTCCTACGTCTGGCCCTGGGGATGCGGCAGTCGCTGAAGCCGGCCTAGGATCTGATGCAGAGTGGGGAGAGAGCAGGTAAATAGGAGAGAGGTTCTTCACAAATGGCGCGTTTTTTGATCTGCATGGTAGGTTAGACCCATGTACTTATCTTTTGCCAGTTGAGCACCACTTTTCACTGATTCTGGAGTCTTGAGTAGAATCTTCACCGCTTGTTCTCTCCTGACGTGGAAAACACATCCTGAACACCACTTCCCATCTCACCACGTGCACCAGCCAATCCAACACACAGGGTGCTGGTTCCTGCCAGGTCAGGTCTGGCAACTCCTCACTGCTTCTGAACCATCTCTTCCTCCCCCTGCCACTCAGTCCAGTATCTCAACTTTGCCTTTGATGTTCAGGGCTCCTAGATTGTCATATATAATCGATTCACTTATTTTTTGGGGTCTTTGTTGTACAAGAGACCACTGGAAGCATGTGACTACTCCGCCATCTTGGCCCCCCCTCACGATTCAGTTTTATCATCTGTAAAATGAAACTGTTCCTCCTGCCAATCCCAAACTCTGTGTCTTGTTTAAATCCTATGGAGAATGTTGATGTTTTTGTGTTAGCAAGCAGTTTACCTGGCTAGGTTCAGGCAGAAATTCCAACCCACTTTCTGTGAGCTATGGTTCCAATGTCAGTTAAGTTTTAAAGCCTTTGCAATTCTACTTGCATTTGTCCTGTGTGTGTGCCACCCAGAAAGTAGTCTTGGATCTGGGTGGAATTCTCTTAAGATATTAACTCTGAAAATCTTTGATATGCTAATGCATATCATGCATACGTAGGTGACAGGCAGGGAGGAGGGGGTGAACCCAGGAAGTATAAGAAAATGTTTATGGGGTTGCTTTTCAGAACTCCTCCCTTTCTGAACTTCACTGTCCTCGGTATTTTCTGGTTCTTTGGGGCTCTCTTTTTTGCTCCTCTGGTCAGAAACTATCCATTTCCACAGTTGTGCAGCATCTGGTATGGGGTTTGAACCCACCCTTTTGTAGCCTCCGCTACAGTGAATGGAGAGGATATTTTCCCTTACTCAGAGTTTTGGCTCCTACAGGCTCCCACTGGTACCCACTGTTGCTGTTGCTACCATTGCTGTGGAGTATATTGGAGTCTGGAGCAGGAGAAAAAGGAGAAAAAAAAAAAAAAAACCAAGAGACTCGCCTATTCTTTCTGAGCTTTTGGAGTTCCTTTTCCAGCTTCTCCAGCCAGAACTAGAGGGCTTCTCCTGCATCTTTCTCTGCACCTGAGTGCTTACTTTTATATTTGAGGCTCCACTGGACACAGGCTAGGGGATATTGGGGAAAAATGAATGGTAAATTCACTGCCGGTTTGGTGATACTTTGAATTCTGGTGTTCTTCCCCCGTCCACCTTTTTTTTTTTCCAGAGTTCTCAAATAGCTGCACCATCTAGTCTGTCCAGTTTTATAGTTGTGCTAAGTTGAGAGAGAAAGTAATGTGCATGTACTCCATCTTACCTAGAATTGAACCTTTATTAAGATTTTTAAAATTGTGATATATATATATATGAAAATATTTGCCATTTCAACATTTTTTACATATACAATTTAGTAACATTAATCACATTCATCTTGTTCAGCCGTCACCACTATCTGTTTCCAGATTTTTCCATTACCCTTAACAGAAGCTCAGAAACAATGAGTCGTCATTTTACCCTGCCCTGGTAACCATTAACAAGATTAGGTCTCTATGCACATGCCTATTCTAGATATTTTATATAAGTGGGATCATACACTGTCCTTTTGTGACTGCAGTATGTGGAACTCCTTTGCAGTAAACAGTTCGGCCTTTGGACCTAATTCCTGAGTGCAGGACCATGCTTGAGGCCAATGAGGGGGCTGACCAGACCAAGAGGAATCACCTGGGGGCCAGATGGTGCCTAAGCTTCAGGAAACAGGTTGTAATCTATCATGGCCATGTCGTGAGGCTAATAAAGGCCTTGAAGACAGAGGCGCAGTGGCAATTCCTAGGTGGAGAGTGAACATCTGCTGTTGGGAGGGTAAGTGCATCTCGTGGGGATGTGGAAGCTCTGTGCTGAGACCCCTCCTGGACCTTGCCCTGTGTATTTGTATCCTTTTTTCTGCTAGATTAAGATAGCCCTTTCTCTGGAGTTTGTGAGTCACTTCAATGGATTATCAGACCTAAGAAATAGAATGGGCCGGTAGCCATGGACCTAGCCCCGGGTGAATTGGGATGAGAGAGAAAGGGCTGTGTGGAGCAGCTGGGGTCTGAACTGAACAAGGAAGGGAGGGTGAGATTAATACAGGATGTAGCTGGTATGTGGAGTGGGATTTATTATTCACCATACAATTTGGTGGAGCCCTGGTGGCGCAGTGGTTAAGAGCTACGGTGAGCTACGGCTGCTAACCAAAAGGTGGGCAGTTTGAATCCACCAGCTGCACCTTGGAAACCCTATAGGGCAGTTCTGCTCTGTCCTGTAGGGTTGCTATGAGTCAGAATCAACTCGATGGCAATGGGTTTGGTTTTTGGTTTCCACAGTTTGGTGTCAGAGGTAGATGCCTTCATCCTCTTTGGAATAGTTGGACATTGACTGAGTAGTGACAGACTTATTCCACTTAGTGTGATGTTTCAAGGTTCATCCATGTTGTAGCATGTATGAGGACTTCATTTTTCTTTATGGCTGAGTAATATTCCATTGTATGTATGTACCACATTTCATCTGTTGTTGGACAACAGTCTGCTTTTACCTTTTGGCTGTTGTGAATAGTGCTGCAATGAACATTGGTGTACATGTTTCTGTTTATGTTCCTGCTTTCAGTCCTTTTTGGTATATATCTAGGAGTGGAATTCCTGGATCATATGGTAATTCTGGAGCCCTGATGGCACAGTGGTTGGGAGCTTGGATGCCGACCCAGGGGTTAGCAGTTCAAATCTACCAGCTGCTCCTTGGAAACCCCATGGGGTAAGTTCTCCTCTGTCCTATAGGGTTGCTATGATTCGGATTCATCAACTTGATGGCAGTGTTTTTTTAATGGTAATTCTATGCCTAATTTTTGGAAAGGTGAAAAAGCAATTAAATGGAGGAAAGATAGCCTTTTCCAGAAATGCTGCTGGAGGAATTAGACATCCATAGGCCAGGAAAAAAAAAGTTCATTTATTTGCATATGGATATAAAATGGTATTAGCATCATTTGTTGAAAAGACTATCTATTCACCACTGAATTGCCTTTGCACCTTTGTAAAAAACAAATGAGTTGTCCATGTATGTGTGGTTTTATTTCTGAACACTGTATTCTGTTCCATTGATCTATTTGTCTAGATGTCACTTCCACACTGTCTCAGTTACTGTTTTTATTATTGTTGTTAGATGCTGTCAAGCCATTTCCGACTCATAGCACCCGATGCACAACAGAACGAAACACTGCAGGGTCCTGCGCCATCCTCACAGTCACTGTTGTGCTTGAGCCCATTGTTGCAGCCACTGTGTCAATCCATCTTGTTGAGTGTCTTCCTCTTTTTCACTGACCTTCTACTTTACCAAGCATGATGTCCTTTTCCAGGAACTGATCCCTCCTGATAACACATCCAAAGTATGTGAGATGTAGTCTCTCCATCCTTGCTTCTAAGGCGCATTCTGGTTGTACTTCTTCCAAGACAGATTTGTTCGTTCTTTTTGGCAGTTCATGGTATATTCAATATTCTTCGCCAATACCACCATTCAAAGGCATCAATTCTCCTTCAATCTTCCTTATTCGTTGTCCTGCTGTTGCATGCAAGTGAGGTGATTGAAAACATCATGGCTTGGGTCAGGAACACTTTAGTCTTCAAGGTGACATCTTTGCTTTTTAACACTTTA
>NW_004443965.1:5625043-5626221 GCF_000243295.1 Trichechus manatus latirostris
TTGGAAAAGAATGTGTATTTTGCAGCTGTTGGGTGGAGTGTTCTATATATGTCTATGAGGTCAAGTTGGCTGATTGTGCCTTTTAGGTCTTCTGTATCTTTGTTGAGTTTCTTTCTAGTTGTTCTGTCCTTTCCTGAGAGTTGTGTGTTGAAGTCTCCTACTATTATTGTATAACTGTCAGTTTCTCTTTTCAGTGCTGTTAGAGTTTGTTTTATGTATTTTGGGTGTGTAGATTTTTATCATGGTTATGTCTTCATGCTGGATTGTCCCTTAATCATGATACAGTGCCCTTCTTTGTCTTTTATGACGGATTTTATTTTAAAGTCTATTTTATCTGAAATTAGTATTGCTACTCCTGCTCTTTTTTGGTAGCTGTTTGCTTGATATATTTTTTCCATCCTTTGATTTTTAATAAATTTATGTCTTTGTTTCTAAGGTTTGTCTCTTGTAGACACCATATAGATGGATCCTGTCTTCTATCCGTTCTGTCACTCTCTGTCTCTTTATGGGTGCATTTAGACCGTTTATGTTCAGTGTAATTATTGATAGGTGTGAGTTTATTGCTGTCATTTTGTAGTGCTTTTTTTTCTTGTGATGCTGACATTTTCTTTGTTCCTCTTATTCTCCTGTGCTGAATTCCTTTGTTTGTGGATTTTTTTTTCATTTCTCTTGTTTTTGTAGATTTTGTTTTTACTGAGACTTTATGTTTTTCTTTTTTATTTTGATGAGTAGATTTGTTAAATTTCTTTATGGTTACCTTCAGATTTACCCTTATCTTCCTAGGTTTGAAGCAGTCTATTATTACTTGCTATTGCCTTGCCTTCCTCTCCACTGGGAGGTTCTATACCTACACCGTTTATTCCCTCTTTTATTGTTCTGATGTTGTTGTCATTTAGATTAACCACTCTGGTTCCCTGTTGTAATTCTTTGGTTTTTGGATAGTCCTTGAGAGTTCATTTCCTAGGTTGGTATCTGGCTGGTACGATCCTGCATCCTAGATTCAGCCTGTGAGCTGAAGTTGTTTGTTCTCAGATTGGAGGACTTCCTTTAATAAGTCTTGTAAGTTTGGTTTGGTTTTTACGTATTCCCTTAATATGTTTATCTGGAAGTGTCCTAATTTCACCATCATATTTGAACGAGAGTTTTGCAGGATATATTATTATTGGCTGGCAATTGTT
>NW_004443965.1:5633791-5655298 GCF_000243295.1 Trichechus manatus latirostris
TGTAAGTTTTCTCACTCCATTTGGTGCTTGGCTGAGTTCTTTATCTCTTCATTTGATGTTTTAGGGTTTCAGGATTGTTGTATTCTCTGTTTGGCTTAGTTTTTCGGATCTTTGCTCTGGAGGGAAGGCGTGGTGCTTCTGCCTAGAGCGCCATTTTGCTGGAACTCCTTTTTTTTTTTTAATTTGGCTATGTCTGAGCAGGCAGGCTGTGTGTTCTTTGTTGTTTGCTTGTCTGTGGGCACGATACTTTTCACCTCTTTCTCCAATTGGCAGGGTCACTCGCTGAGATATGGTACAGCAGGGCAGGTCTAGCTGAAGAGGAGTTGCGGAGATGGGTTGTTTGTGGCACTTACTACAGCCACCAGGGCGGGTCAGTAATCAGTGCAGGGCAGGTTCTGGTAGGCCGTGCCTGTGCTGCTTGGTGGTGTGATGTTAAGCGTATGGTGCAGGTAGGCAGGATGGAGGGGGGAGATTGTGATGTGTGGAGCTAAGATGGGTATGGTAGAGAGGAGAAAGGAATGGGAGCTAAAAACATACAAACAAAAAAGAGTGCTAGGGGAGGTTTCCATTGGAGTAGAGAGATGAGAGACTGTGAAATGGAGAAAAACAAAAAGGGGTAGAAGAGGAAAAAAAAGAAAAGAATGAATAAATAAAAATTAGAAAAAAAAAAAAAAAAGAACAGCAAAGCTCCCAGGGATCCCACTGGTGTGGCTATGAGGTCTGGGGAAGTTGTTTCCAGGTGTTGAAGTACAGCCTGGCTAGGAGGCATAGAGGTATTCAGTGCCAGGTATTCAGGGGATAGGAAGAGAAGGAAGGTATAGAGAAATGAGAAACTGAGTAATGAAGAAAGATAAAAAGGGAAAAAGAAGGAAAAGAAAACAAAACAAAATAAAAAAAAAGAACAAGACCCCCCCCCAAAAAAAAACAGAAAAAAAAAAAAAACAGAAAAAAGAAATGCTCTCAGGGATCCCTCTGTGCGTCTGCACAAGCTGAGGGGGTAGGTCCCAAGGTGCGCAGTACTGCCTGGCCAGAATGGTCTCCCAACTTAAGAAAAGAAAAAGAAAACAGACAAACAATTAAAAACAAACAAACAAAAATCCCCAGGATCCAACCAGCGTGGCATCACAGACCGGGAAGCAGTTCCACACTGGAATGGAGCTCCCTAGCCCCTCAGGAAGAAGCAAAGATGGTGCACGGAGCCACGTATTTGAGCGAAAGGAGGGGGAGGTGCTGAGAGGTAAGGAAGAAATCAAAAGAAGTGGAAAAAAGCAACACCAGCAGCCAACAAATGGCACTCAGAGAGTCGGCCAGTGCGGGCAGGTGGAATCCAAGCAGCCAGTGCTTCCCAGCCAAGAGACTGTGGCCGCGGCAAGCAGAGGCGGCAAATGGGGGTGAAGAAGGGTAGGGGGTGGGAAAGCGTATATAGCCAGTTACCGGTTGTTCTGTCTCCTGCTGGAAGCTCCGTGAAGCTGCTTTCTCATACCCCCTATTTGCTGGTCTCTGATACGAGTCCAAGATGGTGGATCCGTGCTGCGTTAGCTAACAGGTGACCTCTGCATGTATGTCTCCTTGCTCTCTGTTTTCTGTCAGTTTCTTATTCCATTTGGTGCTTGGCTGAGTTCTTTATCTCTTCATTTGATGTTTAGGGTTTCAGGATTACTGTTTTCTCTGTTTGGCTTAGTTTTTCCAGTCTTTGCTGTGGAGGGACAGGGTGGTGCTTCTGCCTAGAGCACCTTGTTGCTGGAAGTCCCTCATTAATTTTTTTTTAATAGACTTTATTTTTTAGGATAGTTTTAGGTTTACAGAAAAATTATGCAGAAAGTATAGAGAGTTTCTATATGTCCTATCCCCCCTGCACACTGTAGTTCATTTATTTTTATGTATGTGTAGTAATCCATTGTATAAATACAGCAGAATTTATAAATTGTCTTGTCAATAGATACTTATGTTACTTAAAATTTGTTGTTGTTACAAATAGTATAGATCTTGGTTTGAATCAAGGTTCTGCCACCTGCTTTCTGAATAATCTTGACAAAGTTATTTAAAATTTCTGAGATTGGAATTTTCCCATGAAAAATGTGAGTTATAAATCTAACACATGGATTGTTGTGAGGATTAATAAGATAATGCATATGAACTAGTTTCGTATCCTGAAACTCTGCCATCATAATACCTTTCTTCCTCTTCAGTTCATCTTTTTCTTTTCCCTCCCCAATTTCACCATGCTCTGTTGGGTGAGGGGAATTTAAAAATGTTTTTAGATTTGTCAAAAAATCCTTGGACACATTTAAAAAGCTTCCAGTTCCAAGGTAACAGCAACTCTGACTCAGTGAATACATTGTTAAAGCCCCCCAGATGGTCTCATTCTTCCCAGTGATGTGCAGAACTGGGTCAGCCATTAGTCTAGGGCTGCTTGTTCAATATGGTGGTCATTAGCCACATGTGACCATTACGCACTTGAAAGGTGGCTGGTCCAAATTGAGATTTCAAAGTCTTAGTTTGAAAAAAAGAAAGTAAAATAATTAGTATTTTATATTTTATTCAGGAAGTATTATGATTATTTGATAAATAAACTTTTCATTTTAGAATAGTTTTAGATTTACACAAAAGTTGCAAAGAGACTACAAAAGTTCCCATAAATCCCACACTCAGCTTCCCCTGTTGTTAACATCTTGCATTACTATGGTACAGTTGTCACAACCCATAAACCAGTATTGATATATTATTATTTGGATGTCCTTAGTTTTCACCTAATGTTCCTTTTCTGTTCTGGACACCTATCTAGGATAGCATATTACATTTAGTCATCATGTCTCCTTAGGCTTGTCTAAACTGTCAGCTCTCAGACTTTCCTTGTTTTTGATGACCTTCACAGTTTTGAAAACTACTGGTCAGGTGTTTTGTAGAATGTTCCTCAATTTGTTGATGCTTTTCTCATGATTAGACTGGCGTTATGGGTTTTGGGGAGGAAGACCACAGATGTAAAACGCTATTCTCACCACATCATGTCAAAGGTGTACAGTATGTGATCAACATGATTTTTCAGTAATGATATTCACTTTGATGACCTGGCTGAAGTAGGGTTTGTCAGGTTTCTCCACTGTCAAGTTATTCTTTTTCTTTCATCTTTCTATGCTATACTCTTTGGAAGGAAGTAACTATGACAGCTCAAACTTAAGGGGTGAGGAGTTATGTTATACCTCCTTGTGGGGGGTTATCTACATACATTATTTGGAATTCTTCTGTAGGAGGAGTTGTCTATTCTCCTTCATTAATAATTTTTTAATGTGGATTTCATGTTGAAATAATATTTAGGGCTAAATAAAATATATTATTAATAATAATTTTACCTGTTACTTTTTACTTTCTAAATGTGGTTACTAGAAAATTTAAGATTACTTATATGGTTCAATTTCTGGCTTGTATTATATTCCTTTTGGACAGTACTGGTCTATAAGGGTACCCAGAATAGGGTATCTAATTATGATCTTGGGTAAGTTATTTCACCTCTCTGAATGTGTTTCCTCTTAAGCAAAATGGGGATTATAAAGTGTCTAACTCATAAGGTTGCTGTGAGGACTAGATAAATTAACATATGGAAATTCTTGAAAACAATGCTTGGTATATAATAAGCATTTTATTAGTTTTGGCTATTATTTTAAATTAGTGTGGTATATCCTGTAAAGACTTGCATAGAGTTGTAAGAGTAGATGTTGGGGCTATAAAGTGATGTAAAGCCAGCTTTTGCTTTGTAAGGGCCCATTTTTTTTAATTTAAATTTTTTTATAGATAAAATATTTGCGGCTTCAACCATTTTCATGCATACAACTCAGTGACATTAATTACATTCACCATGTTATGCAACCATCACCACTCTCTGTTTTCAAATTTTTGCATCACCCTTAACAGAAACTCCAACCTAACACCAAACCCACTGCAGTCAAGTTGATTCCAACTCATAGCCACTCTAGAGGACAGAGTAGAACTGCCCCATTGGGTTTCTGAGGCCAAGTGCTTTAACCACTCCATCACCAGGGCTCCTAACTCAGTGCCCCTTAAACAAAAACTCCTCCTTTCCCTCTCCCACCCACCTCTGGTAGCCACTAATCAACTTCGGTCTCTCTGCATTTGCCTATTCTAGATTTCATATAACTGGGATCATACAATATTTGTCCCTTTGTGTCTGACTTATTTCACTCAGCATGATGTTTTCAAGGTTCATCCTTGTCATGGCATGTATCAAAACTTCACTTCTCTTTATGGCTAAATACTATTCCATTGTATGGCTATACAACATTTTGTTTATCCATCATTTGTTGATGGACACTTGGGTTGTTTCCACCTTTTGGCTATTATGTAAGGGTCCATTTTTATTCGAAGGCTAGGTTATTTGTGATGACAGACACCTGAGGAAGAAACAAGTCTCTTTAAACAGTAGATTGCACCAGAGGGGGAAAGCCCAAGATGGGGACAGGGAATGTATCTGTTTGCCTTAGTCTAGTCCCTAAAGAGGTCATGATGTTTAGAAAGGGATCTGAGTTTGTAGGTAGGGTATCTGTACTCAAGAAACAGGTGAGTATTTAGGAAGTAAGGGACCTAGGTAAGGTTCTTGTAAAGTTGTATCAACACTTTGACAGTTTCCTTAAGATATTTCAGAAAGTACATGGTAGATGATTGGATTTGTGAGCACTTGGAACCCAGCTAGCTATTGTGTCCTCAGAAGAGCTCAGGCTCTGAATTTAGATTTGAATCTTGGTTTTTCCACTCTCTACCATGTGACCTTGGGCAAGTTACTTAATTTTGCTATGCCTCACTTTCCTTGTCTGGATAATTGTGCTTGTTGCTTAGAGCTATTGTGAGGATTAAAAGGGCCAATGCAAGTAAAGCACTTAATACAGTGAACATTGTAAGTGACAAATAATATTAAGCAGTTATTATCTGTATGCCAGATATTTTTTATTTCTTGCAAATGTTCTCCTCTTCCTCTTTTACTATTTAGTACAATCTTTTAGAAAGTTCCTTCTCAGCTTTCCTAAGAGGAACCAAGGGAGGAAGTGTTCACCCCTGGGCTACTGATTTAAATGGCCAGCAGAATTTTCCTTAGGTTAGAATAACGTGGGAACTCTCAAAGACTGTGAAAATCAGAAGGATAAAATGTAGGCTGCCTGGACCCAAGTTGCCTCGCATGAAGATTGTCCTTCTAGTATGTACTAAAATCCTGGTATCCCTGTTTTCCAGGGGATAGTTCCTATTTTGGTCTGTCTTAACTTCATGCAGACTACAATTTGGGGCTAGCACACGGAAGTCAAACTTCTCCTGCCCTTTCGAAGTGTTCATTTGCCAAACGCACTCACAATGAATGCAAAGACCCCTTTTGGACCTTGCCCAAAGTATTTGTATTCTTTCTTCCTGCTAGGTTAAGATAGCCCTTTCTCTAGAGTTTTGAGTCATTTGGATGGATTATCAGACCCAAGAAACAGAGAATGGCCGGTAACTGTCGACCTAGCCCCAGATGAATGGGGATGAGAGAGAAAGGGCTGTGTGGAGCAGCTGGGGTCTGAACTGACCAAGGAAGGGAGGGTGAGATTAATACAGGATGCAGCTGGTATGTGGAGTGGGATTTATTATTTACCACACAATTTTGGGTCGCTGAGTCGGAATTGACAACGGGCAATGGGTTTGGTTTATAGCGCTACTATGAGGACTTAGCAGAGCCCTGGTGGCGCAGTGGTTAAGAAGTTGGCTGCTAACCAAAAGGTAGGCATTTCGAATCCACCAGCCGCTCCCTGGAAAAAGCCTGTGGGGCAGTTATACTATGTCCTACAGGGTTGCTATGAGTCGGAATTGACTCGATCGCAACTGGTTTTTTGATTTTTTACACGGAATTAGATAAAATCTAAGCACAGTACCTGTAATACATCACAATAACTGTTGGCCATATTTATTCTGGTGTACAGACGTGCCACTGGATTAGTACGGATCCAGAAGTCTATTGCCGTACACCTTCCCCAGCCAGCTCTTTGGGAAACCGAAAGTTTCCCTGCCCCTCAGCTATGTGAAAGATGCAGAAGCCTTTAACAGGAAGGAGACTTCCTGGTTCGCTTTTGCTCTTACGGCTCCGATTACTGCGCCGCACGCGTCCACCAGGGGCCGCTCGAGCTGCCCAATATCACTGCGGTTTCCGGGCGGCGCGCCCGCGCGTGCTCACTTCGTGTTGCGCCCGCTTCTCGCCCTCTACAGCCGTCGCACAGGCCTTCTGTTGATGTCCCGAAGGCGGCTCCTCAAACCAAGCCTCTGTGGCTTGGGGACGGGAGCGGTTTGGGGATAATAATCTGCCCTCTTCTGTGATCTCTGTTTTGCACGTCTTCGTTCGTGGGCAAGTCTAGGGCAGCAAGTATTAGCGTCTCTATTGCCCTACTGCCAGAGGAGGCCGACCCCGGCGGGGAAATCGGGCTGACAAGGGGCCTGGGCCAGGGGAGACGCCGCCGCTGCCCGGATGTTGCGATGGTTGATTGGGGGAGGCCGAGAACCTCAGGGCCTGGCCGAGGTAAACCCGCGGGAGGACCGTCCTTACACCCGCAGAGGCCGAGCTAGCCGGAGCGATGGTTTCTTCCAAAGCCGGCTCCGGGATTTGGACGCGGGGACTCGGGTGGAGGCGGGGCCTACGGGTGTGGACGCGCAGCGAACAGCCCCGAGGCCGGCGAGGAGGCGGGGTCTGTGGAGGGGTTCTATTTTCGCGAGCTACTCCGTTCCTCTTGGTCCCGCTCAAGTACCCAGAGTTAAATACCCGTGTTCTAAGAGCTGAGGTAGCTGAAGCTGACGTGGTTCAACGACTGGCTCAAGGACACTTTGCTAGTAATCAGTCGAGTTGGGACCTCTAAGAACGTAAATCTTCTGGCTACTTAAACCAGCCCTTTTCAACTTGAAAAAGTATGCTAACTTAACCAGAAACGAATAAGTGGTGATTACAACTTCCCACTTTTCGTTTATTAGAATTGGTTCCTCTTTCCACCATTAACTGATGCTTGCTCAGGGAATATAAAATTATTTTGAGTATTCAAGAACAAAAAGGAAGGATACTATTTTAAAAAATAATAATTTGCTTCAAAGTAAAGAAAGTGATTTTCTAATTAACTGCTATTTTTGTTTCCGTAGTCACACTTTCCTCGTGGGCCTGAATAATTGAACAGACTGTGTAATAAGATTTACATTGAAGTGATGAGAAAAAAATTTTTTTTTTGCAGTGTTGAGGTCTGAAATTTATTTCATATCACACAAAGAATGGAATTTGTGTTGAGTTCCTTTTTTCTTAGCAAATACTTGTTTCCATTTAAACTTGGGTTCTTGTAAGCAGCCTTACTTCTCAGTTTTAATTTCCTCATATCTTTGCAGTTGAGATTTATAGTCTACTTAAAAACAAAGTTTTTCTTGTTTGAGATTAGGTTGAAACTATAATTGTGGAAAAATTTTTTGTCATTGAATAGGATAGTTATGACAATTCTGTATTAACCTGATTATTTGAGTAATCATATAATTTCATTCACCAAGTCAGCCTTTCTTCTCAAACTTTCGTTTGGGGGGAAGCTGTTTTATATGCTACAGGCAATCCCTGGGTTGGGAACATCTGCTTTCAGACAACTGGTACTTAAGAACAGACTGCCATAACTCACCCATTTACCTCAAGCCTATTCCAACTCATAGTGACCCTATATGACAGAGTAGAACTACCCCCGAGGGTTTCCAAGGAGCCGCTGGTGGATTTGAACTGCTGACCTTTTGGTTAGCAGCTGAGCTCTTAACCCCTGTGCTGCCTATTATATTAAAAATTTGAGTTAAATACAGTGGTTTGTAATAACGAACTCAAGTACTACTGGGTGATGCTCATGAAAACATTGTGCAGTTTGGAAGTGTTTTCTTAAGTGTTTTATATGCATAGAAAGGTATGTATTAAGACAAACATTTGACTGATGTTAAATAAGAACCGTATGTACCTGTTCCAACTTACCCATAAATTGAATTTAAAGACAAACTTAGGAATGGATCTCATTGGTAACCCAGGGAATGCCTGTAGTTTTCAGATTTTGTGCTTTTGCCTTTCTCATCAAAACCTCTCTAGAAGGGAGACAGGAGATAAATAAAAAATTACTGCTTTGTGGTGAATTTTTTTTTAAACCTTTATGCATGCTAATTTGTACATTTCTTTATGTGAAAGCATTTCAGTTGTATAGTTGCTATTAATTTGTACATTATCAAAATTTATAGTTTTTTTCTAATTTGCAAGCACTTTGTATCCAGGCTTCTAGTAGTATCTGGAGACATTTTTGATTGTCCCAACTTGGGGGAAAGGGGTGTGCTACTGGCATCTAGTGTATAGAGGCCAGGGATACTGCTAAACATCCTACAATGCACAGAACAGCCTGAACAACAAAGAATTATCTGGTCCAAAATGTCACTAGTGTTATGTTTGAGAAACACTGGTTTAGAGGTTAAGAACAAAGGTTTTGACATGAGTTAGTACTGGGTTTGACTCCAGAAATGGGGTTAATAGGACCTACCTACAGAATTATTGAGTGAGTTATATGAGATGTACTTATTAATTAGTATAGTGTCTGGCGTGTGACTTGCCACATAATACTATGTAAATGTTAGCAATTACCTTTATAAATATTACCCAGAGTTGAGTTCATTGACTGTAAATGATTTCATTCCTTCCTTTATTCACTCAGCAAATGTATTGAGTACCTATAACGGGCTAAGCACTGTTTTAGCCTTTGACCTGCAGTTTTGTTTCTGCCAAGTTTGTTTTTTTTTATTTATTGTAGTTTAAGTGAAAGTTTACATTTCACGTTAGTCTCTTATATAAAAATTTATATGTACATTGTTACGTGACCCTAATTGCTCTCCCTGTACTGTGACAGCACACGCCTTCTTTCCACCTCTGATTTCACATGTCCATTCAACCAGCTCCTCACCCTCTTTGCCTTCTCATCTCACCTCCGGACAGAAGCTGCCTGTTGAGTCTCATGTATCTACCTGAGCTAAGAAGCACACTCCGCACGAGTATCATTTTACGTCCCACAGTCCAGTCCAATCTTTGAAGACTTGGCCTTAGAAATTGTTTTAGTTCTGGGCTGATAGAGAACCCGGAGGCCATGCTTTCCAGGGTTCCTCCAGTCTCAGACCATTAAGTCTGGTCTTTTTAGTAGAATTTGAGTTCTGCACCCCACCTTTCTCCTGCTCCATCAGGGACTCTCTGTTGTGTTCCCTGTCAGGGCGGTCATTGGTGGTAGCCGGGCACCATCTAGTTCTTCTGGTCTCAGGCTGATGAAGTCTCTGGTTTATGTGGCCCTTTCTGTCTCTTGGGATAATACTTTCCTTGTGTCTTTGGTGTTCTTCATTCTTCTTTACTGCAGGTGGTTGGGACAAATTGATGCATCTTAGATGGCCGCTTGCAAGCTTTTAAGACCCCAGATGCCACTCACCAAAATGGGTTGCAGAACATTTTCTTAATAAACTTTTTTATGCCAGTTGACCTAGACGTCCCCTGAAACCATGGTCCCCAGACCCCCACCCCTGCTATTCTGTCCCTCAAAGTGTTTGATTGTGTTCAGGAAACTTCTTAGCTTTGGTTTAGTCCAGTTGTGCTGATTTCCCCTGTAGTGTATACTGTCCTTCCCTTCACCTAAGATAATTGTTGTCTACTATCTAGTTAGTGAATAACCCTCACCCTCCCTCCCCACCCTTGTAACCATCAAATAATGTTTTCTTCTGTGTTTAAACCTTTTCTTGAATTCTTGTAATAGTGGTCTTATACAATATTTGTCCTTTTGTGACTGATTAAATTCACTCAGCATAATGCCCTCCAGATTCCTCCATGTTACGTTTCACGGCTTCATCGTTGTTCTTTATCATTGCGTAGTATTCCATTGTGTGGATATACCATGATTTGTTTATCCATTCGTCTGTTGATGGGCACCTAGGTTGTTTCCATCTTTTTCCTTTTGTGAGCAGTGCTGCAGTGAACATGGGTGTGCATATATCTATTTGTGTGACAGCTCTTATTTCTCTAGGATATATTCCAAAGAGTGGGATTGCTGGACTGTATGGTACTTTCATTTCTAGCTTTTAAAGGAAGCACCAAATTGATTTCCAAAGTGGTTGTACCATTTTACATTCCCACCAACAGTATATAAGTGTTCCAGTCTCTCCACAACCTCGCCAGCATTTATTTTGTGTTTTTTGGATTAATGCTGGCCTCATTGGGGTGAGATGATATCTCATTTGTTTCTGCCAAGTTTTAATTGAGAAACACCTGTTCTGAAAATATTGGATTGGTCCATGTAATTTTTTTTAAAAAGTCATACCTTTTATCGATGTATGATTTGCATGCAATAGAATTTAACATTTTTGTAAGTTTATTTTGACTTGAAAATACTAAAATTTAAGGTGTGGATTTGTGGTAAGAGAAATGTATTATGTGGAATTGGCAGTTATTTAGTTTATGTTAGGGGAAATATGTAATATTAGAACATTAAGGAACCTTGGTGGGGCAGTGGTTAAGTGCTCGACTGCTAATAGAAAGGTTTGTGGTTCGAACCCACCAGCTATTCCGAGGGAGAAAGATGTAGCAGTCTGCTTCCGTAAAAATTTACAGCCTTGGAAACTCTATAGGGCAGTTCTACTCTGTCCTATAGGGTTGTTCCAGGTCGGAATCGACTCTACGGCAGTGGGTTTGTTTTTGTTTGTTTTTATTAGAACATGCTATCTTATAGCTTTTTAAATCATGTATTGTTAAAATGTAAACCAGGCAGTTATATTCCAACTTGATCTTTTATCATAACTCATTTTCTTTCTCTTTTTTGTTTTTCTTGTTTTCTTCCTGTATAAGAAATCTCCTTTACAGACAATAGGTGAAGAACAAACCCAGAACCCCTACACTGAACTGATTGTACTGAAAGCTCATCATGATATCGTAAGATTTCTGGTACAGTTAGATGACTATAGGTAAGAAACTCTAGTTGTCTAATTGACTATTGCTTGGAAAGAGTTTTCAGGAAATTTTATATTAAAAACAACTGCAAAATTAATCTATCTTTTCTAAAAATTTCACAACTCTGATCAGTAGTAACATTTAGTGGAAACTGACCTCTGCATCTTGATGAAATATGTATCTGAAGTCTTTTTTGTCCAAAGTTAGGGTGTCATACCTGGTGATTTGAGTTTTTTTTTTTTTTTTTTTTTAAATTCTCAGTAATATTCTCGTTTAGAAGAAAGTTTATGACTTCAAAATTTGGATGGGGGTTAAAACTGTATATTAAGGTGAACCCGAATTTGAGAAACAAATATGGTAAATGTTTAAATATCAGGTACCTACCAGGATGTGTGTTATTTTGACTGGAAGGTAAGGTAAAGTTTAGTCTGAATTTTTTTGTAATTGATGAAACCCCTTTGAAATGTGTATTATTCTGTAATACCTTGCTAACATTGTATAATAAATTGCTTAATATATCTGCCAATAGAGATAAAGATGTACAGGTCTTAGGCTGTAGACTTAATACTGATCTGCATATTATCTGTTTATTGAACTCTCATTCAACTATATACTTATCCTTTGTAGCATGTATAACAATACAGTTACATAAGTATGTAATTATTTAGTATTTGTCTTCTCTAGAATGTAAGTTTTATGAGGGTATGGGCCATCTTTTTCTTATATCTTATTATACTGTTCTTGGTGTCTTGGGCACTGCTTTGCATATTAGTTGTTGTTGTTGTTGTTGTGTGCAGTTGAGTAGATTCCAACTCATAGTGATCTTATATGACAGAGTGGAACTGCCCCATAGGGTTTCCAAGGCTGTAATCTTTACGGGAGCAGATTGCCAAGTCTTTTCTCCCGCAGAGCTACTGGTGGGTTCAAACCACCCACCTTTTGGTTAGCAACTGAGCCCTTAACCATTGCACTACCAGGGCTCCTTGCCTTGTGTGTTTGTGTCTTAGTCATCTAGTGCTGTTATAACAGAAATACCACAAGTGGATGGCTTTAACAAAGAGAAGTTTATTTCTTCACAGTAAAGTAGGCTAAAAGTCCAAATTCAGGGTGTCAGCTCCAGAGGAAGCCTTTCTCTCTCTGTCGGCCTTCTCATCAGTGTTCCCCTGGACTAGGAGCTTCTCCGCCCAGGGACCCCAGGTCCAAAGGATACACTCTGCTTCTGGTACTGCTTTCTTGGTGGTATGAGGTCCCCCTTCTCTCTGATCACTTCTGTTTTTTATATCTCAAGAGATTGCCAGTGTTGTAGATTGAGTCCTGCCTTACTAATTACAACTGCCACCCATTCTCCCTCATTAACATCATAGAGGCAGGATTTACAACATATAGGAAAATCACACAATACCAGGAATCAAGGCCCAGCCAAATCGATACACACAATTTTGGGGGGACATAATTCAATGCATGACACGTTGCATATAGTAAGAATTAATAGGTAGTTGTTAAAGGAAAGAATGACTCCCAAACTAGTAAGTGTACTGTACATGTTGCGTGCTATCCTCACTTCTGTTGTCCCTACCGGTTCTTTCACTGTCATCCCTAATTTTCTTTTACCTCTGCTACTGTCTTTTTGTTTTCTTCCTCCTTTCCATTTTTAACTCCATGGGTGACTGCTACTGTGATTATTCCTAATCCTGATCACCATTTCAAATATCTGTTAACCTTGTTTTCTCTCTGATTTTTCTTATGTCTTTGGTCTTCAGTTGCTTTTCCCGTGCTTCTCAACTTTTGCTTGCAAAGATTGGCCTCTTATTAGCCTATCAGCACTATTTTCCTGTTGTGATGCAAGCCAGCCAAATCACAGCATGATAAGCATAGTGAAACAATCTTCAGCCTTTTTTGATAATATTAATTGTTGCTATGTCCTTTGATACATTCTTTTATTTATTTAAGTGGTCATTTTTTGGGGGAAACTAAACATTTCTGAAAAGGTAGGTTTTGGACAGTTAAAGTTATCTGTACCCTGTTTTTCCATAGTTAGCTGCTAGGTTAAAAAAAAACAACAGATAATTTCTTATAACATAATCGTTAATACTTGGGCCCTAAAGAGTCTTAGGAGTCCTTGGGCGGTACACACGGTTAACACACTTGCCTGTTAACTGAGAAGTTGGAATTTTGAGTCCACCCATACACGCCTTGAAGAAGGGCCTGTCAGTCTACTTCCAAAAAATCAGCCATTGAAAACCATGTGGAGCACAGTTCTGCTCTGATACACATATTGTCATGAGTCAGAGTTGACTTGATGGTAACTGGTACTAGTTTGAGGAATCCTAAAATTATTTTCTCTAAGAAAGTTAGATAAAAGATACACTGTATACTTTCAGGATGTGGTCTTTGAATTTTTATATAGATTACTACTGTGAAGTTTCATGTTCATTGCCATCTCTTCTGTGTGAAATGTTCTCTTGACTATTCTCCATATATAGTTAGAAGAAGAGTCTGCAGACAGTGCTGACTTATAGAATAATGTTGTACAAATGCTGATGTTTGATTACATTTTTCCCCACAGTGGTACTAGTGTATATTTCAGTTGTTCAGTGATTTTAGTAAATGTTTTGTAAACAGCAAAAAGTTGTATATGAGTATATTAGTTTCTGTTGCTCTGTAAAGCATCACTCCAAATTTAGTGGTTTAAAACAGCAGCCATTTATTTAGCTCATTATTCTGCAGAATTGCAATTTGGGTTAGGCTTAGCTGGATGGGTCTTTTCGTCTGGGCCAGGTTCAGCTGCTCTCTGCTAAGTTCACTTTTGCATCTGGTCAACTAGTAAATCAGCTGAATCTGGCTGATTCCCTGTGGTCTTGGTTTCTCGCCATATGGTTTCTCAGGTGCTTGTTCCTATAGTGATCACAGAGCTCTTTTACCAGCAAAAGGGCAAGCCCTAGTGTACAACCACTTTTCAAATCTCTGCTTATATAATGTTTGCTACTGTTTTATTGGCCAAAGCAAGTCAGAAGGCAAGCAACTATTTAATGGGTGCGTAAGTAAACTTCACATCTTGATGGAAGTAGCTACAAAGTACTATTGTGAATGATGATGAATATAGGGAGGGAGAATATTTTGCTATCTACCACTCAACATCATCGTCCTATTGCTGTCGAGTTGCTCCTGACTCATAGTGACCCTATAGGTCAGAGTAGAACCGCCCCATAGGGTTTCCAAGGCTGTAATCTTTATGGAAGCAGACTGCCGCATTTTTCTCCTGTGGAGTGGCTGGTGGGTTCCAACCACCAATCTTTTGGTTATCAACTGAGTGCTTAACCACTGCTCCATCACGGCTCCTTAACCACTGCTCCACCAGGGCTCCTTGTGCTATCTACCACAGTGAATCTAAATGTCTAGAATAGATGGAAAAGCCCACTTTTTGACTTTTGCAATAAAGTGATAATATGACTACATGAATCACATTTAATGCTTTGTACTAAAGTCATTACTCTGTCAAAATTTAAATGTAATTGGTATGAAGCTTTCAGTCAGTCATTTTTCTGTTATATTTATAATAATATGATTATAGCAGATAAACTTGTAGCATTTTCAGTGTTTTCTAAAAAAAATAATTCTGTAGTCTGCTGTAAAATAGGAAGAATTTAAAGTCATTCCTTGTAAGAAGAACATAGGAAAATATACAAACTACATGAATATTTATTATAAGTAGAAGAGCTCAACGTTTTTACTCTTTAATGATTTAGATAAGTTTAGAATGATATTCACCATTACATGTGTGCATTATTTATGCATTGTCAGATTACTACAGAAATATCTTTACAATTTAAAAATAAATTTTATAGTGTTATACTCTTTATGTTTTTATTTAGTTTTTGTAGGCAATGCATTCTGTTTTTTTGGTCAGCTGTTGTAATCCAGGTTTCACGCTTCAGGTCTTTAGATAATATCATCTTACTGAGAATTTTGCAGAAGGATTTTCTTGTTTTCTCGGTGGCTCAGCTAAAATCAGTGAGTGGAAAATTTTCTTAGATTGGTTTTTGAAGATACCAAATAAATCCTGTATAACCTAACAGACAGCTGCCTTTTCTTTTCTTCTTTAGTATTTTTTGAACATAAACTGAGGGTCATATTGATTGGGAGATCACTAAGGAAGGCTAAGCCTCAGCAAGAGTCTTCCAAAAAAATGGACTGTGCTAAAATTGCATGTAATACTCTAGCATTTGACACATTAAACTAAACTGAGTTCATAACACATTTTAAGAATAGTCTTCTCTGTTGCTCATTTGACCATTCCTTGCTCCTCCAGGAAACAGACAAGGTTATGTAGGATGGTGATCATGACTGGAAAAGAATCAGGTGACCCATGAAGTGCCACACTAGAGAACAAAACGTGCCTCTAGGATGGCTGGTGAAGCTGTACATTAACACGAAACTAAACGAACTCAGTACAGTTTGATAATTTGCTAAAAACGAGCAATACTTTCTATCTTTAAAGAAAATATTCTTTTTTTTTTTAGCATAAGGTAGAGAATACAGGCTCCATTTTATATTTTATAAACAAAAACTGTCATTTTATAAATGTAAAATAAAGAAGAAAAATACAATGATATGTTAGCTACTGTCAGGGGTGAAAACCTTACATAAACTGTAACCCCAAAGGCTGTTTTCTGAAGAGTTGACCTGCAGATTTATGTAATCTGAGGATTCTTTATTGATTTCATTTATAGAAAGAATCTCTATAGTCAAATCATCACTCACTTTCATGCCTCCACGTGGGAAGTGGTAGATGAATATCTGTAGGAATACAATTTATTGTCTACTCCTCTGCTCAGAAGTAACCCTGTGTCTGTCCAGTCTACACCCAGAACTTTGTTTTCATGAGCAGTGAGATCATAGATCATAGAGAGGAACTTTACAACTTCTTCTATCCCACAGGTTGATATAGTTATCTGAAGAACCTGAGATCAGCTGCGGCTCATGGGTAGGAGACCACTTTACTGATGTGGCCTGGCCTGTTTGTGACATTAGGGACAGCGACACCAAAGAACTGTCTTTAGTTCAGGGATACCACAGTCTGGTATGCCTGTCTGTGCTCCCAGATGCTATATGTTTACAAAGTGGTGAATAGGAGACACAATTAAAAACTTTATTTCCTGTCAAAGTTGACTCAAGACTGCCAGTCTCAACATCCCACACTCTAATTGTGTGATCCCAAGATGCACTGCAGACTTCTTAAGCATCTAACCATAGAACTAAAGAAATCGCTTCCTTGTGGCCAGAGAGGGTCACCATGGGAGTCCTTGTTAGTCCCAACTGCTCTGTTTTCTGTTTCTTTCTGGGTCAGTTTATGGATTCCTTCATTTCATTGTCTTCATCTGTAGGAACTGTAGACTAGATCTTTAGCATCTTATCCCAGGAGCCACTGCAAAATTTAGTTCCTGTGCTGTCAACAGCTATAGAATCCACATTCCCAGCATGACCTCTGCAGCAGTGTAGGGCTTTCATTTTGTTTCTCTCTGTATTCCACTCCTGTAAGAGAATAGTTTGATCCATAGAGGCACTCACTAGTAAGCAAGACAGATTATCTTTTTTCACCCAGGCCACATCTTTTACAACATCTGTATGTCCTACAACTGTCATTATTGACTTTCCTTCCAATGACCAGATTCGAGAAGTCTTACCATAAGAGTCAGCCCATTCCTCTGCACATTTAACTGAACTGATCCAGTCATCATGGAACATGCATTGCTCTGGCTGAGGCGCAGTGTACTTCTCCATGACCTCTTCTGTTGAGATGTTTTCCAGTTCCAGGTGTTTGACCAAAGACATTCATAGAAACTGGCCCTTGATAAGGAAATCAAACTCCACATGTTTGTGGAACTGATTTTTGGTCTCCAGCAATTTATTGATTATGTTACTAAGGTCAACAGTTTCAGCGGCTGCAGGGATTGAGAAAGGAACATCATCTACTGCATATTTCAAGTTGTCAGTGTAGAAGCGTATCTGAAGGTGAGCCATGATGGTGGCAAAAGGCGTACACACAAGACTTTCCCAGAGAAGTGTATGGGCTGATAGAGAACAGGCAATCTAGTCTCTTGGTACTACAAAAGGAGGCAGCTCAAAATTAGACTGCACAGAGAAGGAGAAGCTACCCTAAAGAAAATATTCTTAAGCTAAGACTATTATTCATCCTAACATACTAACGTTCAGAAAATAGAGATCAGTAGTCAAGATGATTTAGATAATCCTCGTGCCTGAGTTCCCTGGGAAGAGTATGCTGAAATGGACTTAGGCATACAAAAGGTTTATTAGTGAAAAACACTAAAACAGAGGAAGTAGGACTGGATATGGGAGCTGTCTCAGACCGAGTTACAGATCTGACACTCCTTGCCAGCTCAACAGGGAGCTCTGGAGCAAAGACTGCCTTTTAGAGGAGTCATGTGTTGCGTGGAAATAACTAGGGTTTTATACCACTACCTTGCTTAGTCATTGGCTGCAGGTCACCCAATAACATGCTCTGATTTCCACCACTTTGCTTAGTTCCGGTGGCTGGGGGCCACCTGAGATAGTATGACTTTGACTTGAAAGCTGAAATGGACCTTCTTAAAGTCTACAGCTGGGAGCTATCAGATAACCACACTCCTCACAGTTGGGCAGCTAATCGTCTACATCTGTGCCTATAGTTGTAAGTTGCGTGAAGAAACTCATGTAGGCCGTGCCTTTGTGCAGCTTTTTAAGAAACTGAAAATATGACATTGGCTAATCATTCTTTGATGGCTTGAAAAAGTTAATATGGTTTTTAGACGTGTTAAGATATACCTGTATCTGGAAAAATCCTTTTTATTGTGAGTATCAGAAGCCATAATACTAATAGCTTAACAAACCAACCATCTGGCAATATGTTAAATGTTCACATCTAGTGTCACATTGATTTTATTATAATAGGTTTTAATAAAATAAATCCACCCCCAAAAAACTAGTTTTCTGTTTTGCAAATCCCCTATATGTCTCTCTGTGGTGAATTTGTTTATTTCTGTTGTTTTTGGATAGACCTTTGAATCAAGTAAAGGAATAATGACAGTATTATCGGGTATATGCTGCCTGTTCTCCTTCTTTTTCTTATTTCTAATAATTTTATTCCTTTGGCTCATATTTTGGAAGTGTTGCTGAATTTTAGTTATTTGGCCAAGATATTTTAAGGTTTGAGAGGATGACAGGAGTGAATGGAAAGGTAATTGCTGCCTCATGTAGCAGCATATAATCAAATTTAGGAGGAGGGACAGCAAGTGCCTAACAGTATCTTAATTTCACATTCTGTCATCTTGGTAGCAAAATTCTGTAATTTTTATGTAAAATCAGGCCCGACTGGTCACAGAATACCCTTACTAAGCATTTGGAAATTACTGCCTTGAGCATCTTTAAAATGTAGCTTTAAAAATTCATCTAACAATTTGAGTACCAATAAGGGTAATAACTATAATGGATTGCAACATATCACATATGGTTAAATCCATAAGTTTCATAATAATACTTAAAAAAGAGAACTCACTGGTCACCTTTAAAAAATGCTAGGGAACTGTCTTAGTTACCTAGTGCTGCCACAAAAAAAATACCGCAAGTGGGTAGCTTTAGTGAACAGAAATTTATTGTTTCACAGTTTTGAAGGCTAGAAGTCCAAATCAGGGCATCGGCTCTAGGGGAGGGTCCTTCCTCCTCAGTAGCCCTAGGTGTTCCTTGGCCTTACTTGGCTTGTAGACCATTATTCACATGGTCTCTTCCCCCATGTGTGGGTTTCTCTGTGTCTGTAGTTTCCTTTGTAAGACACCATTCAGAAGGGATTAGGTTTAAGACCTACCCTACTCTGGCCTGACCTCATCAAGATGACAAAAGATACCCCAGGACTTCAACATAACTTTTTGGAGGATGCAATTTAATCTATAATAGGAACTAACTATTTTGAAAATTGATAAATATGGGGAAAGTCAAGATCTATACTGCCTTTCTTATATAAACTGTACCTTGAGATCACTAATAATTGATGAGAGGAAATTTCTTTATAGAAGAATTCAAGCTAGAAAGAACGATAGAATTGGAATATGGTAATTTTGCAACTTCTGATGGAGCCCTGGTGGCACAGTGGGAGCTCTAATGGCACAGTAGGAGCCTTTGTGACCAACAGGTCAGCAGTTCAAATCCACCAGCTGCTCCCTGGAAACCCTATGGGGCAGTTCTACTCTGTCCTATAGGGTCACTATGAGTTGGAATCGACTCAACGGCAGTGGGTTTTTTTTTAATGGAATAATGAGGAGCCTTAGTGACACGGTGATTAAGTGTTTGGCTGCTAACTGAAAGGCCGAACCCGCCAGTTGCTCCACAGGAGAAAGATGTGGCTGCCTGCTTCCATAAAGATTATAGCCTTGGAAACCCTATGGGCAGTTCTACTCTGTCCTACATGGTTGCTATGAGTCAGAATCGACTTGATGGCAACAGTTTTTTTTTTTTTTTTTAATGGAATAATGGAGTTAGGCAATGATTACCAATGGCTGGCTGTTAACACTGTAAAAAGACTACTAGAAATTATATGTTTCCTATGGAGTATACTAACTGTCTATGAAGTGGTTTTACCAGAAAGTCAAGTTTGAATCTGATTAAGTCTTAGATCCAACTGTCAGTTTACCAGAAATAGAGGGGACTGACATGCATATTAAATGACAACACAGGAAAGTAGCCAGCAAAATCCAGACTGTGGGAGCTCTACAAGACAAATGACTTTTTCAATAAATAAATTGCAGGGAAAACATATATGGGGTGGGGGGTGGGGAAGCAATAGATGAAAAGAGACTTTAGAGATACATCAACTGATTATAATACATCAACTGTTATAGATTGAATTATGTACTCCCAAAATACATCCTGAAGTCCTAACCCCTGTACCTGTGAATGTGATGTTGTTTGGAAATAGGGATTTTCTTTTGTTATGTTAATGAGGTCACACCAGAGTGGGGGGGGGTCCTAAACCTAATCTCGTCTGAGCATGTCTTATAAAGGGGAGTACAGACTCAGAGAGACAGACACACGGGGAGACACAGCATGTGACAATGGAAGCAGATACATTTATGAGCAGCAGAGGAATGCCAAGGATTGCCTGTAGTCACTAGAAACTAGGAAAGGCCCACAGAAGAAATCGACAGGGCTGAGATCCTGGTTTGGACTTTGATCCTCCAGAATGCTTAGAAAATCAATTACTGTTCTTTAAAGCTACCCACTTTGTGGTATTATGACTGCCATAGGAAACTAAGACATGGACGTTACTTGGATCCTACTTCTAACAAAGTGGTTTAAAAGTTTATGAGATAATTAGCAAAATTTGAACACTGACCAGATACGTGGTGACATTAAGGAATTAAATGTTAATTTTAGGTATGATATAAAAGAGTTCTTAAAGGTATATACTGAAATATTTACTGATGAAAATGATAAATGGTGACTGGGATTTACTTCAAAATAATCTGCAGAGGGGGGATTGGATGATGAAGCAGTATTGGCCATGAATCGATACTTATTGAAGATACCAGTTACCCTCAAGTTGATTCTGACTCATAACGACAGTACATGTGTCAGAGTAGAACTGTACTTCATAGGGTTTTATTTTTTTTTATTGTGAAAATGTACACAACAAAACATGCAGCAGTTTAACAATTTCTATATGTACAATTCAGTGACATTGATTATCTTCTTCAAGTTGTGTAACCATTCTCAATATCTTTTTCCAAATTATCCCACCGCCAGAAACATACATTCAGTGCACCCTAAGCTAAAACACCCTCTTTCCCTCTCCCTCCCACCCCTAGTAACCACTAATAATTTTGACTTCTGTATATTTGCCTTGGAGCCCTGGTGGCGCAGTGGTTAAGAGCTTGGCTGCTAACCAAAATGTCGGCAGTTTGAATTCACCAGCCACTCCTTGGAAACCCTATGGAGCAGTTCTACTCTGTCGTATAGGGTCAGTATGAGTCAAAATCGACTCAATGGAAGCAGGTTTGATTTATAAATTTTCTTGTTTCATATAAGTGAGATCATTCAGTATTTATCCTTTTGTGACTGACTTAGTTTGCTCTGCATAATGTTTTCTAGGTCCATCCACGTTAGGCAGCCACACATAGGGTTTCCAGTGGGTGGTTATTTGTTTATCCATTCGTCTGTTGATGGGCAGCTAGGTTGTTTCCATCTTTTTGCTATTGTGAACAGTGCTACGATGAACATGGGTGTGCATATATCTATTTGTGTGACAGCTCTTATTTCTCTAGGATATATTCCAAGGAGTAGGATAGCTAGATCGTATGGTACATCTATTTCTAGCTTTTTAAGGAAGCACCAAATCGATTTCCAAAGTGGTTATACCATTTTACATTCCTACCAACAGTGTATAAGTGTTCCAGTCTCTCCACAACCTCTCCAGCATTTATTATTTTGTGTTTTTTGGATTAATGCTAGCCTTGTTGGGGTGAGATGAT
>NW_004443965.1:5655655-5692514 GCF_000243295.1 Trichechus manatus latirostris
TGGACTTTGGGCCTTTGTCAAATATCAGCTGCTCATAGGTGGATGAATTGATGCCTGGATTCTCAATTCTGTTCCATTGGTCTATGTATCTGTTGTGCCAATGGGCGATTTTTTGGAAGTAGATCGTCAGGTCTTTCTTCTGAGGCACTTCTGGGTGGACTTGAACTTCCATTCTTTTGGTTACCTGCCAAGCGCATTAACTGTTTGCACCACCCAGAGACTTACTGAAGATAGGTGATGGGTACTTATACTGTTCTCTCCAGTTTTGTATATATTTAAGTCTCAATAATTAAAAGTTAAAATTGTATTTGATACAGAGGAAATAAAGATGCTAATTTAAAAGGTATTTTTGTTTCAGAATGAAATACATTTTTTGCTTAAGTAATAGTGTCCTTAAGGGTTAAATAGAGAATCACCTCTCTTTCCATTTGAGAACAGAACTTACTAAGAGTAGGTGCACGAATCACATAGACATGAACATATCAGCTTACTAAAATAATAATTGATAGAACACTGGATTAAAAGATGTAGCTTGGATACACAGCTACAGTGGATCTCCCAATACTTCAGTCCTGAATTAGGTGGACTTATTTATTGAACACTGGTAAAACTATCAGCTGCAAGCCTCTCACTCAGATGTAGGCTTGCCTCAAAAATAAGAGCAGACCAAACGGTTCCTATCTGTGAAGAGGCAAATCTTCAGAGAAAACCCATAAAGGGTTGATCTGAGCATGCTCAATTCATTTTTCTCAAACATCATTTGGATATTTGGGGAAGAGAGAGGCCAAAAGTGTTTCTCCAGTAGTGGAAGTCCCTTCATAGAAACTTGAGCTCAGGGAAATGGAGGTTTCCCCTAATAGAAGTCATGGGGATATTTTGGTATATTTTGATACCAGAATCAACTTGACAGTAACTGATTTAATACTTTAAATTTGATGTGTAGTTTAGCTTTCTATTCATGATGAGTAGGAAGGGGCTATTTGCCGTATGTTTTACCTTTGCAAATGACCATAGGAACTATGGAATCTTCCCAACTTCATTCTGTTTTTGAGCTAAAAAAGGACCTTCAAGTTGTCTGATATTAGAGTTGTGTTAACATAGTACATTTTTCTTAATCAAGGAAAAACAATTTTGATGTTCAAGTGGATCTGATAAAGAATCAGAGATACCGGTATCTATGGCTTCTGAAAATGCTTTAAAGTTCTCTTCAGCTTCTCTTACAAGTCTTTCTGCACACTTCTTTAATTTTCTTCAAGTAATTCTAGCATACAAGATAAGTAGAAATTTATTTTAAATGAAAATTTTGTTATTTTTCAGTTTTGTCTGGTTTCTAGTAGTGCAGCAGCATTTTTCTGACTTTATTTTATTGTAAAAAAAGCATCATCTCCATATCACAGGTTGTTAATGAGTCTTCCTCCAATCCTGATGCCGCGACCTTCTTCATATAGTCCACATTCTCCGTTTTCATCCGTTTGTTGGAACACCTTAATTCGTATTCCGTCAATTCCTGGAGCCTTGTTTTTTGCTGTTCCCTTCATTGCAGCTTGGACTTCTTCCTTTAGTACCATCTGTTCTTGATCATATGCTACGTCCTGAAACGGTTAAACAACAACCAATTCTTTCTGGTATTATTATTATTATTATATACACACACACACACACATAAACACACACATATATATAAAATTTATTATTATACTCTGTGTATTCCTTCCATCTTATTTTGATGGCTTCTTGTGTCATTTAATGCTTTCCCTGTAGAATCCTTCAAAATTGCAACTCGATGCTTGAATTTTTTCTTCAGGTCTTTCAGCTTGAGAAATGGAGCGTGTTCTTCCCTTTTGGTTTTCTAATTCCAGGTCTTTGCACATTTCATTATAATACTTTGTCTCCTCAAGCTGTCCTTTGAAATCTTCTGTTCAGCTCTTTTACTTCATTCATTTCTTCCTTTGCTTTAGCCACTCTGCATTCAGGAGCAACTTTCAGAGTCTCTTCTGACATCCACTTTGCTCTTTTCTTTCTTTTTAATGACCTCTTTGTTCATGTATGATGTCCTTGATGTTATTCCGCAACTCGTCTGGTCTTTGGTCATTAGTGTTCAATGCATCAGATCTGTTCTTGAGATCATCTCTAAATTCAGGTGGGATATACTCAGGGCCATACTTTGTCTCTCATGGACTTGGGCTAATTTTCTTCAGCTTCAACTTGAACTTGCGTATGAGCAATTGATGGTCTGTTCTGTAGTTCGCCACGGCCATGTTCTAACTCATGATATTGAGCTTCTCCATTGTCTCTTTCCACAGATGTAGTCGATTTGATTCCTGTGCATTCCATCTGGCGAGGTCCACATGTATAGTTGCCATATATGTTGTTGAAGAAAGGTATTTGCAATGAAGAAGTCGTTGGTCTTGGCAAAATTCTGTCATGTGATCTCCGGTGTCATTTCTATCACCAGAGCCGTATTTTCTAACTACTGTTCCTTCTTCGTTTCCAACTTTTGCATTCCAATCACCAGTAATTATCGATGCATCTTGATTGTATGTTTGATCAATTTCGGACTTCAGAAGTTGATAAAAATCTTCAATTTCCTCATTTTTTGCATTGCTGGTTGGTGTGTAAATTTAATAGTCATATTAACTGGTCTTCCTTGTAGGCGTATGGATATTAGCCTATCACTGACAGCAATGTGCTTCAGGATAGATCTTGAAATGTTCTTTTTGATGACAAATATGACGCAATTCCTCTTCAATTTGTCATTCCCGGCATAGTAGACCATATGATTGTCTGATTCAGAATGGCTGATACCAGTCCATTTTAGGTCACTAATGCCTCGGATATCAGTCTTTATGTGGTCCGTTTCATTTTTGATGACTTTCAATTTTCCTAGATTTATACTTCATACATTCCACGTTCTAAATTATTAATGGATGTTTGCAACTGTTTCTTCTCATTTTGAATTGTGCCTTCTCAGCAAATGAAGATTCCCAGAGCTTGATTCCATCCACATCATTAAAGTCCACTCTACTTTGAGGAGGCTGATAGTATTTTGAGTGCCTTCCAACCTAAGGGTCTCATCTTCCAGCACTGTATCAAACAGTGTTCCTCTGCTATTCATAAGATATTCACTGGTCAATTTTTTTAAACTAGGCTGTTGAGTCCTTTTTCTTAGTGTGTCTTAGTCTGCTGAAATCTCTCCACTATAAGGGTGACCCGGCTGGTATTTGAAATCCTGGTGGTGTAGCTTCCAGCATCACAGCAACATGCAAGCCACCACAGTATGACAAACTGACAGACCCGTGGACATTAACATATAGAGGTTAGGATTTACAACACATAAAATGAAGGATAAGTACATAAATATTGCAAAATGGACCATAATTACATCAGATCACAAAATGGAGGACAACTACACAATAATGGAAATCATGGCCTAGCCAAGTTGACATATGACGTTAACCATCACAAATAATTATAATTTATGAATAGTCCCTTAGCCCCTTATTAGTTATTTCATGAGAGGTCCTACGGTATAGCAAAGTTATACTTGTTTGCATCTTAAATCTTCATGTTTCCTCTTTACAGGAGGTGGTAATATATAATGAAAAGGTGAATAGAATAAAAGAGAATTGAAAGGCCTGAGTAATCCACCAGCTGAGTAATTGACCTCTGAACAATAAAAAATTGGCTGTGATTTTATGCATTACTGTAGAGCATTGTTTAGATTTAATTTTTGTTCACTACTGATTGAATTAAAGCTTGAGCTGAAATGCTCTATATCTCATTTCTAAACTCTTAACCGTTCAATCATCTCTCATCATGAACTCATGAGATTCAGACATGAAAAACTAATGAGAAGTCAAAAATCAGGGTTACAAAGAAAAAGTATGTATTTTAAATCTGCAGTCTTCTAAAAGGGAGAAAAGCAATTATAAGAGTTTCAAGAATCAGTAGAAATTGATGATGTTTTATACCATAGAAAATTAGTACCTTGAGTCCTGACTTCACACTATCACTATACAAATAAAAAGAAACCAGTAGGCTCGGGAATATAAGCTATTAAAAATTTACTTCCAGCAACTATTTTTGATGCTCAAGGCATTGTTCAGTATTCTGACTCAGAAAATTAAGTGTAAGAAACTATTATTGATTTTAAAATAATTGCCTTTTTATTGTCTATAAATGTTAGCTATGAATTTAAAAATAATTCTTTACTTGTGTGAGGTCCCTGGGTGGCATAAGTGGTTTATGCTTGATTACTAACATAAAGGTTGGTAGTTCGAACTCACTCAATGGCAGCACAGAAGAAAGGCCTGGTGATCTGCTTCTGTAAAGATTACAATCAAGAAAAGTCTACGGAGCAGTTCTGCTCTGTATTGTGTGGGGTCACCATAAGTCGGAATGAACTCATTGGCATCGGGTTTGGTTTTTAATTTTTCTTTATTTGTAAGGTTTCTTGCTGGCTAGCTACCAAAGAGGTTTTAAAGGTCCTTATCTATTAGAAAGATCTGTAGTCCTATGTTAAATAATTAATAACAGACTTTCTTAGACCACATTTGACCCATTTCTCATATCTTTGGTAATTTCTTAGCTCTAACAGTAGGAGATGTAATCAAAAGGTTTTGAAATGAGAACTGAGTATAAGTACAGGGGATTGTACTTCAGCCAGTGAAGACAATAGTTAAGTAGGGGACTTGGAAACTGAGCATGAGAAATTTGAACTCGAGACTTGTTTTGGAGTGTTAAAACTGAATTAGTGAGATTTTGTAGATCTCACATAGGGGTAAAATTCATTAAAACAGTGTTTTCTTGGTTTTATAATTCAATCCCTACGATAAATAATTCTGTACAACAAATTATTTCCCTTGATAGTGTTTATGTCACAGATACTTTTTATTCTACAGAATGTAGATCATTGTATAGTGATTGGGAGGTGAAGAGGGAGTGACAGACTATAACTGAATTCATAATAGCTCTTTTTTCATGCCATGAAACAAATTTTCCTTTACCTCTTTGCATTTCAAACATCTTCTCTGAAAAACAAAAACAAACAAAAATTCCAAACCAAGAAAACGACATTTATATGGGAAGACTAAGGAGCCAGGATGAGCAAAGGAGAGATCTTGGCATTAAATAATAGAGTTAAAATACGTTTAAAGAGAAAACAGTAGAAATAATGAATTTATCTAAGGACACTGTTACAGACTGAATTGTGTTCCCCTCCCCCCCGAAAACTGTGTTGAAGTCCTAACCTCTGTACTTGTAAATATCCTGTTTGGAAACAGGTTTTCCTTTTTATGTTAATGAGGTGATACTGAAGTAGGGTGGGTCCTAAACCTAAACCTAATCCCTTCTGAGTGATGTCTTATAAAAAGAGCAGAATAGACACATGGGGGGAAGGCTGATGCATCTACAAGCCCAGGAATGCCAGGGATTGCTGGGAGTTGCTAGAAGCTGAAAGAGACAAACAAGGACCTTCCCTTAGAGCCTACACCCTGAATTCTGACTTCTAGCCTCCTGAACTGTAATACAATCAATTTCTATTTTTTAAAGCCACCCACTTTGTGGTATTTTTTCTGTGGCAGCATTAGGTAATAAGACAAACATCATTCCTCTGTGCTACCCATGGAATATCACTTTGTATCAGTGAAGCTGGAGCCCTGGTGGTGCAGTGGTTTAAGAGCTTGGCTGCTAACCAAAAAGTGGACAGTTTGAATCCGCCAGCTGTTGCTCCTTGGAAATCCTATAGGGCAGTTCTACCCTGTACTATAGGGTTGCTATGAGTCGGAATCGACTCAATGGCAAGGGATTTTGGTTTGGTATCAGTGAAGCTGCTCCTCAGCTTAGTTTCATTTTACTTAAGTCAAGAGTTTCTTAAAATCATAGAATTTTAAAACAAGGAAGGGCTGTACAGATCATCTGTATATCTCTCTCATTTTTACATTTCTAGCAGTTTATTCATTGTAATCCTGTCGTTAGCCCTAACTTTTCTTTGGGACCTCAGTACCTGACATAGAGCTTAGAAGGTATTCTATAAATATTTGGTAAATTAAGTTAAAGAATTTAATGTGCATTAATATTAGTAAGTCAAAATATCATTAACAAGGTCTGATAGTTCTTAGTAATCCTAGCAATTACTTACTCGAGTTACTTTTTTTTTTTTTTAACGTTTTTTTCTCTAACCAGGTTTGCATCTGCTGGCGATGATGGAATTGTAATTGTGTGGAATGCCCAGGTGTGTATTGATTCTCAGTGAATTGTTTAATAAGGACATGACTCTATAGTTGAGTATTCATTCATAAACACTAACCAGGAGATGTATCTGTATACTTGTATCCTTACTTGAAGCTAATTAATACTCAGAAGGGGCTACTTAGGGTGAATCCACTTAAAATAAGGACTAATATTTCATAACAAAGAGTGAAATTTTTTAATTAGTATTTTGTTCTGAGAAACAAAAAGCCAAATTATGAAAATAAAAATTTTATTCTTATTGAACAAACTTTAGATTTTCAGCAACCTTGTACTGATTGATAAAATAAGTGAAATGTTGATTTTATAGGGGGCATAATTTTTTTTCAGAATTTTATGATATCACAATAAAGCAGTCTTCTCATGTTTGATATAAGTACCAGCATAATAAAAGTCTTATTTTAGCAAAAATATTTAAAGCTTCACCAAATTTCTCCAGGGTCTCTATTCCTGATCCTTTCGTTTCTAAATTATTCTCTTTGAAGCATTTATTTTCCTTTCATCTTTATTCTGGATTGTATTATCTGTCAGTGACTCTGCTTAAAAGCAGTTCTGTAACATTACTTTCATCATGTTCATGAAATCCTGCAACCTTTGAAAGATTTCCAGTTTATATTATATTTTTGTATGTTTACTACCTGGAACAAGTAACGAGAGACTGATGGATTAAGACATTGGACGGGTGGAAATAGTTGTTAGTGTTAAGTAGAGAGAAATGGTGTAGAGAGTGATTTTATGAATGGTTTGTATGTTCATGGATTTACGTTTTTGTTATATTGACGTTTATTTCCTTCTGCCACCTCATAATTGTGGTGACTTAGATAATGAATGTTTAGATAATGATGACTCCCTACTTTTTTCCTACAGGTTAAGTTACTGATGTTTTTATGCTTAATTTGCATAATTGGAGCCCTGGTGGTACAGTGATTAAGAGCTAGGCTGTTAACCACAAGTCAGTTCAAATCCATCAGCTGCTCCTTGGAAACGCTATGGGGCGGTGCTACTCTGTCCTATAGGGTCGCTATGAGTCGGAATCGACTTGACAGCAGTAGGTTTGGTTTTTTGGTTGACATAATTACCTTCTTAAAACCATGTGTAAATAATATTCCTTTAAATTTTCTAAAAAATTAACAGTTTATATTACAAAATAAAGTTTTGTACAGTTATTATTTCAGCACTTGTTTAGATTTTATTTGGTTGCTTAAAAGTTAAATTGTAAGTCCTGAATAAGTAATTTTAAATGGAATGCATGTATTTTCTGCATTGTGATTCTTAATGTTGTCATTTAAGGTTATTTAAGTTGTGAATATGAGCCTGTTAACATTTTTATTTTATATTGATATTTCAGACAGGAGAAAAACTTCTGGAACTCAGTGGACATACTCAAAAGATAACTGCTATCATTGCATTTCCTTCCTTGGAATCTTGTGAAGAAAAAAATCAAGTGATCTTGACAGCCTCTGCTGATAGAACAGTTATTATATCCTTAAATCTGGAAGAAAGTGAAATAGCTGTAGTGACCCAAGGGGCCACTACATATGTTATTAATCTTTAGCCTCTTGAGGCCTGTCTGTACATCCTTCATAAGACACTTTTTAAAAGTATTAGGCACCTGGGGAAGGATAGATTGGAAATAGCAGGTTAAGGCTTATTGATAGGAACCTCATGAATAACATTTTTTCCGGAGTTACTATTACATCGGGTTGTATAAAATGGAAGAAATGAGAGAAGGTGAGCTTGAAAATACTTATTATCTTAATAAAATGCTTTTTATTTCAGGGAAACAAAGATGAGTTGGACTGAAGAATAATTCATATTTTTTTCTTCTCATTGTAGAACAAAAGAAACTTAATGGTACCAACCCATAAGAGCTTTCAGCATCCAGATCTGGTAGAAAAGTGAATTACCATCTGCTCAGTGTTTAATATTAATATTCAGTATTTAAAAGCAATTTTTAAAAAGTGAATTACCTTTCTTTCCCCCATATTTTTAAGTAAAAAATTCAAATATAATAATAATACCAAGGTCTTATAAAGTGCCATATGTACCAGGCATTGTCCTAAGTGTGTTTGATAGCTATTAACCCATTTAATCCTTAAAATAGCCCTTTGCAATAGGTATTTTTATTTTGCTCATTTATAGATGAGAAGTTAAGTAACTTGAGAGGTTAAGTAACTTTCCTAATGTCACACAGCCAGTATAAGGCAGAACGAACTGGCAAGTAGTCTGAGTGCAGAATCAAGAGCTCTGAACCACTATATAATACTGCCTTCATAAAATATTTATTGTAAACAAATTCAACCTTTAATGTCTAAAGAACTGAATTTGTGAAGTCCACAGCCAACTACTATGGATAACTGTAATCTTTTATTATTTTCTTTTTTTAAAAAGATATTAAAGATGAACTTTAAAATGTCTGTGCTTGTCTGGACGTTCTGTTTAAATAGTTTCAAGCACTAGTGAAGTTAGTTTTAGAGTTAGCCCAGGAGTAGATGGTTTCATAGGGTTTTGTAGGACCAAGACACTTCATGACACACTTTACATGAGTTGATCAGCTGAAGTGCTTTCTAGACAGATTGCCTATATGTGAAAAAGATTCAAGAAAGATTTAAGTGGAAATAAACAATTTTTATATTTTGTGGTGATTATAACATAAACAAGGATATAAAATTCACTCAGATATTTAAGTCAGTAGTTTAGGTCAGAGAGCTACTGCTCTATTGAGGCGGGTATCTTTTTCATGGACTAAAGCTCTTTTTCAGTGTAAGTATAATCTCTGTAAAAGTAGAATTTAAAATACTTTTATTAGCCCATTTCTAAGAAATGATAGTAAATAATATTTAGAGGTGATTATTAAAGTTACAAGGAACCCTGGTGATGCAGTGGTCAGAGCACTCCGCTGCTAACCCAAAGGTCTGCAGTTTGAATCCACCAGCCACTCCACCGGACAAAGACGTGGCAGTCTGACTTTGTAAAGATTACAGCCTTAGAAACCTTATGGGGCAGTTCTGCTCTGTCCTGGAGGCTCCATCTGAGTCGGAGTCAACTGGATGACAGTGGGTTTATTAAAGTTACTATTATAGTACAGGGAGCCTTGGTGGTGCAGTGGTTAAGAGCTCAGCTGCTAACTAAAAAGTTGGCGGTTTGAATCCACCAGCCGCTTCTTGGAAACCCTGTGAGTCGAAATTGACTGGACAGCAACAGGTACTATAGTACAGAGGTGAGTAACTGGGACCAAAAACGAAAACCCCCATTTCCGTTGAGTCGATTCCAACTCATAGTGGCCCAATAGGACAGAGTAGAACTGCCCCATAGGGTTACCAAAGCTGTAATCTTCACAAGAGCAGACTGCTACATCTTTCTTCTTCTGAGCAGCTGGTAGGTTTGAATCACCAGCCTTTGGGTGAGCACGACCACTTAAGCACTACGCGTCTAGGCTCCTTGCTGGGACAGTATCAGTATAAATTTTATACTTATCCCATTTTTGTAAATGATAGTTTAGAGTCATTTCCTTTGCTGCATGACTTTTCTAGTTTAAAAAAAAAAAAAAAATTCCAGGCTGCTTAGTTGACAGTTCTTTTTAACCAAATGAATTCTCAATTTACCCTGCTTGAGTCTTCACTATTAGCTAACTTCCTTAATTAAATGCTGAAGTTTGATTTTTAATTTTTGTCAAGTGATTGCCTTAAGAGCCCAGGTTACCAAGTATCAAACATTCAGCTTTCAAATAGATTAATTAGTGGAAAGGCTATGAGATAATACTAAAATTTTGGTAAATTTAAGGCCAGAAAATATTGTTCCAATAACTGGGAACACTTTTTCTGTGTCAGCAGTTTGGTATATTACATATATCATCTAATACTTGTAACAATCTAATTGCATTTTAAAAATAAAGTATAACATAATGGAAAATAGCAGAAGACATTGGATGAAGTAAGGTTAAATAGATTGTAAAATTAAGCTTCAATTTTCAATGTATAAATGTGTTCTGAGACATGATGTAAAATGTACTTTGCCATAGAAAATGGTGTAAAAAGTTTGAAAATCATTATGCTTCTTAAGTCAGACTAACCTTAGACATTTTATGGGAGGTCCTTAAATAAGGATACAGGTAATAGTTATACACTATTACTTTCTTTTTTAAAGTGGGATAACAGTAGTAAATCATGCCAGGCAGTTTGTGGAGATAATATATCTTTAATACTCAGCAAATATTAACAGATGTGATAGTTTTTAGTATAAATACTTCATGCACAATGTTTATTAGAGTATGGAAGACCATTTTGAACAATAAACCTTAATATTTAAACAGTTGCAATATTTAATGCATAGACAGACTTAGCACCTAAGACCACTCATTCTGTTGGCATTTTCAAAATAGTTTGATAGTAAAATTTACCTCAAACTTATTTTAGTTGATAAGTGTGCTCTGATAAGTTGATGACTCATCATATAATTAATTTTTGTAGTAGTATAAAGGTTACATATTTTATACTTTAAAGATTTTTCTAACTAAATGTGTAACATTTGTCATTTATTTTTTGTTAGAAGAGTTATCTCCTAATTAAGATTTAAAAATTCTGTTTAGAAATTATTTCTTAACATAAATTCAGGTATGGGATTGTGATACTGGCAGACAAGTTCAGAGAGTGTCATGCTTCCAGTCTACTGTAAAGGTAAAATCTTACGCAGATGAGCTTCTATGGTAATAATCTGTTTTTGTCTCAGAAAAATTGATTAATAAGTTAAATGGAATTACCTTTGTAGGTTATAAAAATTATTTCTGTTACTCATACTTACAGTTATTTGATTCTTCCAAGACGAAGTTTTCGGGACTATATATAGTAAGTGCTAGAATGTAGAATGTTTGAAATTACAGCAAGGGGCAAGTCCCTATAACAAGCTAAGGGAAAAGTTAGTACTTGGGTTTTGCTGTAATGCTAATTATCTAGGCAATTGTATTTATTTACTTCTGCTATAATCCTGTTTCACATAAAAATTGATAAAAATAATATCGCACTCACTTTCATACTTAATACTCAGTGGTTCTTGAGCAGATAATTTATCAAAGAAATTCGATCACTAATAAATACAGGAAATAATGTTATTTCTTTTTCAAACTAGTAAAGGTTTTTATAAGGTTTTGTGTTAGCAAGGAAATGGTGAAATTGACATATTTTTGCTGTTGAGAGTATAAACTGATATGATTATCCTGGAAGGCAAATTGGCATTATGTATGAATTTAAAAAAATGATCATATGTATTGGCTCAGTGATTCTACTTCTAGAAAACTCTTTTAAAGGAAATAATCAAACTTTTGCAGAGATTTATGAACAGAACTGTATATTGTAAATATATTTTTATAATGAATAATTGGCAGTATCCAAAATGTCTTATAATAGTTAAATTTTGGGTGTGTGTGTGTGTATATTATAGTTCATATATATACGTATATACACCATAGTCTATACACACACACACAAACTATAGTTTATATATACATATATATATACCATAGTGTTTGTGTATGTGTATATATGTACATATATGCTAAAAATGATATTTTAGAAGACTATAGAGAGAGTTTAGAAAATGCTAAGAATAAAGTGTTAAGAAACAAAAGCAATATATTTTCCTCAACAAAATACTAGCAAACCAAATCCAGCAATATAAAGAAAGATTATACACTGTGATCAAGTGAGACTTATCCCAGGAATGCAGTCTTGGTTTAACATCTGAAAATCAATCAATGTAATAACCATATTAATAGAATGAAGGACCAAAATCAAATGATCATCTCAATAAATACAGAAAAAGCACCTGACAAACTTCAACACCCTTTCATTATAAAAAAATTCAACAAACTAGGAATAGATGAGAATTTCCTCTACATGATAAAGAACATCTATGAAAACCCCATAACCAGCAGCATATTTAATGGTGAAAGACTGACTGAATACTTTCTTAGTAAAATCAGGAACAAGGCAAGGATGTCCGCTTTTGGCACTTCTATCATCATTGTATTGGAGGTTGTAGCCATGGCAGTTAGGCAAGAAAAAGAAATAGAAGGCAACCAAATTGGAAAGGAAGAAGTAAAACTATCTCTCTTTGTAGATAACATGATCTTGTATATAGAAAATCTTAAAGTCTACAACAAAATATTAGAACTAATGAATTTAGCAAGGTTTCAGGATGCAAGATCAATATACAAAAATCAGTTGTATTTCTGTATACTAGCAGTGAATGTTCCAAAAATGAAATTAAGGAAACAGTTCCATTTTGTAAATAGCATTCAAACCAATAAAATACTAGGAATAAATTTAAAGAAGTGTAAGACTTGTACACTGAAAATTATAAAACACTGTTGGAAGAAATGAAAGAAAGTCTAAATAAATGGAAAGAGAATCCCATGTTCTTGAATCAGAAGATTTAATATTGTTAAAATTGTAATGCTACCTAAATTGGTCTACAGATGGAATGCAGTCCCTGTCAAAATCCCAGCTGGCTTTTTTTGCAGAAATTGACAAGTTGATCCTAAAATTCAGATGGAACTGCAAGGGACTCAGAATAGCTAAAACAATCTTTAAAAGGAAGAATAAAGTTGGAAGATTCACACTTCGTGATTTCAGAATTTACTACAAAGCTATAGTAATCAAGGCAGTGTTGTACTGGCATAAGAGTAAACTTAGCAGATCAGTAGAATGGAATTGAAAGTCCAGAAATAGACTCTAACATTTATGGCCAGTTGGTTTTCGGCAAAGGTGCCGAGTCCATTGAGTGGGGAAAGAAGTCTCTTCAACAAATGGTGCTGTGGCACAACTGAATCTCTACGTGCAAAAGAATGAAATTTGACCCCTACTTCATGCCATATACAATAATTAACTCAAAATGGATCAAAGACCTAAATATAAGAGTCAAAACTATAAAGCTCTTAGAAGAAAATATGGTAGTAAATCTTTGTGACTTTGAGTTGGGTATCTTAGGTATGACAACAAAAGCATAAGAGCAAAATAAATCGGACTTTGTCAAAATTAAAAACTTTTGTGCTTCAAAAGACATCAAGGAAGTGAAAAGATAACCCACAGAATGTGAGAAAATGTTTGTAAATGATATATCTGATAAGGGACTTGTATCAAAAGTACATAAAGAACTCTTACAACTAAACAATAAAAAGACAACCCAATTAAAAATAGACAAAGGTCTTGAATAAACATTTCTCCAAAGAAGATACACAAATGGCCAATAAGCACATAAAAATTATTCAGTATTATTAGCCACCAGGGAAATGCAAGTCAAACTACATTAAGATACTATTTCCACACATAATAAAATGGCTGAACTCTAAAAGACAGACCATGACAAGTGTTGATGAGGGTATGGAGAAATTGGAACCTCATACATACATTGCTGGTAGGATTGTGAAATGATGCAGCTGCTTTGGAAAATAGCAATTCCTCAAAATGTTAAACGTAGAGTTACCACATAACACAGCAGTCCCACACTTAGGTATATACATGAGAAAAATGAAAACGTACATCAACACAAAAAGGTTACATGAGTGTTCCTAGCAGTATTATTCATAATAGCCAAAAAGTGGAAACAATTTAAATGTTCTTCAACTGATGAATGGATAAACAAAATGTGGTATGTCCATACAGTGGAATTTAATTCGACAATTAAAAACAAATGAAGTACTGATACTAAAAAATCAGTAATTGGGCACAGTAGGACCTCTTGAAATATAAACTGCAATGATGATTTTCAGCACTTTTTATTCCAGCGGTTTGTAAAGCACCACCACTCTCAGCTCAGGCAAGACTAGTAGAACCCCTTTCTTTTTATTAAAAAATTAAAAATTTTTTCCTCTTGCTATGCCCTTGCTCAGAGTTGATGGGTGGGGAGAGTACTATTAAAGGTCTGAACTTTAAAGTACTATTAAAGGTAAAGGATTTCTACAGTCCTTGGAACACTCACTTTCCTGAATCTACCAAACATATAGAATTATTGAGAAAATCAGGAGATATTAATTTGAAGGATACATCATATTTTTAAGTTTTGTCTAAAAAGGAATTTGTTTTTTAAGTTATTGTGTGTTATCTATTATTGAGTAATAAATTACCTGAAAACTTAACTGGCTTAAAACAATAAACATTTATTATCTCACAGTGTTTGTGGTCAGGAATCCAAGAGTGGCTTAGCTGGGTGGTTCTGGCTCTGGGTCTCTCCATCAGGTTGCTGCCTTCTGAAGGGGGACTGGAGGATCTGCTTTCTAGGAGGCTCACTTATATGCTTGGCAAGTTAGTGTTGATTGTTGTTTGGACCTCTTTCCATAGGACTGTTATAAGCGTTTCACCGTAGAGTGAATGATCTAAGAGAGTGTAAGGAGGAAACCATGTGTCTTTTATGACCTAGTCTTGGAAGTCATACATTATCACTTCTGCCACATTCTATTTATTAGATGTTAGTCATTTAGTAGAGTCCATATTCAGGTCCTCTTAAAGGAAAGAGTATCAAAGAATTTGTGGACGTATTTTAAAATCACCAAAATAATAAGTGAATGCCTCTGTTTTTAAACTGATACACATTTTAAATCAATTTTGCAGTGTTTAACTGTTCTTCAGAGACTAGATGTTTGTCTGTCTGGTGGGAATGACCTGTGTGTGTGGAACCGAGAATTAGATCTCCTGTGTAAGACTAGTCACCTTTCTGATACAGGTAAAAACCAAATCCAGGTAATTGTGAACCATAATTCACTCAGAAAGACATGAGTCTTCAAAGAGACTTTCTATGAATATGCAGGTCAATAAAGGAGAGTTATCTTTTCTGTTCTGAAGATAACATGTAGTCAGATGTCTTCAATTCAGTTTAAGGGTTGTATAAAATATGTACTATCCCAAATTGGGAGGAGAGACTCCCCTTCTTTTGGCTTCCCCTTCCCTTCTACCAGAATTTCTTAAAAGTGATCAAGAAAAACATTTTCATGTATGTTGTTGGGCCGTATTCCTGAGCTTGATGAACCTATAGACACCTGGAAGCAGACCTTTATGACTTCACAATACCATTTTCCTCCTTGCAGAGTCATTACACTTGAAAAGATTCCTTAAGGATACCTTCATTTACAATTGGTTTTACTAAAAAGTTCATATATGTGCAGACTTACTGACAAAATTGTATTTTCTCAGAATTCTGTTGACATACGTTTTTGGCTTTAACAGAGAAACATCGGTTTTGACTTCTAGATATCAAGGATCTTAAAAATAAAATTGAAATCTATTTTGAGAGTAAACATGGTTAAATATGAATGAGTACATTTAAATGGCAGTAACCTTGATTTTATGTTATACATTATTAACTTTTTGTTTCTAAAAGTAATCAAATGGCCTGCAGACATCCTAGAAAGAATATTATGCATATTGTTGACATGTTGAAAGTATCAGGAGCTGTGTGAATTGAATTTATAGTTCACAGAACTAGCTTATTTCCACATTGATACTATAAAATATCAGAAGTTAATGACATGTTAGAAAAAATCCATACAATCCTAGGATTTACGATTTTAACTGCTCAATTCAATGTTTGATTACTAATCTTGTTTGAATCTAGACTATAGCCCTCAGTTTATTATGATCATGAGTTATATCTCTATTTACATGAACATTTTTCTTTCTGTTTCTCACACTAGCCTGTAGTTATTTTATTCCATGAATTATTAGTAGCTGTATTGTGAAATATTGAAATGAGGGCTAAAAAGAATCTTTTATATGTTAATGAAAATAACCACGTATTATTGCATTCTCCTTTTGTGAGCTGTCTTTGAGTATTACATTAAGTAATCAGAGTATTGCTGTGTTTATCAGAGTGTCTCAAGAGATAAAAGAAACCTTTGAGGAAATCTATTGTAAAGCTTTGAAAAGGGCATGGGCTAGCATTGGTGAGCTTTTTGTGATTTGGGTTCTCCAAATTACAGGGTGCCAGTTAGGTAGCAGAGTATTAGGCCTCTATCTCATGATGTTGCTTTTCATGAGCACTGCTTGATTTATGGGCTAGAAGAGTTTAATGGGCAGTTATTCCGTATTTGGAAATAATTAAACATGATCTTAGTCAATATAAGGCAGTGGAAAGAGCCCTGGACTAGAACGCAGTATATCCATGCCCTTTCTAGCAATCTGTTCTGTCATTCTCAGTATTAAGTTGCTACTTTTGGATTATTGGGTTTCTAGTGTTTTCACTTCACAAACAATAAATACTTTCAACAAGCTATTTTCTTCCTTTAGCATTTTCCTCTTACTACGCCTCCCCTCTTCTCTCCTGTCTCTTCCACCTCTTTCTCTCGAATCCCCTACTTCATCTTTTCCTCTTCCACCACCGTCTCTTCTTTATATATGAGAGAACACTTACAAAACATACTGTTAAAGTAAGCCTGTGTAGAGAAAAAATAATGGCAAGAAATAGTCCCCAAATCACAATAGTACTAGTCTTTTAATGGGTGAGAAAGATAAACAGATGAGTAGAATATTTTCCAAATTTTTGTATATAATATATAATCAGATATATATTATCAAGCACACATATAAAATATAAATTGCATCTATGTAAATTACATATATATAATGGAAAAATTTAATAGTTTAATAAACAGCTTTTCTGCCAACACCTATGGTGGTTTTGAGTCTAATATATCAACTCTAATTCTTTCTGACAAAGGTAATAATTGTAACATCTTAAAGAAGTTATGGTTACCCCAAAATCATTTCATGATTCAGTTATACAAAGATACTCAGAACTCTAAATAAATGAAATGTGGTGAAATGCTGAATCTGATTATTTCAAGTAATGTAAGGAATTTTATAAGCGTATTAATTGATTATTGGCTAACTCATTTAATGCCAGTGCTCAGAGTTGTTAACTTTGCGTTGCAGAGAACTCTAAGTTCGTAGTGGGAGACTGTACATCTCATTTGAGCTAGCCATCTTGTAAATGAGTGATGGTGATTATTTCAAGGGATCCCCGATAAATAAGTTTGAATGGCTGAATGTACCACTTCACCACAATAGTAAAAATGTTCAAAGAGCATGTCTTAGCCTTAATAAATCAATAATGTCTTCCAAACATCTCAAACCTAGTCTTCACAAAATCATTTTCCTTGTGTAAGCCAGGGAAAGTACATATATAGCAGGCACAAATTCTGTGTTCTTTATTGCTCTCACCCCCTTTATGGGAAATATTGACATAAAACTAAGAATGTTTTTGTTTTTGATGTAATCAGTAAATCTTTGCTTTCTATATTGTTGAAGGGGTCAGTGCTTTGATTGAAATACCTAAGAACTGTGTTGTAGCAGCAATTGGCAAAGAACTGAGTGAGTATGATTTTTTTAAATTTTGAACTAGACTTGTATGATTATAAACTAGACTAATTAGTTTTTTATTTAAGGGTCATCTGCCCCTACCCCAGTCTCGGCCTCCTGGGATTGTTGAAATAATATGGAGACTGAGATATTTTCAAGATGTTAGTTAGGTCAGTTTTTTTTCTACACTTGGTTTAACATAAGCCAAGAGGGCAAGCTGTTGAGTGCTGTATAGGTGGCCACCCCACTCCTCTGGTGCCAAAACCTATTGCTGTTGAGTTGATTCTGACTCATAACGACCCTATAGGACAGAGTAGACCTGCCCCATAGGATTTCCAAGGAGCAGCCGGTGGATTCGAACTGCCGACCTTTTGGTTAGCAGTTGAACTTTTAAAACACTGCACTGCCAGGGCTCCAGAGGGGGCCATTTATACCCCACAGTCCTCTCCCTTGCTGATCCATAATCATACACCTATCAAAAATTTTAACTACATGAAATAACAGTCAACATTCTGGAAACTAAAAACTTGGAGTTGGAGGAGTATTATTTGGGGAATTCACTAAAGCAGGAACTGGGGAGTTTTTGCCCCAGGAAGCCAGAATGGGACCCATTTTCTTGGGAAGGTTTGTGTCATTGCCCTCAGAGGAGTGGTATAGCAAAGCCCTGGAGGAAGCCATTTGTGCTCACTGACTTATGAATGGAATTTGGATATTGAGAAACGATAAACTAAGCATGCTTTTTATAAGCTACTTTCTCTTGAAGAATTTTCTAATGTAGCTCAGAGGGCATTCAGTATTGCTTGTGCTGCTGCTTCTAGAGACCTACCCTGAGATTCGCTCTGACAATCACTTGGCAAATTTGCAAATGCCTGTGGGACATGAGATAGTTGTTCGCCTTTTGCTAACTGCGATCTGTAGGCTGCAGTGATTTGCAATCAAATTTCTCTTTCTTCAAATTACACCTTTCCGTGTGGAATCATGTCTGAGAAGTTAATTTTCTAGGTCCTGTGCTTTATCTTTTCATAAAGTAGTTTCTGAAGATATACTTTTGTGTTCAGTTTTTGTCTTTTTCTTTCATTGAAGCAATTCTGTTTTCTTGTGTTCTCCACTGCAGCTGGGAAGAAACCTACCTTTCCTCTTCCTTCCTTCTCTTCCAACTCAATTACTTTGTGTTTTGCTGATTTTTCTTTAACTTAGTGGTTCTCAAACTTCAGTGTGCATTAGAATCACCTGAAGGGCTTGTTAAAATACAGATTACTGGGCCCAGCCCCCAGAGTTTCCAATTTAGTAGGTCTGCAGTGAGGTCGAGCGTCTGCCTTTCTAATAAATTGCCAGGTTATGCTAAGGTTGCTGGTCCAGGGAAAACACTTTTGAGGACTACTGCTCTGAGTATTTTGGTCCCCTCCTTTGTGTCCTGCTAGTATTGTTGCTCTGTTCAGATTCTCATTCTCTACTGCCTGGTTGGCTACAATAGCCTCCTAACTTGTCTCCTTTCTCCTGGTTTAGTGTTTCTCAAATGTATTCTCCAGTAGATGCTAGAAGAATGTATCTAAAATGCAGGCTACTCCCTTCTTAAAAGATTCAGTGGCTTCTTATTGCCTATAGCAGTCATTCCTAGACTCTCAAATTTCTGATCAGTACAAAGTTAAACAACTTCTAGAGATAAGCGTAGCGTTGCCAGATTTTTATTTTTGCCAAGTAAAAACATTTTATAAAACAAACTACCATCTATTATCACCCTCATTTTGTAAAAACGACGTTTTTAACAACAAAAAAGTATGAAGAACATAATTTCAAAACAAATAATAGGAGTTTAAATTGAATACATTTAGTTTTACAAAACCTATATGTAGCTTATTTTTTCCTCATTTTTGCCCAAGATGAATGAAAACTTTGCTCTAGAAGACCGATGTAAGGTCACCAGTGGCCTAAAAATAAAGTACTGACTTTGTAACATTTCAAATAAGGGCCTCTGCTATATACCTTCTGTTTTTTGAGTCGCATATTGCTTGTTTCCTCAACATTGACTTGCTTGAGACTATCCCACCTGAGGTTATTTCTAACCTCAGTGCTTTCATTTATGCTGTCCGCCTGTATCTGGGGTGTCCTACTCATTGTCCTCTTGACCTGACTAATTCCTACTTACCCTTTAGGACTTTAGCTCAGTTATCTATTTTTTCCCTAGTACTCTGCACATATCATTACACTTACTGCTTTAAACTAATGGTTGCTTTTTGTTCCCCCACTGGCTCCTTTTAAGAATGTGAGCTCCTTAAGAGACTGGGAATTTCTTATTCATCTCTATGCTACTAGATAACATATGTTTATTGAATGAATAAATTAATGAATTCATTGAAATGTAATAAAAGGTCAGTGCTTCAACGGAAGTTATACTACCATCTTATAAAAAATAATAAATGAAAGTTGGTTTTATTCAGAAAATAATTTATGAAGAATTCATAGCATTCTTAAAAATGAGGTTCTGCATTTTACTGAGTTTTATTATAAAGATATAATGCCATTTTTCCTTATATAAAAATAAATTTTGCTCCTATAAATGGAGTCTTTTCTATTTGAAAGACCAAACTTCTGCCTATGACCCCTGGTTTTAAATGTTTCATGACAATTTCTCTTTTTCTGTGTGAAGATTCCTTTCAACGGGAAATACAGTTTCTTTGTGCAGTAGCTGCAGTGACTTTGAGACTTTACTAGCTAAGCAAGGCTGTCAGCTCTGAGCCTTCATCCTGGTTCAGAAGGCCAGGATTTTTTTTCTTAACTCTTTCTTAGAATTGACTATTGCTCCTCTTTTGCCCTCTGTGATGACTCGTTTTTGTTTCGTTTCCTTGAAGTTATTACATAAGTGACTTTGTGAATACTCATCTATAGAGACCATGTTTTTGGACTCACTGAACAGTTTTACATTATCTTTAGTACTTTATTGTTTTCTTTTTCCTCAGTATTTCAGGTTATTATCTCTGTTGGTTTGATTAAATAATATATTGCTTGTTATTCCAAAATCCCTATCTCAAAATCATTTGGTAGTATTCCAACTAAAGTAGAATTTTTACACAACCTTAAATAGATATCAGGAAGTGTTCTCCTTTGTATTGACTAAAAGACCTTTTGACGGTCACAGTTTGAACATGAATGGTTGTCAGAATTAAATAACCTTGCTAGAGATTTGTCAGTTGTTAAAGTATTGTCCAGATCTATAGAAATAAATACAGCATGACCTTCCTTCCAGAGAAGAATGTGAGAAAGAAGAGATACTCTAGCAAACAGCCAACACTTGGAAAAGATATGACCTCTGAGACCTTTCCGATCTCACAGATGGTAGTCATCCTGATCTTTGTGCATCCACAGCACTTTATTCAGTGGCTTATTATAGCACTTAATACATTGATTATAAGCCAAGCAAGTCTCACTCCTACAGTGGACTGTGAACATAGACTGGGCCTTATTCACATTTTGTATCTTAAGTTCCTAGAAGATAGTAGATGTTTAGTAATGATTGTTGATTCACTTCAGTTGATTTGAGTTTTCTGTATTAAAGTTAGGATTTATACTAATTTAAATAAAACTGCATTTGTTAAAGTCAGATAATGAGACAGGCAATACATTGAACATCTGTTATATTTAATAAAAACTTTATGGCACAAAAAATTATAAGGCATATTCTCTCAGAGAGTTTATAAGTTAATGACATATGCCTAGGTATCAGAAAAAGATTTTAAAAAAAAGGTGCTGAAGTCTCTTCACTCAGTTGGTGTTAAACATGAATTTGTAGCTTATTTTGTAGCCGTGCTTACTGGCCTGGGAACATGAATCCTGCTCATTGTTCTGGGAATGGGAACATGAGTGAGAAAGCTGACAGTGATGGTTCAGGGATGTGAACCAGTCACTGGCTAGGGAGGGTGTGAGTAGGATAGCTGGACTTGGATTGAAGTCCCTAGAGAGGATGGGACTTCAATGGTTGGTAGTGGGTTTGGAGGCATCAATAAAGGAAGAAAGTTCTATGGGTACCCTTTGGGTTCTAGTGGATTATTACAAGCATCTTAAGCATTTGATGGAAGTATTTTCAAGTAGTATGAATAAGGCTCTTTTTGGAGATGGGTTTTTCAATATTGTAGGTATTTCTCACTTAGTGAAATGCTTGCTTTTGAGCAGAAACAGTATTTTATCTTCTTTGAATTTTTAGTAAAATTATATCTGTCTTTTCATTTAGTAATTTTCAGGGTGGTAGCACCCACAGAAGAATCACTAGAATGGGATATTCTTGAAGTTAAACGCCTCCTTGATCACCAAGATAATATTCTCTCATTGGTCAATGTCAATGGTAAGTTCATTGTGTACATGTTTATATTTTGCAAAATTTTACACTTGTTAATATGACCTATTCTGAACTTGTTTTGCACCAGGATTCTAGAATTACTGCTATTAAAATAATGCCTTAGATTAGTAGGATTTGACAATCTCTTTTAACTCTGAGGTTTAAGCCAGTGGAGCTGAGCAAGTTTGATAGATACCTTTGGTAGATCTAAGATTTAGGCATAAGGAGAAGAATTGAGTAGGGCAGAGAAAAGAGAAGATAGAGGAAAGCTTAATTATCTTAGTACTTGGTAGCTGTGGGATGACTGTTGTGGGCTGTAAATACTAATGTCTGGTAACATATCACTCTTTTTTGGAAAAATGGTTCTGGCTAGTTCCTGTTTTGTAGAAATTAGAAATAATTATGCCCTTTTGTCTTATCTGCCACATAATATAATACTCACATAGCAAGTGTCTTAGTCATCTAGTGTATCTCTAAGAGAAATATCACGAGTAGATGGCATTAACAAAGAGAAATTTATTTTCTCACAGGCTAGTAGGCTAGAAGCCCAAATTCAGGGTGTCAGCTCCAGGGGAAGGCTTTCTCTCTCTCTCGGCTCTGGAGTAAGATCCTCGTTGTCATCAGTCTTCCCCTGGACTAGGAGCTTCTCTGTGCAGGAACCTTGGGTCCAAAGGACGTGCTTTGCTCCTGGTGTTTCTTTCTTGGTGGTATGAGGTCCCCAATTCTCTGCTTGCTTCCCTTTCCTTTTATCTCTTGTAAAATGTGGTGCGGGCACACCCTAGGGAAACTCCCTTTACATTGGATCAGGGATGTGACCTGGGTAAGGGTGGTGTTACAATCCCACCCTAATCCTCTTTAACATAAAATTACAATCATAAAATGGAGGCCAACCACACAATTCTGGGAATCATGGCCCAGCCAAATTGATAAACGCATTTTTTAGGGGACATAATTCAAACCATGACAGCAAGTTATACACTTAGAGTAGAACGAGCAGGATTCAAGCTCGTTGTAATCATGATTGAATACTCTCAGAGAATAGCACTAAACTAAAGGTCTGCAGAACATGGGTCGTATCTGCCCTTCCTCATAGTTGTTGATTTCTACTTGTCAGGCATCCTGTTTAGCTTCATAAATGATTTTAATCAGTATCTCCTATGAGCTAAATCTCACATCATATGGCACTATAAGATCACAAACCACAAAAACCTGGGATTTAGGCCGTTCACTTAAAAATAACTGACAGCTTATATGTCAGAACTCTGCTAGATGATTTGTATATGGAGGTCAGATTAGAGGGTGCTTTGATGGCTTCAATTTGATAGTCTGGAGGAGACTGTAAGAAGGGTTCTTTAAAAAAGCTGTGAATATGATTGTTACTGCAATAACGCGGATTGGAGCTGCCTGCTGCAATAGCCAATTCTGAGATGGGTGAAGTGAACAGCAAGAGGTTTATTATATATCAATATATAGGAGACAGAGGGGAATAGATTCCTCAAAAAAAAAACCCATCTCCCCCACTGGAGATCGGCTGAAGGCTTTTATAGGGACAGGATTATGGGTCTTAGAAGTTTGTGTTAGCTCCCCCTTGAGGTGGTCATGTCTCAGATGAGTTAATCTTATACTGGTATTCTTGGAGGTTATCTGGTGACATTCTTGGGGATTATCTGGCGACATCCTGGTTTTTCTTGTCACAAGATGGGTGCTTTGTTTGGTTTTCATCCTTAGATCATTATCACTTGTTTTCCACCCTCCAAGGAGGAACTTTGGTTAATCCTAAACCTTCTGTAGAGACCGGAGAAACAAGATCATGAGACAATGTGGCAGTTAGCAATGGGGAGTAAATAATAGTAAGCCGGGCCTATGCAGCTTTTTCCAATCCCCCCCTTTTTTGGAAGTTTCTCAATCTTGGGAAACAGGGGGTCGCTTCTTTTCTGGCTACTTCCTGCTGGTTAGGGGCGTCAGGTAGGGTGAGAAACCTCCCGATATCGACTAGGGGCCATAAGCGGGGGGTGAGTTAGAGTAGAAATTGGCTGCATCTTGGTGAATTAGATGATGTGCATCCCCAGGGCCTGGAAAAGGGGCATCCCGACTTACCAGGGTAAAAATTTCTCCCGCCTTAAGGGTATTTGCAGTTCTTCCTGTCAATATTTTCATAAAACAGGGAACACAAAAACAAAGTAGAATAATCACTGTTCCTAAGATTATTAAGGGGGCTAACCAAGATCCTAAGGAAGGAAAAATGCTAGAGAACCAGCTCCATGCATCTTCTTGTCTCAACTTCGGGTCTGTCCATCTAGTTATCTTTTGAATGGCGTCTAACCCTATTTCAACTTCTCCTGTAGTATTTATCCAGGCACAAGAGGTTTTATTTATTATAGTACATACCCTTCCTGACTTTGCCAATAAGAAGTCCAAGGCAATTCTGTTGTCAAGGACCACTTCAACCAGGGAGTTCAAAGAGGTTTGTTGAGCTTCGAGTGCTCTCTCTGTCCCAGGAGCTAATAGGTGAAGAGTATCCAATAAATTTCTGATAGCCATTTCCATGTGGTATACTCCCAATCCTGGGATAATTGTTCTTAGGAACCACTACCCAAACCCAGTCTTTTCTAGGACGGTGTTGCTGTTTATCCCTGTCACCTCCAGGGAGACAGGATCTGCGGAGAAGATATCCTGTCTCTTCCAAGCGACCTTTACAATCATCTAAGTGGGTGGTGGATGAATCTGAGTGGGGAAAGTTAGAAACCCCAAAGTGCATTGTCCCACATAGTGAATTCCAGTCAGACAGTGGATAGCCCACATATAGCGTGATGCCTTTGGAATGGGGCTCTCACTAGTGGGGTGTGCTTTTCCCCTGCACAGGAAGGTGTACCCTGATGGGGCATACAAGGAGCAATTTCCATTAGAGCTGTCTGGGATGCCAGTGTTAATATGGGACAATTGGGGAACAACTAGAGATTGATTACATGATGATTGAAAATCTTAGAGAACTTGTTGGGCTACCTTCGTCCAGGGATCTTGTGATTTAATTTCCCATCTGTGCCTTGAAGTATGGTTATAGAGCTTGGTGAGGGAGAAACAGGGTATAGAAGATGGGTATTGGGATGATACTACACATGGGAGGGTTGAAGTGTCTCCAACCAGTAGGGTTAGAGCTCCCCTGGCTTGTAGGACTACCAAAATATTTCGCATCCACACTTCCTGGAGAAGTAAAAAGAAACCAAAGAACAGGGTTAGGATCATTATTCTGTAAGTTTTTTGAGCTTGTATTTCAGATCTCGAATTGGAGTGCAGGAATATGATGGTTCTTCAATTCTTCCTCCTTCGGGTGGAGCTGCCTTCACCCTTGAATGATGTACCCACGCAGCCACTCCTGCTAATTTCAGAGATGAGTGGGTGGTCAGGAGAACTTCAAAAGGTCCTTCCCATTTAGGGGCCCGTTGATCCTCTGGCTGTTGTTTCTTCCAGGTTTTCAACAGGACTCGATCTCCTGGGTGGAACCTATGAAGGGGAATGTCAGAAGGAAAAGACAAGCGGGAAGAAGCATATTGAATAACAGTGTTTATGACGGTTCCCAGAGAACGGACCCAGTCTCTTTCTCCACCTCAGTCATTATGGAGGTGGGGAAAGTCGACTTTTTCAGGAATGGTCTCCCATATATTATTTCATAAGGGCTTAACTTAAGCCCGCTTCAAGGGGCTACCTGGATTCTGAGCAGGGCAATGGGCAAAACTTGTATCCAAGTGGAGTTTGTCTCTTGGCAAAGTTTCACCAAGGTCTTTTTCAGAGTATGATTCATCTTTTCAGTTTTTCCAGTTGATTGTGGTCTCCAAGCTGAGTGTAGCTTCCAGTTTATATCTAAAGCCTTACTGACTTCTTGTGTAATTTTTGCCATAAACGCTCCCCCGTTATCACTGTAGATTGGTATTGGTAGACCGAAACGAGGTATGATTTCCTTGAGTAATGCTTTGGTCACTTCTTGGGCTTGTTCAGTCCGACAAGGAAAAGCCTCTACCCACCCCAAGTAAGTATCCATGAAGACCAGCAGGTACCTGAAATTCCCAGGTGCCTGGGGCATCACTGTGAAATCTACTTGCCAGTCTTCTCCCATGTTTGTTCCTCGGTATTGGACTCCCGGTTCCGTTGGGTGGGACGCAGTCTTCAGGTTGTTTCTTGCACATGGCATCTCTTTGTAACATCCCAGATGGTTTTTAGAAGGTTCAGCCCGGTGACTACCTGTTGGATCCATTCGAGACTGGCATCTCTCCCGTAGTGAGTCCCTTCATGTAAAGCTGATACTATACCGTATACTTGGGCCTCTGGTAACAGTACTTTCCCTTCAGAGTTCATCAGCCATTTAGAATGAGAGGTGAGGTAATAGCCCCATTCTTTAGCCCTATCCAGGTCCTGGGTGGTGTAGATGGGTGTGGGAAAGTCAACAGGATCTAGATGGGGGATCAAAGCCATTTCTGTTCCCATCCCATCTCCTTGCATTGCGGCCTTCTTTGCTTTTGTATCTGCTTTTCGGTTCCCTGTTGCCTCAGGAGATTGTCCCTTCTGATGTCTGGGACAGTATACTACTGTCATCTGAAGGGGGTCATTCACTGCCTTCAGGAGTTCTAGGATTTCTGGTACGTTTTATTTCTTTGTTGGCTGATGTCAAGAGTCCCCTCTCTTTCCACAAGGCACCGTGTGAGTGGAGGACCAGATGGGCATATTTACTATCAGTATACCCAGTTATGCATCTTCCTGCTTCTAGTCACAGGGCTCGCCCAAGGGCTGTGAGTTCTGCCTTCTGAGCTGAAGTGCCGGCAGGAAGAGGAGCTGCTTCTAAGACCTCAGTTTGTGTTACCACTGCATATCCTGCCTTGCGACATCCTTCATAAAGAAAACTACTGCCATCCATATACAGTTCTATTTCTGGGTCAATCATAGGGACATCTGAGAGGTCTGGTCTGCTAGAATAAACTTCTTCAGTTGTTTCCAAGCAATCACGTATAGGAGCATCTTCTGAGATGGGCAGTAGTGTGGCAGAGTTAAGGGAAGAGACGACCTTTAAGGTTGCATTTGGGTTATCTAGCAAGATTGCCTGATATCTTCCCATCCATCCTGCTGTGAGCCAAAACCCCCGCTTTTGTTCTAAGAGGGGTAGAACCGTATGTGGTGTATTGATTGTTACCTTTAGTCCAAGGGTGAATTTTTCAGCTTCTTGCAGCAAGGTGCATGTCACAGCCACAGCTCAAAGACAGCGGGGGCATCCCCAGGCCACACTGTCCGACTGTTTGGAAAAATAGGCCACTGGCCGCCTGGCTGGTCCCAAGGTTTGAGTTAGTACCCCCACAGCAATTCCCTGTCTTTCATGTACAAACAATTCAAAAAGTTTTTGAAGGTCAGGCAGTCCTAGTGCTGGGGCTGCCATTAATTTGCACTTAATTTTCTCAAAAGCCTGTTGGCATGCTTTGGTCCATAGTAAAGGCTCTTTTTCTTTTCCTTTTAGGGCCTCATGTAGGGGTTTCACCATAAGTCCAAACCCTGATATCCAAATCCAGCCATCCCAAGGAAACCCCTAAGCTGCCACCTAGAGGTGGGGGTGCCACCCACATGATAGCGTCTCATCAATCCTGGAGGAGACCCCGTTGCCCCTGTGATATTTGAAATCACAGATATTTTACTTGTTGGGATATTTGGGCCTTTTTCTTAGAAACTTGACACCTACAGTCAGCCAAAGGGTTCAAAACCAATATAGTATTTTAGTCAGTCTTCTTTAGTCTCACTTACTATGAGGATATCGTCCACATATTGTAGGTCAAGACCTCTTTCCAGCCTTAATGCCCTCAAGTCTTTGGCTAGTATTTCCCCAGAAATAGCGGGGGAATTCTTGAATCCCAGGTCTGGAACCTGCCATCGAGATATCTCTTAGTCCCGGTCTTGATGTCAGTCTATTCAAAGGCAGACAGAGGCTGAGACTTGGCGTATAGAGGAATGCAAAAGAAAGCATCCTTTAAGTCCAATACTGAGAACCAAGCACATTGTCTAGGTACAGTAACCAAGAGGGCATATGGGTTGGGCACAACCGGATGAATATCTTCTACTATTTGGTTGATTTTCCTTAAGTATTGAACAAACCAATATTCTCCTGTCCCTGGTTTCAATACCGGTAGGATAGGGGTGTTAATACGGAGACCGGCAGAATTTTAAAAGTGCAATTTCTATGTATCGATAAACCAATGGTGCAGTTCCTTCGAACGTTTCTTTACGGAGGGGATATTGCCTTTGGTTTACAACAGGTGCTTCAGGTTTTAAAATTATTTTAACCAGTGTGGCTGACTTAGCTCACCCAGGCCTTTCTGATGCACATACCTCTGGATTCACCTTTTGTTGAATATAGAAAGGAATGTCGCTAAATGTCACTGTTTCCTCTTGTAACAGTGCTGCCTGCAAGGCACATGCATTTTCAGGCCGGATCTGCACCAGTATTCGGGATGGCTCGAAAGTGATTTGGGCCCCCAGTTTTGATAGGAGGCCCCTCCCCAAAAGGAAGACCGGACATTCTGACATATAAAGGAACTCATGATATAACAATTTCTTTCCTGCTTCACAGTTTACTGGTGGAAGGGTCAGGTGGCAAGCTTTCCTGAGATCCCCACTACCGGAGCAGTGCGCGGACTAAGAGGAGATTCAGCAGTGTTAAGAACTGAAAAGGTGGCCCCCATATCCAGAATAAAGTCAGTAGGGCGCCCTCCTACCTTTAGGTGGAAGATAGGCAAGGAAGGTTCTAGCCCCGGGCCCTGCCATTCTGAATCATCTCCCTGCAACGACCCCTCCTGATAGGCTTGGTGGGTAGTGGGTTGTGGCTGCCTTCTTCTGGGACAGTCTCGTTTCCAGTGTCCATGTTTTCTACAGTAAGCACACTAGTCAGGTCCCAGGGGTGGTTCCACCCCATGCCCTGGGATTGTCCTTCTCCTGGCCTCCGGTTTTTCCCCCGGACCTGGCGGGGCAGGGGTAACTACCAGCAAAGCTGCTTTTTGCTTCATTTTTTGTTTTTCCTTTAACTCCGCTGCTTGATCTCTATTATTGAAGACCTTAAAAGCAATCTCGAGTAATTGCCCTATGGGCATCCCAATTCCCCCCTCTAACTTCTGCAACTTCTTCCAAATATTGGGGGCGCTTTGGGAAATGAAAGTCATATTTAGGAGCCGGGAATTGTTAGGGTCCTCAGGTTTTATGTTGGTGTATTGGCGGAACGCATCTGTCACTCTCTCTAAGAAAGTGGATGGATCTTCCTTTTCCCCTTGAATGATTTCCCTAACCTTTTGCAAGCTTTTGGGCTTAGGGGCCCCATTCCTCTGTCCAGTAATCAAACAACCCCTGTATAGTTGAAGTCTATCCGCCCCCTCCTTCTGGCTATGATCCCAGCCTGGGTCCGTGTTGGAATGGCCTTCGTTCCCGAAGGTCGGGTTAACGGGTTCAGATTATGGAGCCTATCAGCCTCTTTTCAAGCCTGTTCTAACACCTTGCGGTGCTCCTTTGACGTCAATAAAGTGGTTAAAAGGGCTTGTATATCTGCCCAAGTGGGGTGATGAGTAGAGAAAACGGAGAGGAATAATTGTCTTCCTATTCGGGTCACGCCGGTATGGGGGGTTGTGATTCTTCCAGTTATACAAATCGGAAGTAGAGAATGGAGTGTGTATTAGCATTGTTCCTCAAGGCCATCCCTCAGCATCCATTCCAGCTGGGATCTCTCTTAAGGGAAATTGCCCTGCCCAAACACCGACAGCGCCCTCACCGAAAACAGTACCCTGACAAGTGTAATGGGGGGAGACCATACCTAATGAAGTCAGACTCTTACTTCCTGATTCCCTTCCTTCACCAGTTTCTCCCAAGCTGGCTGAACTAGAATCAGGCTCGGCCCTTCTGGTGGGGGATTCTGTCATCATTCTTCGACCCGATCTGTCAGCTTCCACTGCACCTTCCCCATATGGAGGAGGGGGAGCCGAAGCAGTTGTCAGGGTTAGCCCTTCTAAGAGAGAATCCTCCAGTGAGGATTCAGGAAGCATTTTTGCCTTTGGCTTTCCCTGGAAAACAACCTGATTAGAGGGATTCAAAGTTTGATGGAGAGACATGAAAGCTTGAATATAGGGAACTTCATCCCATTTCTTTTCCCTTCTACAAAACAAGTCAAGCTGAAAAATTGCGCTGTAAGCCAAAGACCCGTTTTGGAGCCAGTGTTGCTTGTCCCCCAGCTGGCATTGGGGCCATACATTGTTACATAAGCATATCATTTTTTTCTTTATCATAGGCTCATAGCTATACCTCTTCCAGTTTGCTAGAATGCAGCCTAGAGGAGATTTGGCTGGGATAGACGGGCCTCCTCCCATGATGGGTATTTTTCCGGTGTGCACCTTTTTACCAGTGGGCGAGTCCCTCTTTTCTGAGCACAGTGGTGATTTATTATAAACGGTCTATCTGAAAATCTACCTTTTTTTTTTTTTTCTGAAGCTTTCTCTTAACAGCCAAATCAGGGCTCCCAAGTAGATGGTATAATATTAGTTACACACAGACAATGACAGGACAGACACGAAACCACAGTAAACAAATAAATCCTGCAAGCTGATCGAGGTGATCTTGACCCCTTCAACCTCTCAGACGGCTCTGTCTGCTGACAGAGGTGATCTTAGAGAATCTCAACCTCCCAGACACACTCACGAGAAATCCTGCAAGCTGATGGAGGTGATCTTGACCCCTTCAACCTCTCAGACGGCTCTGTCTGCCGACATAGGTGATCTTAGAGAATCTCAACCTCCCAGACACAGTCATGAGAAATCCCGTATGCTGACAGAGTGATCTTGACCCCTTCAACCTCTCAGATGGCTCTGTTTGCGGACACAGGTGATCTTAGAGAATCTCATCCTCCCAGACACAAGAGCGTTCACACACCCAGAACCAGGACTCTAGAGTCACCAGGAGTCCCTACTTGTGAGCCTGTTCATGAGGATGGTCATCTGGGGCACCTGTCACTCCAGAAACCAAGGACTCAGGTCCCGCTCTGGAAACCTCGGGCCTGCCCTATTCACCCCGGCCCTGAGCACAACAGGAAGAGGAGTCACGGACTTACCTTGGGATCCCTCCTGTGCAGGTCTTGCTTTTCTTTCACCCACCTCTTTTGGCACGGTGGGGGACCAGCGGTGCCATGACAGACCCAGGTCTGGCCGACAGTCCCCCCAGAGGCAAATGAAACCTTTCGCAGCTGCTTGTCCGGGGAGCTGTCGATCAGCCCCAGGCCCTGCCTGGGGCCGCTGCATCTCAAGCGGCTGGAGTTCCCCATACGGGCCACCAAATTTCTTACTGCAGTAACTCGGATTGGAGCCGTCTGCTGCAATAGCCAATTCTGAGATGGGTAAGGTGAGCAGCAGGAGGTTTATTATATGTCAATATATAAGAGACAGAGGGTAATAGATTCCTCAAAAAAACCCATCTCGCCCACTGGAGATTGGCTGATGGCTTTTATCGGGACAGGATTATGGGTCTTAGAAGTCTGTTAGTTCCCCCTTGAGGTGGTCATGTCTCAGATGAGTTAATCTTCTACGGGTATTCTTGGAGGTTATCTGTTGACATTTTGGGGGATTATCTGGTGACATTCTTTGGGATTATCTGGCGACATCTTGGTTTTTCTTGTCACAAGACAGATGCGATGCTTTGTTTGGTTTTCATCCTTAGATTATTATCACTTGTTTTCTACCCTCCAAGGAGGAACGTTGGTTAATCTTAAACCTTTTGTAGAGACTGGAGAAACAAGATCATGAGACAGTGTGGCGGTTAGCAATGGGGAGTAAATAATAGTGAGCTGGGCCTATGCAGCCTCTTCCATGATGTAGTTGGAGGACTGGACCATGCCGGCCAAATATTTACCTGAGACCTATGTTGGCTCTTTTTGAGCAATGTTTTGTTTAAACACGAGGTGAGGGGCACAGACAGCACCAAGTGTAGTTTCCATTTGTGTGCCAGTCACATTTTCAGATATATTAGTAAGAGCATCTTTCCTGGCTCCAAAATCTTCCTCCCTAGTAGCTAGCTTCTTGTAAAAACCAGCTGGAAGTCTTTCTAATTGGCAAATTGTCTATGGCAATAGAAATAACAATGGTTGGGAGCACCCCTTTATTTTTTCTTGGGAGCTTTTTCTCTAGCCATGAATGGCTGCCCAAAAGCAAATTCCTATTTGGGGTACTTTTCTAGCCTCCTTGGTGACACTAACTCGTAAGCCCCAAGTCCACAACAATGTTCTGGCCCATTAAACTGATCATGCCTTGTCTTTTTTTAGCTATGAAGCACTGGCATTGCTGAACCAGCATGGTTTCTTAAATGAAAGTGATGGGGATATTACTGAAGTAGCCTTGACATCATGGCACTTCTTTTACTGTGATGTGCAGAAAAATTTGTAACAGTTTAGCTAAGAAAGCTTTCTTCAAGTGTTTCCTTGCCAATTTCTTAAGGGAAGGAAAAAAAAAAAAAGGAAAGCTAAAGCAAAAGATTTATTCAAAAACCCCTAGTACTTTTTACTTTATAAACTCCATGACTATAAAATTACACTATAGATAATAAACAAGCTAAAGTATATTTAGGAATCATACATGAACAGGTAGTCTGGTAAAATTTGAAAATGATTTGTCGACGGTCCAATCTTGTATCTAGGCATGTCTGCCATGCTGTGGATTTTGGAGATCTTGAAATGATTGTCTCAAAGTTACAGTTTCTAGGACCATTCTCAGCCATGCTTCTTTGTACTCACCCATTACCAGTGAAAGATGTGGGTCATTACTAGCTTTGTACCTCACAGGGGAAGAGCATTTTCAGTGGGGTAGCCCCAGGGCAGCCTTAGAAAACTATAGAACTCCCACACATGTGGATAGTGAATACCAAACCAGTTTTGCTGAAGAGATGTGAATGCCTGGGCAGAAGGTTTTCTGAGACAGACAACCTTTCTAATCTCTTCGGTCAAAAGACTCTGGATGCTTCTTTAATTTATTCCTTGTTCTGTGCTGACAGCATGGTATGGTAATCACAAAATATTAGTGCTTGTGAAGGATGGGTAGACAGATGCCAAGTAAGATTTTCATACTAAGTGACTTTTGACAGTGTTACAGGCTGAAAATCCATCTACTGATAAGACACCATTGAGGTTGTATGGTGTGGAACATTTTGGATGACTTGTTTGGGAATATAAATAATTTACACAGTGACATACTATACACTGACTCAGGTGAATGCTAGTATTTTGCTTTTACTGAAAAATCCCAACTGGGCATTAATACTTTGTTGCTGTTGCATAGATGAATTGCAGATACTTAGAGGAGTAAGTCAGAGCAAACAGCTGTGTGGTATCAGTAGGTTAAGGTAACCAGAAGAGGTGGGACAAAAGGTCATGGGAAGATTAGCACGGCCTTAACTCTTCCAGTATTAAAACTTGAAGCCTGTTTCTCTCCACAGATGATAAGGGAACTTATTTCTTCACAGGGTGAATTTTATAGAGTCTGTTAACAAATTATAGAAGTTGGAGATACAACAAACTACGTATCAATGGCCTTGGAACTGAGGCAGAATAATGTTTACATGTATGATTGCTGGTAATTCTTTATTTCTAAGTGATTGTTCATCTAGTCATTAGAGATTTCTGTCCTGCTGGTTTATTTGATAAATGAAATAATGAAATCATAATTACTCATCTGTGTATTGTAACAGTATGTCATAAGTATATTTCCATATCAATATAAACATACTTTTACAACTTAATTTTCATAACAGCATTACTACTTCATTTCGTGAGTGTCGTCTTTATCCAGTCTCCAGTTGGATGTCTAGGTTATCTTCAGATTTTTAAGATTACATATAACAACCTTGAAGGTGTCTCTTACGTACTTTCCTCAGGGTAAATGTCTAGAAGTAAAATTGTTGTATGAGTGGTTTTCACTTTTTAAAGATTTTGATATGTATTACCAAATTAATCTTTGGAAAATGTGCCAATTTATACTAGGATATTAGCATTATATGAGAGTGCTTATTCTCTATGCTTTTGCCAGCATTAGGTATTGTTTTACAATCTTTCCCAATTTGCAAGTTAATAAATGGTATGACATTGCTTTTATGTTTCTTTAATTATTAAGGGAATTGAATATCTTTTCACCTGTTTACTGACCATTTGTATTTCTTGTTTTGCCTGTTCAGGTCCTTTGCCCATTTTTTCTGCTGGGGTATTCATCTTGATCTTACTGATTTACAAGAACTCATGTATCAAGTATAATAAACTTTTTCTGACATCTGAGTTGCCAGTTTTCCCCTGGCTTTTTGTTATTTATGATTTTTTTTTTTTTTTTGCCAAGCAAATATTATTCTGAATTGCTCCCTCCCCCACCTACTTTGAAGCTCCTTAACACTCAATATTTATACAAGTGTTTACCTTTATTTTCATCAGTTTTTTCTGTGTACCTTTAAAACTTCAATCTTTTTGAAACTCATTTTGATATATGATAAATCTTTTATTCCCCAAATAGTTAACCAACTATTCCAACATGAGGTATTTCTTTCCTTACTGAATTGAAATATAATAGTTATCATATACAAAGTAAGTAAATTCGGGTCTGTTTATAGTCTTTCTATTCTGTTATGTTGATCCTCTGTTTGGCCTTGTCTAGGTACCTCAGTGTTTTAATTATTGTGATTTTATAGAGTACTGCTATTAGGCATTCCACTCGTTTTTACCTTTAACCTAAGTAAAATAATCAATAATGAGGCATATGTGAACTTTTCCCAGATTTGAGTTTTGTCACTGGCTCCCATGTTGGAGAGCTGATCATCTGGGATATCCTGGACTGGACCATGCAGGCCTATGAACGCAACTTCTGGGACCCATCTCTACAGCTGGACGCCCAGCAAGAAATAAAACTCTGTCAAAAACCAAATGACATTTCTATTCATCATTTTACATGTGATGAAGAGGTAAAAATCTATAAAGTGTCTATAAACTTACCTTTTTCTAAAAAAAAAAAAAAAACCCACTTTCTAACTTTTAAAATTTAATCCAGTGATGGTTACAAAAAAGTATTGTTCCCCATGGTCTTATTTATTTACTTATTGTACTTTAGATGAAGGTTTACAGAATAAATAGTTTCTCAGTAAATAGTGTACATATTGTTTTATGACAATGGTTAACAACTCCACGACATGTCAACACTGACCCTTCTCAACCTTGGGTTCCCTGTTAGCGGCTTTCCTATCCCTTCCTGCCTTTTAGTCCTTGTCCTTGGACTGTTGAGCCCCATTAGTCTCGTTTTGTTTTATGGGGGTGTCTAATCTTTGGCTGAACAGTGAACCTCGGGAGTGACTTCATTACTGAGCTAAAAGGGTGTCCGGAGGCCATACTCTCAGTGTTTCTCCAGTCTCTGTCAGGCTTCTCCAGTCTGGTCTTTTTTTTGTGAGTTAGAATTTTGTTCTCCGTTTTTCTCCAGCTCTGTCTGGGATTCCCCATGGTTTTAAATTGTACATTGTAATGGTCTTGAGTTTTTTGGAAGACTACCACTTGCATTGAAAAAGCATGTTTATCTTAGCTCTTATCTTTGAGTAAACCAACCCATTGCCATCGAGTCGATCCTGACTCATAGCGACCCTATAGGACAGAGTAGAACTATGATTAAATGCCCACAGATTTTAAAACTGTATTGAAATTTTTGGCTGTATTAAATAATCCCATAGGACTTGAAGTTAATGTTTAGAATTGTTTTAAGGAGGACTATTGGAAAAAATACTTTGTAGATTCTGGTGCATTTGCTAGAGAGGTAAAGAAAATTAAAAATTTCAGCAGTGTTTCTCTTTTAGTCTCCTGACGGAAGATTATTATGTGAGAATTGCTGATTTTAATCCTTTCTCTGGGCAGTGATTCTCTTGAAGCACTTTATATCATTTTTGGAGTAAGCACCTACCAATTGAATCTTGATTCTGATCTAAAATTTCTTCTTTTAGCCTCAGCAGCTCAGAAAATGTGTTACTTTTCTAGTTGTAATCATAAGGAATGTTTAAGAGTTGTAACCTTTTGAGGAGAAGATTAGGGAAGGTTTTTATTACACTTTATTTTCTGCCTTTCTGTATTTAAATTTTATTTTTTTAATTATTTCCCATACAAAAATGTATACATACATTGTTATGTGACTCTGATTGCTCTCCCCATACTGTGACAGCACACTCCTTCTTTCCATCCGATTCCACCTGTCCATTCAACCAGCTCCTAACCCTCTCTGCCTTCCCATCTCACCTCCGGACAGAAGCTGCGCGTTTAGTCTCTTGTATCTACTTGAGCTAAGAGGCACACTCCTCATGAGTATCACTTTATGTCCCACAGTCCAGTCCAATCCCTGTCTGAAGAGTTGGCCTTGGAAATTGTCTTAGTTTTGGGCTGATACAGAATCCAGGGGCCATGCTTTCTGAGGTTCCTCCAGTCTCAGACCATTAAGTCTGGTCTTCTTACTAGAATTTGAGTTCTGAACCCCACCTTTCTCCTGCTCCATCCGGGACTCTCTGTTGCTGTTTTTAAATCTTCTAATCACATATGCATGTAATATCCACCAGAAGTCTTCGAAATACCAGCAGGGTCACCCCTGGTGGACAGGTTTCAGAGGAGCTTCCAGACTAAGACAGACTAGAAAGAAAGGCCTGGTGATCTACTTTCAAAAATTAGCCAAAAATTACCAGATTTGCTGGCCTAAAGGAGACTGGAGAAACCCCGAGAGTATGGCCCCCAGACACCCTTTTAGCTCAGTGGTGAAGTTATCTCTGAGGTTCACCCTTCGGCCTGGGAGTGGACAGCCCCGTAAAACCAAATGGGACTAATGAGGTACAGTAGTCCAGTGACAAGGGCCAGAAGGCAGAAGGGGACAAGGAAGCTGGTGAT
>NW_004443965.1:5692614-5745459 GCF_000243295.1 Trichechus manatus latirostris
ACCGTTGTCATAGGGCAACGTGTATAGTAACTTGAATGAGAAACTATTTTGTTCTGTAAGCCTTCATCTTAAGTGAGAATAGCAGAACAATTGGAGGAGCGTAGTCGATGTCGCTGAACTGTGCATGTGAAAATTTTTGAGGTGGTGCATCTTTGGCTATGTGTATTTTCACCAAAAAAAGGGGTTGAGAGGTTAGAGGGTTGACATGTTGTGGGGTTGTTGGCCGATGTCGTGGAACAATGTGTGTACTGCTGTTTCATGACAGGCTATGTGTTCTGTGAGTCTTCACCTGAAGTACAATGAAAAATAAAACTGGTCCTCAGTTTGCATTGTTAAATGCAGAATAATCCTGAGGGTCTAGTGGAGCATTCCAGATTTTGAGTCTGGTAAACCTAGAGGGTATGCTTTGGTCCAGATGTTGTAGGATTTGTAGCTTTTAAGACCTTATGGGAAGGGTTCAGAGGGCTCAGGGTCTCTGTTGAAAATAGGAAGGCAATCTGTAGGGATTTTTGAAATGTCTGCCTCTCCGAGTACCTGCTGAATACTGAATACCTACTGATTTTCATGCAAGTATTAACAAAAGTATGGTAACTTGAAAAATAATTTCAGAAACTAGGCAGTGTAGTTTAAGGAAAGAGTAAGGTATGAGTCATATGCTTTTAATATTGACTCTGTCTAATTTTTCTGTGACTTTAGTCTTTTTTAAATTTTAACTTACTCATCTGGAAAATGGCAATAATGCTTGCCTTTCTTACCTTAACAAGATGTTTTGGGGCTAAAGTAAGATAATATTAGTAAAGGTGCTTTCAAAAGATATTTTCCTAGTAAAGAAGTATTTCTAATACTACATTTGGAAAAATGTTACTGTGAAGTCATATGATAGTGCTACTATAGCATATTTTTTTGTATTCTTTATAGGTCTCTTGATTGCTTAAGATGTTGTTGTTAGTTATTTCGAGTTGCCTGCAACTCACAGCGACCTTATGTATGATAGAACTAGACATTGCCCAGTCATATGCCATCTTCATAATCGTTGGTTCATTTGAGTCCATTGTCGTGGCAGTTGTGGTAACCCACCTCATTGAAGGTTTTCCTCATTTTTGCTAACCCTCTATCTTAACCAAACATAACGTCCTTTTCTAATGATTGGTCTTTCCTTATGATGTGTCCAAAGTAAGTGAGCCAAAGTCTCGCCATCCTCACTTCTAAAGAGTATTCTGATTGTATTTCTTTATAAAACTGATTTGTTCAATCTTCTGGTAGTACATGGAATATTTGGTACAGTAGTCCCCCCTTAGCCGAGGTTTCCACGGTTTCAGTTACCTGCGGTCAGCTCAGTTGGAAAATGTTAAATAGCACGTAGCATGATGAAATCTCATGCCGTCCCACTCTGTCATTCGCATAACTTTTATTACAGTATATTGTTATAATTGTTTAATTTTATTATTATTCTCTTACTGTGCTTAATTTATAAATTAAACTTTCTCATAGATATTGTATGTATGTATAGGACAAAACATAGTATATGTAGGGTTCAGTACTATCTGTGGTTTCAGGCATCCAGGGGGGGTCTTGGAACATACCCTTCGCAGATGAGGACTGCTGTATTCTTTGTCAGCACCACAGTGTGAATGCATTAATTCTTCTGTCTTCCTTTTTCACTCTCCAACTTTCTCATGCATATGAGGTGATTAAAGAAGACCATGGCTTGGGTCACATGCACCTTAGTCATTAAAATGACATCTTTGCTTTTAAAACTTTAATCTTCTGCTGCATATATTCCCAATGTAATATGTCATTCAATTTCTTGACTGCTACTTCCATGGATGTTGATTGTTGATCCAAATAGAATGAAATTGTTGACAACTTTAATGTAGAGTCCAAGTAATTTTGCTCACATTTTTCAAGCAAAAGAAGCTAAGTAATTTTTCCAAGGATATTTATTGCGTTATGTGATTGTAAACCCAGATTATACAACCAATCCTCATTATTTGCAGTAGCTATGTTCTAGAAAGTCATGGTGAACACTGAATTAGTGAATAATGAACCATTGCTCCTCGGGGAAATGCAGGGTTAGGTTCCTACAAGCCTCTGGTCACAGCATTTTCATGAATCAATTAATATATAACCTTGTTTTATGTGTGTTGTTGATTCATTAACTTTGCATTCACTTCTAACAGAACTATAACTCATGCCTGAAAGAGTTTATCTAATGCATGTTATCTTCTCCATAAGGCATATCACAGCCTTCTTGCACTTAGGCACATTAGACAGCACTTCACTAAGCATGGGGGCCATTTTAAACAGTGAAATCACCAACAAAAAGCAGAAAAATGTGAAAAGCATGGCACTAAATAGACTGCAAAAAGGGCACTTGTTTACAGTATGAGAGCTGAAACAAGAAGACGTGTCTCCTTGTTTGGCATGTGCATTGGGCTTCTTAAATTTTTTGCCACTTGGCACACATCCATGAATGACCAAGAAAGCATTGTGAGTATTAATTTTGGGGTTACAGATTTTAGCAAGTAGGGTAATGTTGAAATACGGAATCCACAAATAATTGGGATCAATTGTACCTCAGCAATTCTGCTGCAGGACCAGGCTGGCTGCCAGCGATAGCTCCTTTTTCCAGCTGTCATATTTGTGAGGAAGAAGGTGATACGAAGGAGGTATGATAGAGCTTTCTCTGTATTAGTGTCTGTGTCCTCCTACCTTGTAAATACTGAACTTTCCTTGGTGCCTGGAGAGTTTTGGACTTCAGAGGGCAGTACAGTAATTTGGGATGAAGGTAAGAATAGGGAAAGTAACCATGGCTTTCTGATGTCACACTAGGGCAGAAAATCTATTACACCAGGTAGTGGTATGTACTAGTTTGACACCCATTTCTGAACTTTCCCTCCTACCCCAGAATGTATTTGCTGCAGTTGGAAGGGGTTTATATGTGTATAACCTGCAAATGAAGCGTGTGATTGCCTGCCAGAAAACTGCACATGACTCCAATGTCTTGCACATTGCCAAACTTCCGAACAGGTACAAGTTCCCATCTCTTCTGCAATAGATGAAAGAAATTTATGCTTCCCAGGGCCACTAACATAATTTCTCAAGCAGCAAAGTTACCTGACCCTGTGGCTTGACCCGCTGTGTTATTTTGGAAATGGAAAATGCCCCGTGGCTCCCTCTAACAGACGAGTTTGATGTAATATATTACAGAATTTACAAGAAGCAAAGTTCAAATGAATTACATGGAATTTCATGTACGAAGAGATAGTTTAAAAATCTAGTACTTTTTTTAAAGCCCAAAAGACTTTTGGGCACTTACAGTGTACTCATTTTTATGTTTTCCATAAACCCACATTTTTTTTTTTTTGTTTATGGCCAGAATGTCTAAGGCTACTAAGTGAGGGTTTTCCTCTCGGGGTAAATTTGGCTGCTGAGTTTCTAGGGATGAAATTATGTGAAAGGAATAGCATTTTTAATGCTGGATATTTTTAGAATGAGAGGTACACTGCAAAGAGATACAATAAGAGGAGGGAAGGGGGCCAGGCAGGACATTATGAAGGAGTAATTCATACCCTGTTTTCCTGAATGCATTTTAAAAAACGGAGATGATAAATTCAGCATATTTGAGCCTAGGTAACAGTATAATGTGTGCCTTTCCTGATGAGTGCTTTTATTTTGTGGTATAAAGCCATGTTAAATTGTGATTTAAAAAAAAAAAAAAATCAATTCCTGCTAAGAGCTGAATAAAAGCAGTTAAGGACTTCACTGGTTTCTTTCACTACAAATAGAGCATTAGCCCTCCATGATGCTCTGTCTTTTTTATTACTGATCTTCTGTTCTGACAGGCAGTTAATCTCATGCTCAGAAGATGGCAGTGTGCGCATTTGGGAGTTACGAGAAAAACAGCACCTCCCAGCTGAGCCTGTACCAACAGGTGAGTGTCTTCTCCCAAAAGGGTAGTCTCTCTCTTTCTTTTTCTCATATGAAAGGCTGAAGAAAGGCAGTGACCACAAGAATAAGTAAATGTAGCATGTGCTCCAAGTAGAATTTCGAAGGAGACCTAAGATGTTTACAATGAAGCATTTCAAAATATGGTCATTGGGATCTAGGATTTACATCTTTGAAACTTTATATTAATATAAATTGCTTTACTATATAACTGCTTATTTATTTCAATTTAAGTCAACTGGGATGTTATTGCTTTGAGGAAGAACTTCTATTTTCTGATAATCGGAATGACCAGCTGGCCTATAATTTCATTTATATTGTCTGTAATTCTGATTGATACACAAACAGAATTTGTACCTTCAGATGTCAACCTAAAGAGTTCTCTAAGCCATGAAGCATTATCGTTAACACTGAATTCAAATGGCTTTACGGAAAAGTACACTTTTGTTTGAATTTATATCATCTCATGACATTTTTACTTCCATGTTTCTGGTTTGAAAACTCTGGATGTTCAAACAAATTAGTTAACAAGCTTTGCATAAGAAATCAGATGCTGATACCTCTGTAGTTTTCTTCTGACTTACCTGAAGTTCTAGGGTGTTGCTTTACCCTTATTACCATAGTCTGTACCACATTATTTAGTACCTGATCACACAATCTTTAATTGGTGACTGAGCTATGCTTTTTTTTTTTTTTTAAATGCCTAAATCTGAGCTGTGCTTTTTTATTTTTTTAATTAGATGCTTCCATTCAGGCATTTACTTCTCTTTCATTCCAGCATCTAATCTGTCTTTGTCATGTTAATACACCTTCACCAGAGGGTGACTAAAACCAGAAAACCAAACCTGTTGCTGTGAGCCAATTCCAAGATTCCAACTTGTAGAGACCCTATAGGACAGAGTAGAACTGACCCATGGGTTTCTAAGGAGTGGCTGGTGGATTCAAGCTGCCAACCTTTTGGTTAGCAGCCATAGCTTGCTGTAGCTCTTAACCACTGTGCCACCAGGGCTCCAGAGGGTGACTGGGATCTAAGAAAGGTGAAATGAAATACTAAAAAACACAAAGCTCTAGCATACTGCCTGGTGCCATCATTGCCTTAGCCCTTGACTAAAGTAAGTGCGGAACATCTTTGTACTTAAGTTTTCTGGTCTCATGTTACTGTTGTAAAATGAGTAAAAAGCACAGACATTTTGGAAATAACTGAAGTGATTGTGTTTTTCTAGGTTTTTTTAACATGTGGGGATTTGGCAGGGTAAACAAACAAGCCAGCCAACCTGTTAAGAAGCAACAAGAAAATGCCACTTCATGTTCACTAGAGCTTATTGGAGATTTGATTGGACACTCATCATCTGTGGAGGTATTGTTGTTGTTGTTTAATTTTACTTTAAATGAAACTTTACAATTCAAGTTAGTCTCATACAAAAATTTATACATACATTGTTATGTGACCCTAATTGCTCTCCCTACACTATTACAGCACACTCCTCCTTTCCACCCGATTTCCTGTGTCCACTCAACCAGCTCCTGACCCTCTCTGCCTTCCCATCTCACCTCCAGGCAGGAGCTGCCCATTTAGTCTCATGTATCTACTTGAGCCAAGAAGCACACTCTTCACGAGTATCATTTTATGTCCCATAATCCAGTCTAATCTTTGTCTGAAGAGTTGGCCTTGGGGATGGTTTCAGTTCTGGGTTGACAGAGAGTCCGGGGGCCATGCCTACTGGGGATCCTCCTGTCTCAGACCATTAAGTCTGGTCTTTTTACTAGAATTTGAGTTCTGCACCCCACTTTTCTCATGCTCCTTCAGGGACTCTCTGTTGTGTTCCCCGTCAGGGCAGTCATTGGAGGTAGCCGGGCACCATCTAGTTCTGGTCTTAGGTTGATGCAGTCTCTGGTTTATGTGGCCCTTTCTGCCTCTTGGGCTAATACTTTCCTTGTGACTTTGGTGTTCTTCATTCTCCTTTACTCGAGGTGAGTTGGGACCAATTGATGCATCTTAGACAGCCACTCGCTAGCTTTTAAGATCCCAGATGCCACTCACCAAAGTATGATGCAGAACATTTTCTTAATACACTTTGTTATGCCAGTTGACCTAGATGTCCCCTGAAGGCATGGTCCCCAGACCCCTGCTACTCTGTCCCTCAAAGTGTTTGGTTGTATTCAGGAAACTTCTTAGCTTTGGTTTAGTCCAGTTGGGAGGTATTGTTTTTTAATAGGCATATAAATGTCCTGGAAATTCCTGCTTTTGCATCTTGTTAATCTCATAAAGATCTCTACTTCATAGCTCTCTGTCTTTCCCGCTTAGGTAGATTTTTCCTGAATCTGAACATGGAATAGGTTACAGTATGCATTTAGGATCTCCCTTCAAAGAGAGATGTTTTGAGGAAGCAAGGAATGCATTGCTTCTAAAATTGGGCTTAATCATCCTTATTTATGAGACCAAGATAGCTGACAATAAGGGTAATGTGAATAATGTTGAATGTATATGTGTAAGAGTAGTAAACAGAAGGTGAATGGATGGTTGTGGCTATATGTGTACAGTTAAAGCCTTAATAGAATCTGATTCCAGGGGTCTTTAGCAAATTCATGAACAAGCTCCCTTTGAAGGATAACAATCTGTTAGCTTTAGTAAAACTCTGTGCCCTGCTTATCATTGTACATATATGAAAATATTAGTTGACAATTATAAGATGCATAAAATTCTAACTTGTAGAAATCCAGATTAACGTTAATATTTACCACAGGCACTGTTGCTGTAATGAATAAGATCACTTCAAATAAAGAGATGATTAGAACTGATAACAGTATAATCAGGACCCTCATTAATGAATTTCTTAAATTGTTCTTCCCTGTTTCATAGCTGGTGAGTGACAAATTACTTTTGATTTGAAAGTGCATTCATGCTTAGAAGCAGCAGCAGCACACTTATTGAGCATTTCCTAATTCCTCCCCTCATGGATCTTATACTTTAGCAGGAGAGGAAGGATATAGACCTGATGAACAGTTAATCAAGGTGGCTTATGATGAGTAGCAGACAGTGAATACTCAGGAATTAGAAGAAGCATTTGTTGTTGAATGGTTAGTGGAATATAAGGGAGTTGGGGACTTGAGCTGAAACTTCAGGGTTCGGTAGGATTAATATAAATAGCCTTGTGACTGTAAGCTACTTGAGGTTGTCTTATTCATCTTTGCTTTTCTCCAACAGGTAACCCCATTTAATTCTTTTTGAACTTTTTGTTTTCACTTGGGTGACTGTAAAGTAGTTTGACGATGGTGAACATAGAATGTAGTAGACAAAAGAATCTATTTGGTAGCAAGGAGCAGATTGTTTAGGCTGGAGTACTAGGTTCTTGTTAACAGACACGAGTAGGAGATAAAGCCTAGGAAAGTAGTTTGGGGTCAGATTATGAATGTTCTTGAATGCCAGGCTGAGGAGTTTGGACTTTATTTTAAAAGCAGTGGAAACCCACTAAAGGTTTTTGAATAGTGGGAGAAACCTGAAAAATGGCACCTTTGTCATAATATGGAACAGTGTCCGGTTCTTAGGAATTTTCCTGAGTTAAAGTGTTGACAATCATTTTTTAAGTATCTCTGGCTTCAGTGAAAAAATCTAGGCTATCTTTTAGGTGCTCTGTGTCCCGAATTTCCTCATTTGTTTTATGTTTCCATTGTTACTCTCTAACCCAAGCCCTCTACCTGTGTACTGGATTGCATCTTCCATTTTCCTTAAATGGGGATTCTAGCATCCTGATTTTGCTCCCATGTTTCCCCCTTAACTTCTGCATCATCAGCTGAGACCTGTTTTATGGCCTTATCCCTCTATCTTCAGAAATCCATAGATAATTTTGGAAAAAAAAAAACAAACCTCAGTGTTGCTCTATTTCTCTCCTTTATTTCACTCTTTCTTTCAAGAACCTCATCCTTTTCATGGCTTCATTTATTTTCTATCCACCCATAGTATTCATCCTGCCTTCTCACAACACTCCATTTTCCTATTCTTAGCTTTCAGGCTATTTTCCTTTGCTGGGCATGTGCTTCCTTTTGCTTGACATTTTGTCTGTTTGGAGCTTTGTCTGACAAGAGCTGTTGTCATTTCCCCTTCTATTCTAAATTTCTGTGGGATGTCATAGTCTCTACTACATTATTTAGTGCCTGGTTATACAGTCTTTAATTAGTGGCCTAATTCTTTCAACTATGATTTGGTTTTCACAACCGAATTCGAACTTTCCTAAGTGTAGGGACCATAAGCATATAGAATACACACAGTAAATGCTTATAGATTGATTATTTCTGCATAAAGAGCTGAAGTCAGTGTTTATCTTTGGCAATTTACAATTCACACATTTTATTGCTAGTCATTTGTGCATAAATAATGAGACAAGTACAAGTGATTAAGGGAAGGAGGACCTCCACCTGGCAAAATCTTAAAACCAATTACTTGAAGAATTAGATTATGGTAAAATTCAAAAATGTCTTTTTCATAGTTGTGTAGTTGAGAAGTATTAACAAAGTTCTGATTATTAAAATACTAGATATTAGTGTAATTGTATGTGACTTTTACCAACACTTAAAAATAAAATTTCTCGTTAAAAATGAAATGGAATTTTACATTTAGATCCAAATAAGTCTCCAAGGTACATAGCTTACAAGCACATGTGTTAATCTAGTATTAGCCTCTTCTATTCTCCTTGAAGTTCCTATAATCAGTAGTTCCAATTTTCTTTACAGATGTTTCTATACTTTGAAGATCATGGACTAGTGACATGCTCTGCTGATCATCTCATTATTTTGTGGAAAAATGGAGAGCGAGAATCTGGATTACGCAGTTTAAAATTATTTCAGAAATTAGAGAAGAATGGTGACTTGTATCTTGCTGTGTAGTTTTAAGGAATTAGGATACACGTGCATGAACCCTGAACATCAAATATAGGGTAATACAAAATTTAAGATCTCTCTGAAAACAATATATCAATCCCTTAAATTTTTAATGTATTTTTTTTTTTTGCTTATCACTCCATAAAGCTTTGTTTGTTTGAATTCTTTTTTCTGGGCCTGTAAACCAGCAATAAGTTGCTTCTCAGGTGTCAATACATCTACCAAGCAGTACATCTACCAAGCAGTATACCATAAGTTTCCTATTTGACTTCTCCACAGCAAATGAGCTTCTCAGTCTTTAACATAGTATAATTTTGTTGCCTCTAGTTAAATTCTCATCACCAGAAATTAGATTTTTTAGAAGTTATATGTAGTTTCATTAGCCTTCTGTTATTTGGAAATACTTGAATTTGTTCTCCAAAATGAATATTTTAACTACACCTCTTAATTATTTAAATTTATTTAAGCAACCTACTATTAGGGAAATAAGTATACGTGATAATTACAGAAGATATTTTGGAGAAAAATGAAGCAGCCATTGAACAGGTAGGATGTAGCATCTCCTGAGTTTAAACTTTGAGAGCTCTCGAAAATTGACCCTTCTCTGTAGGAAATGAGGGTGTGTGTTTTTCTTTCCTAGTGTGAATGTGTCTAAACAGCTATTGGCTAGATTGGTAGTAGAACAGCAGCTGACCCTCGTATATGCCAGGGGTCAGAGCTAGATCAGTAAAGGGGCACAGTGTTCCCAAATACAGGAAATGCCTGATTCATCTTACCATTCGGCTTCATTTATGTAATTCCTCACAGTGACCACTGAGATTTAGTCATCGTCATTACCCCTACTGACCTTGTAACAGAGCATTCTTCTCCCTTTTGGTATTAAGGAAGAAAAATTTAAAAAGAAGTGTTCTACACATTAAAAACTGGGTGGGTTTACTTGTAGAATTATTCTTAAACAAATTTAAACTGCTGATGAAAGAACCCTATTACAGTAATTCCAAGGTGACAAGTGTCAGAGGAATGATCTTTCTCAATACATTCTGCAGATTTATGTGTTCCTTATTAACACCTCCCCCCATCCGATCTTCATAAATACTTGTTTTTAGTAGTTTTACCTTTGACAGGTACTTGCACAACTGCCTATACTCAAAGACTGGAAGAGCTGAAGTCTAGGCTAGACCAATGACTGACATGTTATAAATGAGGAAACTGAGGCCCAGTAAGGTAAGGCCTTGCAACTAGTTCTCTATAGTCTTCTAGTATTACAAAAAGAATTGGTTGACGTTCAGCCATTTCAAGAAGGAGCATATGCTCAGGAACTGATAGTACTGAAGGAAGAAGTCCAAGATACACTGAAGGCATTGGCAGAAAACAAGACTCCAGGAATTGACAGATACCAATTGAGATGTTGTCATGGCTTGAATTGGGTCCCCCCCAAAGTATCTGTCAACTTGGCTGGGTCATGATTCCCAGTATTGTATGATTGTGTAATCTGATGTGATTTCCTTGTGTGTTGTAAATTCTGTCACTGTGATGAGGTTATAGTGATGAGGTTTACAAGATTAGATAGATAGATAGTGTCTTAATCCAATCTCTTTTGAGATATAAGAGACAGAAGTGAGCAGAGACACATGGGAACTTCATACCACCAAGAAAGCAGTGCTAGGAGCAGAGTGCATCCTTTGGATTTGAGGTTCCTGTGCAGAGAAGCTCCCAGACAAAAGAAATATTGATGACATGGACCTTCCTCCAGAGCCAACAGAGAAAGCGTTCCCTTGGAGGTGATGCCCTGAATTTGGACTTGTAGCCTACTGGACTGTGAGAGAATAAACTTCTCTGTTAAAGCCATCCACTTGTGGTATTTCTGTTATAGCAGCACTAGATGACTAAGACAGATAGATGTTTAACAGATGCAATGCTAGAAGTGCTCACTCGTCTATGCCAAGAAATTTGCAAGACAGCTACGTGGCCAACCGAATGGAAGAGATCCATATTTATGCCTATTCCCAAGAAAGGTGATCCAGTGGAATGTGGAAATTATTGAACAATATCATTAATATCACATACAAGTAAAATTATACTGAAGATAATTAAGAAACGGTAGCAACAGTACATTGACAGGGAACTGCCAGAAATGCAAGCCGGATTCAGAAGAGGACGTGGAACGAGGGATATCACTGCTGATGTCAGATGGAGCTTGGCTGAAAGCAGCGAATACCAGAAAGATGTTTACCTGTGTTTTGTTGACTGTGCAAAGGCATTCAACTATGTGGATCATAAGAAACTAGATAGATAACATTGCGAAGAATGAGAATTCCAGAAAACTTATTTGTGCTCATGCAGAACCTGTACATTGACCAAGAGGCAGTCGTTTGAATAGAACAAGGGGATACTGTGTAGTTTAAAGTCAGGAAAGATGTGTCTTGGTTGTATCCTTTCACCGTACTTATTCAGTCTGTATGCTGAACAAATAATCTGAGAAGCTGGACTATATGAAGAATGGGGCATCAGGATTAGAGGAAGATTCATTAACAACAGCCTGTGTTATGCAGATGACACAACCTTGCTTGCTGAAAGGGAAGAGGACTTGAAGCACTTACTGATGAAGATCAAAGACCATAGACATCAGTATGAATTACACCTTAATATAAAGAAAACAAAAAATCCTCACAACTAGACCAGTAAGCAACATCATGATAAACCGAGAAAATACTGAAGTTGTCAAGGGTTTTATTTTACTTATTCAACGCCCATGGAAGCAGCAGTCAAATCAAACGATGGGTGGCACTGGGCAAATCTGCTGCAAAAGATCTCTTTAAAGTGTTAAAAAGCAAAGATATCACCTTGAGGACTAAAGTGCGCTTGACCCAAGCCGTGGTCTTTTCAGTTGCCTCATATGCATAGCTGGACAGTGAATAAGGAAGAGTGAAGAAGAATGGTATTGGTGAAGAATATTGAATATACCGTGGACTTCCAGAAGAATGAACAAATCTGTTTTGGAAAAAGTACAGCCAGAATGGTGAGACTTTGTCTCACGTACTTTGGACATGTTATCAGGAGGGACCAGTCCCTAGAGAAGGACATCATGCTTGGCAAAGTAGAGGATCAGCAAAAAAAGAGGAAGACCCTCAACAAGATGGATTGACACAGTGGCTACAATGATGGGCTCAAATGTAGCAACAACTGTGAGGATGGCCCAGGACCGGGTAGTGTTTCATTCTGTTATACATAGAGGCACTGTGAGTCAGAACCAACGTGACAGCACCTAACGACAACATAGTATTATTTCCATTATCATCATTGAGCAACTTTAAAAACGAGTCAAAGAGGACTGGAATCAGAAATAAAGTCGTATTATCACTACCACTTGAGGAAAACCAAATAATGTTCACAGTCATTTTTTAAATATTTTTTTCCATTTTCATGGGAAAAAAATACAACTTACCTGCTTTACAGAATAGAAGAATATGAATGGGGAAATTAGCACTGCCTTTTAGGCCAACAAATTGTTATTGTTACACATTAAAGGAATCACACGGGCAGCTTTCTAATCATCCCTGAAATGAGAGCATGGGTAATATCCCTAAAGCAGGCAGAAATGCAGTTTGGTCTTAGTGCATCAGATTGTTGATCACATTGGTTAACAGTCTCAGCATCTTTTCAGGCGTGTGTGTGTGTGTGTGTGTGTGTTGGTGTGTGTGTGTTGGTGTGTGTGTGGGTGGGTGGGTGGTGTGTAACCCATTGCCAGTGAATCAGTTCAGACTCATAGAGCTGTAAACCTTATGGAAGCAGACTCCCACATCATCGTCCCCCAGAGCAGCTGGTGGGTTCAAACTGCTGATCTTTCGATTGGCAGCTGAGTAGTTTAACCACTGCGCCATTAGGGCTTCTTAATTTGCCTATATAAGATGGACTTTATATAAGATGGACTTTTTCGTTGAATTGTGTAAGGCATATTCAGTGCATCCTATAAGAATTGATTTTTTAACCGTTTTATTTTCCTAACCTGTTCTGGTTTAGTATTTTGTGATAGTAATCTATTTAGATGGAGTGATACAAACCACATGTGAGTTTTGGTAACAAAATGTACCACGGTAAATCCCTGTGTCATTATACTTTAGTTAGTTTTCCACCATAAGTAACTAATGTCTAGGGGGCAGTCTCCAACCCATTTGCTGGACTTAATATTTGCTTTCATGAGTGCCTTATGGTAAGAGAGGCTTGTAGGAACTGAGACCTGATGTCTGCTCAGTAGTTGCATGTAGACTGCTGTGAAAAATTGAACTTTAAGTTTAGAAGAGTAAAATTATAATTGAGGTCGACATATATGCAGTTTTTCCATCTCCCTAGCTTAGCTTTCAACACTACTATGATATTTACAACACCGGAAGTAATACTATGTAGAGTGCCTTGTCATTTTTATTTAAAAATACTCTTACTGCAGTCACAAAATAATTAAAAGGCTGAAGTTCAGGGGCGTTGGAACATCCCTTCCATTTATTGTCTCTCAGGCTGAGTATGTTCTGATGAGGCTAACCATTCCAGAACCTGAAGGCAAGTGAATTTCAAAATCTTAAATTAGAAGTAAAGAATAACTTAGTTAAATTATAGGGTCATCTGACCCAAGTAATGTTTTATAACTAACTTCCTTTTTTCTAGTTAAGTGGCAGTAATGTGGCTTCTCTCCGAATTAGATAGTGTTGCATTTTCCTAAATTACTGGCTGTCCTCAACACAGGGTTTCAGTAAACAGTTCAGTATAAGAGGCAATTATAATAATTATACCCATCTGAAAGACTGTATTTCTGATAAATTGACTATATGGAGGAATGCACTATTTAGTTAGCAACTCAGTAGAAGTCTGTAGATAAAAAGAGCAGAGCTATGCTAAAGCTGTATTACCTGGCTGTTTTAAAGCATTTAACTTTCACACATTAATATAAAAGTTTGAAGTGAATGTGAAATCAGTTTGACACAACACTGAGTTAGCTGTAATGTTTCATATAGAAAATGTCAGTCACCAGATAAATGTTACTTACCAAAAGGAACTGAAAGCAAGATGGTCAGAAAAAGGCTGTCCTTGCCTCAAGTTTTTGAAGCCTAGGCATGATTTAGCTCCTTAAATTGGGATTCTAGCATCCTGATTTTAATGTGTTCTGAAAACAAAGTATGTGACTCATGAAATAAAGGACACTAAACCAAAATTTTGAAATTATGAAAAATTTAGGCCAAAGAGGTAAAATAAAACAGCTGTTGGGAATGAAAAATGGCTGTAGGAATTTAGTTACAAGTACTTCACAAAAACATTTTCATCACATTTATATAATGCAGCATTACAATACAAAGCTGGCAGCTGTAGTGACCAAACAAGTTTTCTTAGCTAACAAAAATAAGTTAGATACATTTCTTTGTATGGAATTGTCATATGTGTTTCCATTTTTGGTACAAAACATAGAAAAAAACATTGGCACATTATGTAGCGACAAATCATTTTTTTTCTTCCCATTTACCAGTTTCAGGTGTTCTGCATTCCAATTTTCATTTGAAAGAAAAATAAACTCCTGGTTTAATTAATTTACTCTCTCTGTTTATACCTCTTAAAAATGCAGCATGGCGTACAGAGAATTTGAAAGAAAATCTAAGATATTTTGTTTACTGGATATTTAGTACTTATAATACATAGAGAAGGGTTGGCTGGTGAAAGGAGAATCTCAGTTTGACTTTATGTAGATCACAAAGTTGTGAAAAGAGCTGTATAAAAATATGCACTGTGCTTTAGAAGCTTTTAGCGTACAATTAATAGCTTAAAATAGTATTTACTGCCTCCCCTGTATGCGTATTTTCTGATATATTTACACATCTTGCAGTTTTTTTTTCTTACACCATTAGAGTAAAATGGCATGATCTCAAATATAGATAGGTTAAAAACATCTCAACCTTGAAACTTCCCCTCTCCCCTCCCCAGATATATATGTATAGATGGTACATGGCACAACATACTCCATGGACTTAACCTGGAAAATTTAGATTGTTTTAATAAAAATTTTAAACAGCAAATGTATATAAATTTTTTCTTTTTAAAAAAAGCTTGTCCAAGGGCATTCAAATTTAATGGCTTTTATATAATACTTAGTGTAGTGCCTTGTGGCTGCCTCTGTAACCCAGAAATAAGGGAAGCTTATGGATTTCCCCCAAAACAAGATGTCATTCCCTCCCCCATCATGGATGGCTTCTGTTAAGATGAATCTCTTTTACCAGACAGAGGGCTGCAGAGACTGCTGATACCAGTCTAAAGAACACTCACCAGGCCAAGGCTGTGTTCTAATTTGAGTGTCACCATTGACCAGAAGAACCATCTAGCCATGGAGGCTATGATGCTAACTAGTTTGCTAATAACTTGGTCCCAGTTTTGCTTATTTTATATAGTTTTTTTTTTTTCTCTTGGATATATCTGTTCAGATGGGCTTCTTATGATTCCTTCAGACTGATGCTCTTGAGGAAAATAGCTAAACAGTCATGGTAACTTTTATGGTAAGAGATGAGCTGAACACTAACTTACTTGGTCATCATCCAGGGGATGGGCTCACATGCACCAAGTCTCTGCTTTTTGTGTCCTGCTAATTACGAAGAATCAGCTCCATGGTTTGACAAGGGCACGCAGGATGACAGCAGAGCAAAGGAGTTTGCCAAGTATTTTTAAGTGATTGTTCAAAAAAACATTTTTCTTCATGGAACATAACTTTCTGAAAAATGAGATTTGGGGATTTGAATGATTTAACGTCAAATATTAAACATCAGCTCCTTAACCTACATTTGTCATTTTCATTATAAAGGAAAGCCTCTTGCTTACACTACTGTGATTCACAGTGCCTTTTGTAGGTCAAGGGGTCAGGTTCTCTGGCTTGGCTTTAGTTGTCAGACGGAAGCCTCAGACTTTTGCACTTTAGGTCATCCAATGTCTTCCAGTGTTTGTAGTTATCAGCCAAATGTTGCATCAGGGCTGGCAGATGTGCAAAGGCTGCAGGGACATAAAAGAATCGAAAGAAGCATATTCAATTATTAGATCACAGGAGAATTTATAAGGATGGGGCTCAAGGGGACAAATTTGGGGTCAGGATTAGAGGAGAGGTACCCTGGGTTTAAGCCTTAGGCTGCAGGTGAACGCACAAGTATGAGAAGGGTGTCCTTAACACTAGTTTCTGAAATACAAACAGATCCTTTTAATTAAAAATTGAAAAAATAAGTCTATTAATGACATTATCAAAAGAACTTGTGACTTGAGTAGACTTAATACATTTTGCTTGCTTTCCAGAGGTTTCCCTGTAATGACTGAATAAAAGCTGTAAGCTTCAAAAGTGTGCCCTTTGAAGAGGCTAAGATTTGTTTATCCAGTTTATCAAACATCTAATGAGTCTTCTGTACACAAAGCACTGTGCCAGGGAATGCAAAAAGTACACATGCACCTTGCCCTGGCCATAAACAGCTGACAGCTAACTTTTTCATATAAAATTTATCTATAGGTCCATCCTATGCCATTAAAAGGTAATCATCATAAAGTATACTAAAATGTTCTTTGTGGAGGACAAAACATGAACTATCTTACCATCCCAAGCATCAAACATGTCTGTTATGAAGTAATCAATGAAGGAAATCTGGGACTTGGGGATACTACAGGTGTTCCGGTCAAACACTGGCATCACCACAGGTAGCCCCTGTCTCTTCTCTTCATCAGTCTGTAAGAAATAAAAACAGCACATGGGGCTCTAGGGCACGTGAGAAGCTTTCGCATTAACATCTTGTTGCTCAGAACGATCCTGTAAAGATAGGATATCATCCAACTTTATATATTGAATAAGGAAGACCGAAGAAGAATTGAGCCTTTGAATTATGGTGTTGATGAAGAATAAATACACCATGGACTGCCAGAATGAACAAATCTGTCTTGGAAGAAGTACAGACAGAATGCTCCTTAGAAGCGAGGATGGCAAGACTTCGTCTCACGTACTTTGGACATGTCATCAGGAGGGACCAGCTCCTGGAGAAGGATATCATGCTTGGCAAAGTAGAGGGTCAGCAAAAAAGAGGAAGACCTTCAAAGAGATAGACTGACACACTGGCTGCAGTGACAGGCTCAAACATAGGAACAATTGTGAGGATGGCACAGGACTGGGCAGTGTTCTGTTGTACATAGGGTCACTATGAGTTGGAACTGACTCCACCGCACCTAACAACAGTAACATATGTGAAGAAACGGGCCTAGCAAGGTCCTGAGACTTCTGTAATCAACCACCTGATGAGCTTCAGAGTGACTACATTCAGGTTTTCTGACTTTCAAGTTTCTTACTTTGTATGCTATTTCACAGCCCCTCCTGAAGCTTTGATCTCAGAGTTCATTACCCCCTTTTTTGTAATCTGTTTTTTATTATTATTATATCTCCACCCTGGCAGTCACTTTATCAGCATTCAGGTCTCTGCCTATATTCATGGTCTTCAGGCTAGTTTAGTTAAGCCCCTATTCTAGATAGATAGTTGTCCCCAAAGATTGCTACGTTGAAAAAGACCACTTGCCTTACTCATATTTCTGATTTTTCTTTCTGCGTTTTCAAAGGAAATAAGTTCCATTATTCATTATCTCATTTGGTAACCCAGGAGGGTGGGAGTAGGGACTAGGCAGAGGCAGGCCTCATTATGGTCTCTTAGGCTGTTTCAGCAGTATTTGTGCCTATTTAAGCAACAGACTAAGCACTTAAACCCTGGGCAAAAAAACCAGATTATAGCAGGTCAAGGAATAAATAAGAAAGACACAGAGGAGGAATAGACTAGATGCTTAGCTCAATGAAAAGAGAAGGTGAGAAAAGCCATGTGAGTGTTTAATATAGTTCCTTTCCTTAGGAAACTGGGAGGGGGAAATGTACAAAGAATCCTTTGTAGCCCTGCTTCCGTATCATATCATTAATTTGTCTTCCCCACTAGAATTTAGGCTATGTGGGAGCAAGGAGCATGTCTTTTACTATGCTCAGAAAATAATTCAAATTCTGTGTACTCCATGCTGATCAGAGAAGAATACTGCCTACCTCAAATACTAACTCAATCTAATGTTAAAATTATTGACAGGAAATTCTTTAATCTGAATCCTTCATCTTGCAGGATTCATTTCTCTTGTTCTGCCCTCAAGATGTGCAGTTGATAACCATCTTTTACTAGTTTATGCTGTCTGTACCACCTTTACTCCTCTTAGCATACATCCATCAATATCCAGGTTAATCTCTAACGCTCATTTCCACCTTCACATTGCTGAGGAATTAAGTATCTCCATTCAGTGACCATTATACTTCAACAGCCCATTCCCATGGCCATTCCTTGGGACCTAGTCACATCAGTGTTACATTTAAAAGCATAAATTCAGTGTCCCTTACTCTTGACCATACTGTCCTGTTTTTCCAACTTGCTTATTATACTCTTGATATATTTATTCTATGACGTCACTGATAATTTCAGTCCCTACAGCCCTTCATTTTTGTCTACGTCATCAGCCTTGTCCTATCCTCTCTTACATACATGAGGCCTTATTATCTGGCCAGAACCCTCAATTCTCTTGCCCTCTCTTGAGACATTCTTAAACTTCCAAGTGCATATCCACCTTCTCTATTCAGAGTGGACAGTGACCCATGAGGCTGAGAGCTTCTGGAGGAAACCATGCACCATACAGACTGGTTCCACTATAAATCACTTTCCAGTGTCCACTGGGCTCAGCGCTACTTTTCAGTTATTGTACTTGCCTTTTGTTACGTCCTCCTTCTCAGCTTCTCCAACCGTTAAAGCTGTCTAGCCTCTGATTCCTCTCTACCCCACACCTGTCTAGCCTCTGATTCCCCTCTACCCCACTTACTCTCAGGAGAGGTTCTTGATTCTTTCAGACGAAAACCCAGCCCATCAAGTGTGAATTCCTTTGACTTCCTATTCTACCTCAGACAATGAGTTTCCCTCCTGTTCAAGACCTGTCTTTTCACCTGCCCTTTGATCCTAATTCTTCCTGTTTGCTCTGAGGCTTAACTCCATTGATAACTGTTTTTGTCTGTCAGCCCCTCCTTCCCCCCAGCCTATAAACCTACACTGTCTCTTATGATGATAAAAAATGAAAGAGAAAGGAGGTGAGAGAAACAATCTTGACCCTTCAGCTCGGTTCTAGCTGTCACGCTCGCTTCCTTTTTACCAAAACTTTGAAAATGGGCTATATCTGCTGTGCCCTTCTCCCATCCCATTTTTCCCTCATCGATTGCTGTATGACGGATGACCCTGTACTATTCCTACTGAACCTTCTACTAAGGTTATAAACAATTTGCCAATTTCCAAATCCAGTGAGCATTGTTTATTATTATTTTTTTTTATCATATTCCCACTTGCAGGATGAGATTGTTTATACTCCCCTCCCTTTTTTGAAATTCTCTTTCTTGGCTTCCATGCAGCACATTATTCTGTTCTCCTTTTTCCATGGTCTAAATATGTTGTCCCCCAGGTTTGGTTTTTAAATCTCATATAATTATCCTCTATTTCTTTCAGTGGATCGTCTCTCCTACTCCTTCATTTATACTAAAAAATGGTGACTCCTGTCACTATCTCTAGCCTACAACACCTTTCTTTTCAGATCCAGTCCTAGATACAGTACCTACAAGAGCATCTCCACATGAATGTGTCACTGACATTTCAATTTCCTTATATCCAAATCATTACTAATTATATCTCCCTCCACTTCCTAAAAACCTTGCTCTTTGATGCTTTTCATTAAACATCTCTTGATGACACTGCCAGCTGCCCTAGTCATCTAAGCCAGCAACTGGGAATCATCCCTGACTCTAACATCTCCTTTATCAAGACCTGTTTTACACTCTAAATAATCTCCAGAATCTGTCCTCTTCTCATTGCCTTTACTTTAGTCCAGGCCTTTATTCCATACGTTCCTGTGAATCTTTAATCTTCTACTTTCCAATGCTTTCTTCATGGTACTGTTAGATTAAGTTATCTAAAGCACAGGAGTGTCCACGTTACTCTCCTGCTTAAAACTTTCAGTGGGTGGTGAAGTTATCTCCAAGGTTCATCCTTCAGCCTGGGAGTGGACAGCCCCGTAAAACCAAATGGGACTAATGAGGTACAGTAGTCCAGTGACAAGGGCCAGAATGCAGGAAGCTGGTGATAGGGAACCCAAGGTTGAGTAAAGATATTGTTGATGTGTTGTGAGATTGTTAACCATTGTCATAGGGCAACATGTGTAGTAACTGTTAAATGAGAAACTATTTTGTTCTGTACGCCTTCATCTTAAGTGAGAATAGCAGCACAATTGGAAGAGTGTAGTCAATGTCACTGAACTGTGCCTGTAGAAATTTTTGAAATGGTGTATCTTTGTCTATGTGTATTTCACCAAAAAAAGGTTGAGAAGTTAGAGGGTTGACATGTTGTGAGGTTGTTAACCAATGTCATAAAACAATACGTGTACTACTGTTTCATGAGAAACTACTTGTTCTGTAAGCCTTCACCTAAAGTACAATAAAAAAAAACACAAAACTTTCAATGGGAAGAACAAAGCTATTTTTATATCTCCCAACCTTTCTATGGCTACCTGGTGCCTATAAATACAGTTCTAATATAGTACTATAATAGGAATATAGTGTGTGGAATCCCTGGGTGGTACAAACGGTTAACATGGTTGGCTGCTAACTGTGAGGTTTGAGGTTTGAGTTCATCCATACACACCTTAGAAGAAAGGTCTGATGATCTGCTTCTGAAAAATCAGCCATTGAAAACAGACACACAGGTCCCCAGGAGTCACAACTGGTAACTGGTACTATTGTGTGTATAACTAGCTCCAGGGGGCACTTGTTAAGATGCAGGTTGCTAGGCCCAACCATCAGGAATGCTTCTTCAGCAGGCCTGGTCTGAGGCATAGTAATATACATTTTAACAAATACATCAGAAGGAAGTAGTCCAGGAAAGACACCGGGTCACATGTGTGCCTTTGTGTGAACTCTAGGGCCTTCAGCTCTCTGATTCTCATTGTGTAGTAGGTCTCCTTTGCCTTCTGGCTGACTCCTCATAAAAACCCTGCTACCTCCCTACATAGTTTCCACAATAAGCAGATTCAGTACACATTCAAAATCCAAGTTCATAAAACAGGTACTCAGTGATTAAAAAGATTTTTTTCTAAAAGTCCCTCTTTTAAATAGAGTTGGATCTAGTGCTAATTTATCAACTAGAGGTACCACTGGATGAACTTGTATTTTAAAAACTAAAATCAATAAGAAAAAAAGATTTTCAAAAATCTAGTTCTTGGCATTTCAGGAACACAACTGTTGCTACAAGGGAGGATGCCTGTACTTTAATTTCCAGGGATGTTTAATAAATTGGATTCAGCCCTAACACAGTCTCCAGATGTCTGAAGATGACATGAAAAAATAGGTGTTAATAGAATACTAAACTCTAGTGTTATCAAAAAATATTAACCAGGGAGTTAATGTGTTGCAGGGCTTTGGAAGGCAAAGGGGATACAAATACCTAAGCATGTATATAGAAATGTATGCCTGTGTGTATAGATGTATAAGAGGTCATTAGGTGCAATTTCTTTTTTCTTAAGACTCAATTTTGGGTGAGGTCCCAAAATAGAACAAGCCCTTCCAAATTCTATAGAATGGTGGTAGATCATCTAAACAGGTTTGATTAAGAATAAGGAAACTGGATCTGTAGCATTTAATCCATCATTCATCTCCAGCCTATAAATGAGATTGAGCACATTGAGGATTTGAATTTGTAGGAGTTGGTAAAGCAATAACAAGCTTATAAGAGTTATACAAGGTCACCTAGGTCCCTAGGTGGCTCAAAAGGTTCCTGCTTGACTGCTAACCTAAAGGTTGGCGGTTCAAACCCATCCAGTTGTACCATGGAAGAAAAGGTTTGGCAATCTGCTTCCATAAACATTACAGCCAAGAAAACCCTATGGAGCAGTTCTACTTTGTAGTACGTGTGGTTGCTATGAATTGGAATCCACTCGCCTGGCAACTAACAACAACAAGGAGGTCACCTGGAAAGGACATCATACACATTAGGGAACAGTGAAGTGTCAGATCCCCAGCAGGAGGAGTGGTCTCTAAAGAGCCATAAAAGCACTCCACAAGAAAAAGCACCATAATCTGAATATCTTTACCAACTCCAGATTAAAACAGCACCAGTCAAGAAAAACCTAGTTCTTTTCCTCTCATTCCTCTTCTGGCTGCAACCCAGGTGAAGCCAGAGGCAGCAACTGAAGTGAATAAAACAAACAGCAAGCTGACTTTGCCTCCTCTTCCTCACTGTATATTTCTGAGCCTGGATCAGGTCTGTGGTGTAGGAAAGGGGAGAACATCTGACCTGGATGTGAGATGAAAAGTTTTGATTTAGATTATGTTTTTAAAATATCTCAGAGTGAGAAACTGTTTTATGCCCTAATAGTTCTCACAGTGTGGTCCTCAGACCTGGAGTCCCTGAGACCCTTTCAGGGGCTCTACAAGGTCTAAACTATTTTCAGAATAATACTAAGACACTGTTTCCTTTTTTTTTTTTTTTTTACTGTATTAACATTTACACTGAGAATGCAGAAGAAGCAATGGTGGGTAAAATTTCTGATCCTTTATTTAGCAAAGTTAATACAATGAAACTATGCCAGTATTCATTGTATTACTGCCACATGCTCACAGTAAAAAAAAAACAAAAACAAAAAAAGCCAATTTCACTTAAGAATGTCCTATTGAAGCAGTAAGAATTATTTTGTTAAATCTCGACTTTGAGTACATGTCTTTTTCATATTTTGTTTGACGAAGTGTGAAGTATACACATTTGAAGCATTTCTGCTACACACCTAAGTGTGATGGTTTGTCTCAAAGAAAAGTATTTATGTGACTGAGTTATGAGCTGAACTAGCTGCCCCCTCCCCTTCAATGGAACACCATTTTTCCTTGAAAGAATGACAGACAAAACTCTGATTGTTCAGATTGGGTATCTGGCTGACATTTTCTTAAAAACAAATGAAGTGAGCTTGTCATTTCAAGGAAAACATTGAATTGTTTTGCCAATGATGATAAAGTATTCAAATGAAATCTTTGGAAAACTTGTATGGGCCACTGTGAGCTTGACAGCTTCTCACTTAAAAGTTTTTCTGATGGGAACAGTTGTTGTTAGGTGCCGTCAAGTGGGTTCCAACTCAGCAACCCTATGTACAACAGAATGAAACATTGTCCACTCCTGCGCCATGCCCACAATCGTTGTTACGTTTGAGCCCATTGTTGCAGCCACTGTGTCAATCCATCTCTTTGAGGGTCTTCCTCTTTTTCCCTGACCCTCTACTTTACCATGTGTGATGTCCTTCTCCAAAGACTGACCTCTCCTGACAACATATCCAAAGTATGTAAGACATAGTCTCACCATCCTTGCTTTAAGAAGCATTCTGGTTGTACTTCTTCTAAAACAGATTTGTTCGTTCTTTTGGCAGTCAACACAACAATTCTTTTCGCCAACACCACAATTCAAAGGCGTCAATTCTTCAGTCTTCCTTATTCATTGTCCAGCTTCTGGATGCACATGATGCAATTGAAAATACCATGGCTTGGGTCAGGCACATCTTAGTCTTCAAGATGACATCTTTCTTTTCAACACTTTAAAGAGGTCTTTTGCAGCAGATTTGTCCAATGCAATGGGCCCTTGGATTTCTTGACTGTTGCTTCCATGGGTGTTGATTATGGATCCAAGTAAAATGAAATCCTTGACAACTTCAATCTTTTCTCTCTTTATCATGATGTTGCTTACTGGTCCATTGGGAGGATTTTTGTTTTATGCTGAGGTGTAATCCATACTGAAAGCTGTGGTCTTTGATCTTCATCAGTAAGTGCTTCAGGTCCTTTTCACTTTCAGCAAGCAAGGTTGTGTCATCTGCATACCGCAGGTTGTTAATGAGTCTTCCTCCAATCCTGATGCCCCTTCTTCTTCATACAGTCCAGCTTCTCAGATTATTTGTTCAGCATACAGATCGAATAGGTATGATGAAAGGATACAGCCCTGACACACACCTTTCCTGACTTTAAACCATGCAGTATACACTTACTCTGTCTGAACAACTGCCTCTTGATCTATGTACAGTTTCCTCATGACCACAATTAAGTGTTCTGGAACTCCCATTCTTCACAATATTATCCATAATTTGTTATGATCCACACAGCTGAATGCTTTTGCATAGTCAGTAAAACACAGGTAGACATCTTTCTGGTATTATCTGCTTTCAGCCAAGATCCATCTGACATCAGCAATGATATCCCTCATTCCAGGTCCTCCTCTGAATCTGGCCTGAATTTCTGGCAGTTCCCTGTCGATATTACTGCTGTAGCCGCTTTTGAATGATCTTCAGCAAAATTTTACTTGTGTGTGATACTAATGATATTGTTTGATAATTTCTGCATTTGGTTGGATCACCTTCCTTGGGAATAGGCATAAATATAGATCTCTTCCAGTTGGTTGGCCAGGTAGCTGTCTTCCAAATTTCTTGGCATAGACGAGTGAGCACTTCCAGTGCTGCATCCGTTTGCTGAAACATCTCAGTTGGTATTCCGTCAGTTCCTGGAGCCTTGTTTTTTGCCAGTGCCTTCAGTGCAGCTTGAACTTCCTTCAGTACCATCGGTTCCTGATCATATGTTACCTCGAGAAACGGTTGTCAACCAGTTCTTTTTGGTATAATGAGTCTGTATTCCATCTTCTTTTGATGTTTCCTGTGTTATTTAATATTTTCCTCATAGAATCCTTCACTATTACAACCCGAGGCTTGAAGTTTTTCTTCAGTTCTTTCAGCTTGAGAAATGCCAAGTGTGTTCTTCCCTTTTGGTTTTCTATCTCCAGGTCTTTGCACATGTCATTATAATACTTTACTTTGTCTTCTCGAGCCATCCTTGGAAATCTTCTGTTCAGTTCTTTTACTGCATCATTTCTTCCTTTTGCTTTGGCTACCTGATGTTCAAGAGCAAGTTTCAGAGTCTCTTCTGACATCTATTTTGGTCTTTTCTTTCCTGTCTTTTTAAGGACCTCTTGCTTTCTTCATTCCACAGCTTGTCTGGTCTTCAGTCATTAGTGTTCAATGTGTCAAATCTATTCTTGAGATGGTCTCTAAATTCAGATGGGATATACTCAAGGTCATACTTTGGCTCTGTGGACTTGTTCTAATTTTCTTCAGTTTCACCTTGAACTTGCATATGAGCAACTGATGGTCTGTTCCACAGTCGGCCCCTGACCTTATTCTGACTGATGATATTAAGCTTTTCTGTCATCTCTTTCCACAGATGTAGCTGATGAGAACAGTAGTGATACTAAAAGATTGTGATTTTTTGATATTGCATAATATGTCAACATTTGCATGATGTGCATATTTTAATGAACAGTATTATTTTCCAAAAGACCAATATGCATGATGTTACAAAATCATGCATGCATAAAATCTCTTTAAAGTGCAAGATCAACCCATGGATTTGAATGCAACAGAATAGGAAAAGTTCATTGTTATAATATTCAGATTCTACACTTTGCAGCTAATCTTAACTGCCACTTGACAAGTTTTGGTATAGTATCAAGGAAAAATATCCACAATTAATCTGAAAAGCTATTAAAATACTACTCCCTTTTCCAGTTACATATCTACATGAAGCTGGATTTTCTCCATATACTTCAACCAAAACAATATATCACAATAAATGGAATGCAGAAGCAAATAAGACAATTCAGCTGTTTTCTACTAAGCTAGACATTAAATAAAGTGCAAAAATGTAAGACAAGGCCACTCTTTTCATTTATTTTTGGTTTTAGAAAATATAGTTATTTATCTTAATATTTTTAATACTAATATATTTTTTTAAAATCAATAATTTAAAAAAAAATCAATTTTTTTCAGTTTTAATTTTGAATACAGTAAATACTGATAGTGAAAACCCACATAAACAAAAGCTCTTTGAGGGGTACCAACAATTTTTAAGACTATAAAGGAATCCTGACACCAAAAAGTTTAAGGTAACCAGAAAAAACTGAAATCTGCCTGAAATACTGTCCTGCCGCATGGAAGGGAATACAAAAGATCAGGTTTGTAGGATGGCGACAGAAGACTAAGCTATTTTTCTGATGTACCCTACTGAGTCCAGGCTCTTCAATAAACCAGTTACGGATTTATATACCTCATAGGTAAATGCTGTACACACAGATTTATCCAAATTGACTTAACATTTATCTAGGTTGAATATTTAAATGACCCATGCTTTTGTATATATTACAATCGTCTCACAATCATGATATTGCACTTGACAGATGTGGGACAGATTCAGAGAAATTAAGGAATTTGCCTAAGCTGACTCAGCAATTCACCTGATAGAACCAAGACTTGAGCCTAGATCTTCTGATTCTTTGGCATGCTTGATCCAAAAAACCAGTGGCTCTAATCAGGAGTGTGCATCAGAATCACCTTGTTAAAAACACAGGTCTGGACACCAGAGATTCTGATTCAGTAGGTCTAGGGAGAGGCCTAAGAATCTGCACTTTTTACCAGCTCCCCAGGTGATTCAAACATGTAGCCCTGGCTTAAGAACCACTGCAGTACACCATGCAGCTCTCTCGATGTATGTGTAGTTCTGAGTATTACATTAGAGTGTATATTCACATGCATAAGGCCATACTGAGCTGAATATTAAGATCCATATTTCCTGGTGATGTGTTGAGCCAGAGGCTAGATCAGACGTCTTAGCCAACAGAAGAATTTGTATCTTTTGATTTTTAGGTTACACTGGCTTGTGAACATTAATACATTAGTTTTTGGGAAGTGGACATCTAAACAGGGAGCTTCATCAAAAACTTAACAGTGGTTCTTTCCCATTCACCATTCACACATTTTGAGAAGAGCTGGAAATAGAATTTCAAGTCCTCTGTGGGTTTTTGGAAGCCCATTAATGACGCAGTGGTTAAGAGCTACGGCTGCTAACCAAAAGATCGGCAGTTTGAAGCCACCAGCCACTCCTTGGAAACCCTGTGAGGCACTTCTGCTCTGTCCTGTAGGGTTGCTGTGAGTCAGAATCCACTCAATGGCAGCAGGTTTGTTTTTTTTGGGTAGCAGCTTTTGGCTCAGCTCCCTCATTTCAGGTCACTTGATCACGTGGCCTTAAAATAACCATTGTAGATAGAGGACTAGTTTGTCCCCACCCCCCCTTCTTTTCTGGACTACCTGTCCTACTTTTCTTCAATTCAGGTGCTCTCTTGTCAGGCTTGAAAGGTGCAGTTCATTTACTGGGTCCTCGCTGGCCATTCCCTCCCAACCAATCTAGGCATCATCAGCTATTTATCCTGCTGCAGCGGTACATTCTAGCCATAGAGACCGTCCAAAATTCAGTACTTGCAGCTACTTGCATGCCAGCACCTATTTGTTGGTTTTTCTCTGTCACACACATACACATTAATCCTTAGAGCCTATTCTCTGGAAGTAGGGACTTTTTTCAAATGGTATCTTGCTATCCACTGTTTTCTGGCCTTTTCTCCTATAAACTCCTCTTTACCCTGCCGTAGTCAAATTGAACTAAATATTGCTGTTCCCTTCATATAAAAATTCTATTTTCTCACCTCACTAATTTTGCTTCATTCTTTCAGAAGGTCCTTACCTATTTCACATTTCTGAATCCTTCAAAAACCAGCTCTAACATCACGTCCACAAAGCCCCCTCTTTTATATAGACTAAATCTTTCTCAACTCCTATAGCACTTAATGTGTACCTCTTTTAGAACTGCTTGTCACTTTTATCCAATGTGTGGACCTATTTATGTCTACATCTTCTTTCTACTGGATTGTGAACCACCCAAAGGCAAGGATGCATCTTACGTCTGTGTTCCCCATAAAGCACCATGGAAACAATAATGACCTAGTGAATGAATGGATAACTTTCCAGTTTTTGTAGGAGTTCAGGATCCAGCAGTTTGAGGATGAAAAGATACTTCCCAAGGCTCAATCCACCCACCCTGACCTGAGAGAGGCTTTGGTTAATGACAACATCACCAACCACATCAGTCAGTCCCTTGAAGGAAACAGGAGTCTACCCCAGGTAGGAGTGAACTGTTTCCTTTCAGGGAGGAGGAGTTTACTAATTGACAGAAATCAGCTGGAGAGTTAACTTTTTTCTTTTTTTTTTTAAAACCCAGGGGCTCATTCACCTAGAGAGGCAGCTCACCTGTGCAAAATATTCCTCAGAGATCCTCCCGGCCCATTCAATGCACAGGTCCAAGGGGCGGCATGGGTTGGCCACATCAGCACACTTAATCATCATGCGCTTGATCAGCATTTGGTTTTCAGGAAAGTTCTTCCCAACAGGGTTGCATTCACAGTCACTGCCTTCAATCTGAAAAAATAGACTGTCAGATCAGCGTTGATTCAAGATGATGGTGAAGCCTACTAGGGCTGCTGACCAAACAAATGGTGACTGCCCAGGCACACTTAGGTGTCATTGGGACTCAGAGCAATGGAGGACTTGTCCTTTCCTTAATTCTATGTATAATACACTGATATACACTTGTTATAAAAAAGCAGCAGCAATAACAACAAAAAAATCCTTCAAGTAAAAAAAAAAAAAAAAAAGATTTTAAAAGGCGAATGTCCCTATCACCACCTACCCACCCCTCACTTCCACCCTCTTCCCCAGAATAACTGCTACAACCAGTTTTTGAGCAGTTTGGTATGTAATCTTAAAGAAGGAGGGCTTTTCTCTCAGTTTTATCAGGAAATGTATAAAAGCAGGACTTTGTGTTTCTTTAATAAAGATGGGAGATTAGCACATACTACTTATTATGCCTGCCTGTTCCCTCTCGCCTACGACTTTATGTCCCACTCCTTGTAACTTGCCCAAGTGTCCATTTGTACATTTTCCTGGCTGTTCTTTGGACTGGGTGATGGGGAATGTGAGTCATGTAAGTTAAGGGCAGTAGGAGCAGAAGTGGGCCACAGCAGGACCAAGTGTGTTCAGCCATGTTTAAAAGGACTGGTCAAATACCGGTATGTATCTAGTGACAGATATCAGTGGTCCTGAGCCATGTGGCCAGATACGTAAGTAGGCTTAAATAAATGCAATATAATAGGCCAGTTATACAAAACCCTGAAAAACTGTTATTCTCTATTTTCAAAGACACCATCACATTGATTATGTGAAAAGTTAATTAGCTCTCCAGAGCTCTGCAAGCTGAAAGACTGCAAGACATTTAAGAGTTTTTGATTATTTTGTTTTGAGACTGAACCTATTTATTAGATTGTCAGTGGGCAGAATATGTTCTGAAGGTTTTGATTGCTTACTATTGGGAAAATACTGCCTACTGTAGATGCTGTGGCAAATAATAAATCTCAACACAAAGTTGGGGGCTTACTTGGTCATCCTAAGATGACCTTCCCAATTCTAAATTCTATGATTCTGCATATTTTTTAATTCCCCAGGTCCTTATTCCCGTAAGTCCTGTGTGGAATGAAAGTGTCCCAGCAATGTTTTGTGGAATCCCCGGGAGATGAGACTGAACACAGGTGAGATGGGCACTGTGCCTCCACCTAGGCTGCTCATGTGGTGGGTCCTACACAGATAGTCTTATTATTTGTCAAGTTATTTTTAAGACAATTCATCATCCATTCACTTATCAGCTCAACAGGAATGACCTTTATGGGACTATAAACAGCTTCATGGTTTCAGAAGACAGTTGATCTCATTTTAAACAATAGAGATGTGAACTTCCTTTCCCATATTCCTAAAACTCAAATTTTTAGGGACATTAAGGCAGGTTCAATGTATGTCGGTATTAAAAAGGAAAAAAGCAAGGGTGAGACAGTACACAATACAGGGGAAACTAACACAACCTGTACAAGGAAAGGTCATGGAGGCCCCATGGACACATCCAAACTCCCCGAGGGACTGAGTTGCTGGACGGAGGGCTCTGGGGACCATGATCTCGGGGAACATCTAGCTCAATTGGCATGACACTACTTATAAAGATAATGCTCTACATTCTACCTTGGTGAGTAGTGTCTGGGGTCTTAAAAGCCTGTGAGCGGCCATCTAAGATACTCCACTGGTCTCATCTCTTCGGGAGCAAGTGAGAATGAAGAGAACAGGATACAACGAAAAGATTAGTCCAAAGGACTAATTGTCCACAGCTACCAAGACCTTCACCGGACTGAGTCCAGTACAGCTAGATGGTGCCCGGCTACCACCGCTGACTGCTCTGACCAGGATCACAACAGAGGGTTCTAGACAGAGCTGGAGAAGGATGTAGAGCATAATTCTAACTCACAAAAAAAAAAAAGAAAAAAAAAGACCAGATTTACTGGCCTAAAGGAGACTGGAGAAACCCCGGGAGTATGGCCCCCAGACACCCTTTTAGCTCAGTGGTAAAGTTACCTTCGAGGTTCACTGATCAGCCTGCGAGTGGACAGCCCAGTAAAACCATGAGAGTAACGAGGTACAGGAGTCCAGTGACAAGGCCCAGAAGGCAGAAGGGGAGTAGGAAGCTGATGATAGGGAACACTAAGTAGAGTAAGGATATTGTTGATGTGTTGTGAGATTGTTAACCATTGTCATAGGGCAACATTTGTAGTAACTGTTAAATGGGAGACTATTTTGTCCTGTAAGCCTTCATCTTAAGTGAGATTAACAGCACAATTAGAAGAGCGTAGTCAATGTCACTTAAATGTGTATGTAAAAAAAATTTTTGAAATGGCGTATCTTTGGCTATGTGTATTTTCAAAAAAAAAAAAAAAAAAAAAGTTGAGAATTTAGAGGGTTAAAATGTTGTGGGGTTGTTAACCAATGTCATAAAACAGCATGTGTGTTACTGTTACATGAGAAACTATCTGTTCTGTAAGCCTTCACCTGAAGTACAATAAAATATTTAAAAAAAAAAAAAAAAGGAAAAAAGCAAACTTTCAAAGCTTTACTTCTGTGTGGCCATCACTTGAAATTACACTGACTTGGAATTCCCTGGATACCAATGGTCATGAAGACAGATCAAGACCTGGAAGCATTTTGCTCTGTTGTATATAATGTCACTATGAGTTGGAGCCAACTTCGTGGCCACTAATAAAAACAACAGAATGCCCTGAAAATGATAATATAGAAATCTGTGCAGTAAAATACAGATTTGGTGCTTTTGAATTCACAAACATGACCCAACAGATGGAGAGTATTTTTTATCCTGACAGGTATGAATCACTAAAATATTTAATCCAGCAGTTACAGAAAACAACTTATGCTTTTGATGTGAACTATTATTTTAATGTAAATCAGCAGTGATACTGTCTTTAAAACAATCTCAACTTTGAGGTATTCCAAGAGATCAAAGAACAGATAATTCTAAAAGGCTTGGGATCCCGTAAAAGCACCATTTCTGTCCTACTCTTTGTGTGTGCCTCTTTCCATCATTCTTGGGCCTAACTCCTTTTGTCACTATTAGCTTTATCTCTGGGCTTTTCTTCCCAGGAGCTCAGAGTTGCTGTAGATGCTGTCAACCTATTCTTGCTCCAAAGGAAAACAGGTGGCCAGTGCCTTCAGCCCTGCCACCCTTCTTTACCAACTCCAAGCAAATAACCACCTTGTATTGAAGAGGGAGAATTGAGGCCAGAGTGGACTCTCATGGAAGTATACTCTAATGTATCTTATTACATAGGAAATGCTTACCTCAGCAGCTATTGGTTTGTTGATACTATTCACAAATTTGTTCACATGTTCAAAATGTTTTGTCATCTCCGTTGCCAAGACCATGTCAATAATAGCCTGGCGCAGTGTTCGATAATGGTTCCTAAAAATAACCAGAAGACAAAGGGCCTTGTTCACATTATGTCCAGCATTAGAACTGTTCTGATAGCATTTTACCACACTTCCCATAACCTAGCAGGAAGGTGGGGGCACAGTGCTAAGAAATGAGTGTAAATCACAAGGCAAGGGAGGCTTACCTGCTTGTCTGCCCACTGAGCCAAGACTTGTAGACACTATTCCATTTTTTCCAGTGATAGTTGACCCTTCCTCATAGATTTATGGGTATTAAAAAAAATAAAGTGTCACATGGTGGGTGCTTATTTTACAAGGTGATTCCCTTCTCCATTCCCTTAGCAACATCAAAACAGGTAGAAAGAAATGAGAAACTCCTTCCCTACAAGGCTGGTACAGCAACTCAATGAGCTGCCCCATTGCATTCATTACAGATACAGTGGTTCCTATTGCAGAGAGCTGTCATGTTTTCTTTTGATAATGGCATCAGAAGAATGTTTTCCTATTAATAAGTAATTCTCTAGACTGCAACTAGATAGAAGCTGTAATGGATGAAGCAACAGCCTTGCCCAACATTACTGACCAGTTATTATCATCTAACTTTAAGAGCCAGAATTGGGAGCCGAATAAAATTGGCTGTTGGAAAAAATTCTTTCCAGAAAAGTTTTAAAACCAATCCTTGCATGATACTGATGAAGCTGCAATAACTGATCTTCCTATTTTCCAAGACTTCTGGATGCCAAACTGACAGGTTCATATTGACAGGTGGTCCCGAGGCCCTAGTAAGCTCTATCTTCTCTGTACACTGTACTCTCCGAGGAGTCTACTCATCTACCTGACTCGTTCTGTGTGGAAAACACCTATAGCCCGACTGCAGGGTTGCTATCAGGCAAGAGGAATTTCTCATATCTGTGAACTTCTGGCCAACTCTCACCCAGAAGGGACGGCAGCATCTGGGGGGAATACCTGCCTAACCCCTTGGGTTTCAGCAGCTCTGCTGGGACGTGTAGAACATGGTTTCCTCGTGAGGCAGGATTTAACTGGTCACAAATCGAATTGAGGAAAGATAAGGGAGGATACAACTTCTTTGAGTTACACAGAATTCAGGATGTCCTTCTGGGAGGATAAAAATATCTGCTGTACTTATTATTAATATAGTTAATATTTATATATTACTTTGCAGTATATAAAACATTTTCATGAACTCACTGAAGACCAAATGAGATTTAAAAAGACAAAAGCAGTTTGAAAAGTAAAACAAAATTTATAAGAGCAAGGTTATTTTATCCTGATGTACATGAGGTTGCTGTGAGTCGGAATGAACTCGCCAGCAGCTGGTATTATTTTATCATCTGATACAATGGTACAACTATTCTGTTTTCCTCGCTCTTCCCCTTTCCCCAAAGAAATAGCTAAGTAAGTACTCAGAGAAGCTAGGGGAAAAACTTCACTAACCTGAGCACAGGAGCCCAAGCATAACAAACCTGTCAATGTTCTTGAAAATGTTGCACTTGCTGTCCTTGACTGTGAGCTGGAAGGCCAGGGCTGTGTGGTGACTCTCCAAGACAGCTGTGTCATTATAGAGCACAGCGAGTTCACTGCCTGCATTGCACAGGAAGGAATTGGTCCTTCCCGGGTGATCCACGTCATGGACTGTGGCAGCAATCAGTGCTGCCACCTCATCCAGCTGATCCAGGCTTCCCTGGGGTAAGAGAGACGCAAAATTGAGCATTACTCACTGAGAGAAGCCTGAGACCGACATCCATCTCTGCCTCGTAGGAGGGGAGGGTCCAGGAGAATTGAGATTTGTCAGAATGTTGTCTTAGCTCACTGAGCCTTCTCTGGCTTCTTAAAAGTTGAGAGGCTACCTAGAACACATCACATAATGACCTTGCTGTGCTGTGGAATATCTGGAGGGAAATGGAAATCTGAGCTATAGCTACAATGAATACCTAAATTCTTACTCCACAGTTTGTACCAGTTATGCAGGAAGAAGCCAAACAGGTCTTTAGAATTGCCTCACATGTGGTATTGCCATGACTTTCTTCTATGTGCAGATATAGCAGAAGTGGCCTATGATGACAAATATTACTTATTTTATTCATCTACTGAAAAGATTTTGAGAGTGCTGACAATAAATGTCACAGATACAACAAAAGTGTTCACACAGACGTTAAAGGATTAGAGTCAAGCAGTTAAAAAGGATCAAGAAAGAATAATTTTATGAGGAAAACCTAGATTAAGGGTGCTCTTGCAGCTGACAGCAAAATTCAGCTCTGGGCTACCTGGCAGCAAGGGCAAAAAGGGAAACCAAATTTCTAAAGCTGCATGTAATAAAAGACACAAACCAGAGCATCAGGGGAGACAAATGTTTTCTTAGCCTACAAATTTAGAAGGAAGCTCTCAAATGGGCTATTACATAAGAAACACTTTATTCACTCATTTAGTATTTATTGAGTGCCTACTGGGTGCCAGTTATCATGCATCATGCTAAAGCTATAGTGATGAATAATAAAGGCATGTCTCTGCCTCAGTGGGAGTTTATATTCTAGAGGAGGAAGCACAAATAAGCTTAAAAAAAAAAAAAAAAAAAAACCCCAAACACAAATAGAAGGAAATTACTGTGAGAAGTGCTAAGAAAGAAAGTATAGATGCTTTGAGAGTATAATCATGGGGCCTGATCTAGTCTAGGACAGTGCTGTCCATGAAACTTTCTGTGATGATGGGAATGTTTTATATCTATGCTATCCATTACGGTAACCCCTAGTCACATGCAGGAGTCCCTGAGTGGTGCAAATGGTTAAGCCCTTGGCTACTAACTGAAAAGCTGCAGTTCGAATCCACCCAGCGGCACCTTGGAAGAAAGGCTTGGTGATCTACTTCTGAAAGGTCATAGCCACTGAAAACTCTATGCATGGTTCCACTCTGACACACATGGCATTGCCATGTATCTGAATTGTCTCAACAGCCAGTGGCAATTAACTAGTAAGCATGATACTACCGGCTTACAGTAAACAAAGTACAAAAGGGCTTATTGTGTTTACTTACTAATCTGTAGTGCATAATTTCACACGGGATGTGGTGAAACCCATGTGAAATTGTGCACTACAGATTAGTAAGTAAGCACAATTAAGCCAGTGCATACCTTGCTTATCAGGTAATCTGTCTTTGTTGACAACAACAGGTTTTGTTTTTGGTTTAGTCACATGTACCTACTGAACACTTGAAATGTGGCTAGTGCAACTGAGGAACTGAGTTTTTTAGATAAATTTCAGTTAAATTTAAATAGCCACAGATAGCTAATGGCTACCATATTGGACAACACAGGTCCGTGGGGGATCAGGCATGGTTTCTCTGAGGAAGTAATATTTATACTGAGGCCTGAAAGATACACAGGAATTAGCCGGGCAAAAAGTGGCAAGGGAAGAGAGGCGGGGCCAAGATGGTAGAGTAGTCAGATGCTTCCTGTGGTCCCTCTTACAACAAAGACCTGAAAAAAAACAAGCAAATCAATTATATATGACAATCTAGGAGCCCTGAGCATCAAAGGTGAAGTTGAGGAATCGGACTGAGCGGCACGGGGAGGGAAAGATGGTTCGGAGCAGCGAGGAGTTGCCAGACCTGACTTGGCAGGAGTCAGCACCCTTCAGGTTGGATTGGCTTACACGTCCAGTGAGGCTAACAGTGGTGCTCAGGAGGCGTTTTCCACATTGGGAGAGACCCAGCAGCAGAGTCTACTCAAGCATCGAGAACCAGTAAGAAGCAGCGCTCTATCAGCAAGAGATAAGTGCTTGCGTCTGGCCTACTGTGTGGATCAAAAAACACTCCCTTTGGGAGAAACCTCTCTCCCATTTACCTCTCCCCTCCCCACTCTGCACTGGGTCCCAGGCCAGCTTCAGCAATTTCCAAGTCCACTGGGCCAGAAGTAGGACCTGTAACGCGCCCTGAGCCATTCTCCTGGCCTTGGAGAGGGAACAAATTAACAAATGGAAAAAATAATCTGCCAGCTCCCCTAAGTAAGCAACTCAGGGTAGGAAAAGCTTCTTTGCCTAGGCACAGGCATAAGGGGTCCACAGACTTTAAATGCCTTTCACCCCTGCAAAAAGCTGCATGGGCCCATTTCAACAGCATAGGCCTTCATTACCACAGTACAACAGGGTATATACCTGAAGTCTAACTTCATCTGTTTCAGCTGTGAAGTGGCAGGTTTGTGACATTTGTCACTGCTCTGCCCATTAAGCAGGGTCCTCACCTCCTCACATCAGGGGCCTGAGGACTAGTGGCCCACCCATGCCACCTAGCCACCTGTGACAGGGGTCCAAGAATAAGTGGTGCCCACCAGTCCTTACAGCCAACAGCACTGGGTACTCATAGTCCGGCTAGAAAACCCACCCACCTATGCACTCTAGGGAACAGAGACGCGCGTTCCTCCCAGACACTCGGGCAGCTATCAGCCCCCTGCCTTGCTCAGCACTTGACCCCCTACTGCAGCCAAATACCTGTGCCTCCACCAATCACCCATGCCTGTCTAGGACTGTAGGTGAGAGCCTACACTACACACTTGGTGACCAACTACCTGGACAACAACAAAGGAAACAGACATCTTGGCTCACATACCTAGTAACAGCTCTAACCACCTGGTGACAGACCTTAGAGCTTCAAAGTCACCAACAATCAAACTAGCTCACACAAGCAGCCTATTTGGGCATAATAAAACAAGAAGCTAGGACACAGTAAGCAAACATAAATAAATATAATAACTTATTGATAGCTCAGAGACAACAGTCAATATCAAATCACATAAAGAGGGAGACCATGATGGCTTCAGCAAGCTCCCAAAACAAAGAATCAGGAAATCTTCCAGAGGAAGAGAACTTCTTGGAATTACCAGAGGTAGAATACAAAAGATTAATATACAGAACTCTTCAAGATATCAGGAAGGAGATCATGCAAAATACAGAACAATCTAAAGAACACACAGACAAAATAGAGGATCTTAAGAAGGTTATTCAAGAGCATAATGATTAATAGGCTGCAAGAATCCATAGACAGACCACAAACAAAAATCCAGAAGATTAACAGTAAATTTTCAGAATTAGACTACTCAGTAGAAAGTCATAGGAGCAGAATTGAGGCAATGGAAGTCAGGATTAGTGACACTGAAGATAAAGCACTTGATACCAACTTATCTGAGGAAAAATCAGATAAAAGAATTTAAAAAAATGAAGAAAACTTAAGAAGTATGTGGGACTCTACCAAGAGGAAGAACCTATGAGTGATTGGAGTACCAGAACAGGGGGAGATAACAGAAAATACAGAGAACTGCTGCAGATTTGTTGGCAGAAAACTTCCCTGATATCGTGAAAGATAAGAAGATATCTATCCAAGATGCTTATTGAACCCCACATAAGGTAGATCCCAAAAGAAAAGTCACCAGGACATATTATAATCAAACCTGCCAAAACCAAAGATAGAGAATTTTAAGAGCACCTAGGGATAAATGAAAAGTCATCCACAAAGGAGAGTCAATAAGAATAAGCTCGGACTACTCAGCAGAAACCATGCAGGCAAGAAGGCAATGGAATAACATACATAAAGCCTTGAAGGAAAAAAAACTGCCAGCCAAGAAGTATATATCTAGCAAAACTGTCTCTCAAATATGATGGCAAAATTAGGGCATTTCCAGATAAACAGAAGTTTAAGGAATTTGCAAAAACCAAACCAAAATGACAAGAAATACTAAAGAGAGTCCTCCAGTTAGAAAATCAATAACATCAGTAAAAACGCAAGACTAGAACACACGACAGAGCAACCAGGTATAAACTTAGAGAGGGAAGTTACAAAACTAAATCAAAGCTAAAACACTGAAAATAGGGAAACACAAGTCAATATGTAAAAGATGACAACATTAAAACAAAAAAGAGGGACTAAAAAATGTACTCATAGATTTTTCACATGGAGAGGAAGTCAAGGCGATATAAAGAAATAAAAGAGTTATTTAAACTTAGAAAAATAGGGGTAAATATTAAGGTAACCGCAAAGGAAAATAACAATCCTACATACCAAAATAAAAAACAAGAAAAATATAAAGACTCAGCAAATACAAAATCAACAACAATGAAAAAGATTAAAGGAAAATACATAAAGAAAAATGACTCAGCACAGAAAACTGAGTAGAATAAAGAAACTGTGAACAACACACAAAAAAAGACATCAAAATGATAGCACTAAACTCATACCTAACAATAATTACACTGAATGTAAATGGACTAAATGTACCCATAAAGAGACACAGTAGCAGAATGGATTAAAAAAACACGATCTTCCATATGCTGCCTACAAGAGACACGCCTTAGACTTAAAGACACAAACAAACAAAGGATGGAAAAAAATAAACACTCAAAAAAGAGCAGGAGTGGCAATATTAATCTCTGACAAAACAGACTTTAAAGTAAAATCCACCACAAAGGATAAGGAAGGACACTATATAATGATTAAAGGGTCAATACACGAGGAGCACATGACCATAATAAACATTTACGCACCCAACGCCAGGGCTCCAAAATACATAAAACAAACTCTAACAGCATTGAAAAGAGATAGACTGCTCCACAATAACAGTAGGAGACTTCAACACACCACTTTCGGTGAAAGGCAGAACATCCAGAAAGAAGCTCAGTAAAGACATGGAAGATCTAAATGCCACAATGAACCAACTTGATCTCATGGACATATACCGAACACTCCACCCAACATCAGCCAAGTATACAAGTATACTTTCTTTTCCAGCGCACATGGAACATTCTCCAGAATAGACCACATATAAGGCCATAAAGCAAGCCTTAACAGAATCCAAAGCATTGAAATATTACAAAGCATCTTTTCTGACCATAAAGCCATATAAGCAGAAATCAATAACAGAAAAAGCAAGGAAAAAAGTCAAACACATGGAAACTGAACAACACCTTGCTCAAAAACTACTGGCTTCTAGAAGAAATTAAGGATGAAATAAAGAAATTCATAGAATCAAATGAGAATGAAAACACTTCCTACCAGAACCTTTGGGACACAGCAGAAGCAGTGCTTACAGCTTAGTTTATAACAATAAATGCACACATCCAAAAAGAAGAAAGGGATAAAATCAAAACATTAACCCTACAATTGGAACAAGTAGAGAGAAGCAAAAGAAGCCCTCGGGTGCCAGAAGAAATGAAATAATAAGAATTAGAGAAGAATTAAATGAAATAGAGAATAGAAAAACAATTGAAAGAGTTAACAAGACCAAAAGCTGGTTCTTTGAAAAGATCGACAAAATCGATAAACCACTGGCCAAACTGACAAGACAAAATCAGGAGAGGAGACAAATAACTCATATAAGAAATGATATGGGTGATATGACCACAGAGCCAACTGAAATTAGAAGAATCATAACATAATACTATGAAAAATTTTACTCTAACGAATTTGAAAACCTAGAGCAAATGGACAAATTTCTAGAAACTCACTACCTACCTAAACTAACACAGAGGTAGAACAACTAAATAAACCTATAACAAAAGAAGAGATTGAAAAGGTAATTAAAAAAACTCCCGACAACAACAACAAAAAAAAGCCCTAGCCCACACGGTTTCACTGGAGAATTCTACCAAACTTTCAGAGAAGAGTTAACACCACTACTGCTAGAAGTAGAGCATAGAAAGGATGGAATAGTCCCAAACTCATTCTATGAGGCCAGCATAACCCTGATACCAAAACCAGGTAAAGACCCCATAAAAAAGGAAAATTACGGAGCAATATCCTTCATGAACATGGACACAAAAATCCTCAACAAAATTCTAGCTGATAGAATTCAACAACATATGAAAAAGATAATTCACCGTGATCAAGTGGGATTTATACCAGGTATGCAGGGATCGTTCAACATTAGAAAAACAATCAATGTAATCCATTACATTAATACAACAAAAGACAAGAACACATGATCTTATCAATTGATGCACAAAAGGCATTTGACAAAGTCTATCACCCATACATGATAAAAACTCTCAGCAAAATAGGAATGGAAGGGAAATTTCTCAACATAATTAAAGGCGTTTATACAAAGCCAACATCATTCTAAATGGAGAGACTTTGAAAGCATTCCCCTTGAGAATGGGAACCAGACAATGATGCCCTTTATCACCACACTTATTCAAAACTGTGCTAAAGATCCTAGTCAGAGTAATTAGGCTAGAAAAAGAAATAAAGGGCATGCAAATTGGTAAGGAAGAGTATCTCTATTTGCAGATGATTTGATCTTATACACAGAAAACCCCAAAGAATCCACAAGAAAACTACTGGAACTAATATAAGATTTCAGCAAAGTATCAGGATACAAGATATACATACAAAAATCAGTTGGATTCCTCTACAGCAACAAAGAGAACTTCCAAGAGGAAATCACCAAATCAATACCATTTACAATAGCCCCCAAAAAGATAAAATACTTAGGAATAAATCTAACCAGAGACGTAAAAGAAATATACAAAGAAAACTACAAGACACTACAAGAAACCAAAAGAGACCTGCATAAGTGGAAAAACATACCTTGCTCATGGATAGGAAGACTCAACATTGTGAAAATATCTGTTCTACCCAAAGTGATCTACAGATCCAATGCAATCCTGATCTAAATTCCAACACCATTTTTTTAATGAGATGGAGAAACAAATCACCAACTTCATATGGAAAGGCAAGAGGCCCTGGATAAGTAAAGCATTAGTGAAGAAGAACAAAGTGGGAGGCCTCACACTATCTGTTTTTAGAACCTATTATACTGCCACGGTAGTCAAAACAGCCTGATACTGGTACAACAACAGATACATAGACCAGTAGAACAGACTTGAGAATCCAGACGTAAATTCATCCATCTAGGAGCAGCTGATATTTGACAAAGGCCCAAAGTCCGTTAACTGGGGAAAAGACAGTCTCTTTAACAAATGGTGCTGGTATAACTGGATATCGATCTGTAAAAAATTGAAACAAGAACCATACCTCACACCATGCACAAAAACTAACTCAAAATGTATCAGAGACCTAAATATAAAATCAAAAATGATAAAGATCATGGAAGAAAAAATAGGGACAATGCTAGGAGCCCTAATACATGGCATAAACAGAATTCGAACTGTAAGTAACAATGTACAAACATCAGAAGAGAAACCAGATAACTGGGAGCTCCTAAAAAGCAAACACCTATGCTCATCAAAAGACTTCACCAAAAGAGTAAAAAGACAACCTACAGAATGGGAAAAAATTTTTGGCTACGAAACTCCGATCAGAATCTGATCTCTAAAATCTACAAGATACTGCAAAACCTCAACAACAAAAAGACAACTCAATTAAAAAATAGGCAAAGGATATGAACAGGAACTTTGCCAAAGAAGACATTCAGGCGGCTAACAGATACATGAGGAAATGCTCATGATTATTAGCCATTAGAGAAATGCAAATCAAAACTACAATGAGATATACCGTCTCACCCCAACAAGGCTAGCATTAATCCAAAAAACAAAATAGTAAATGTTGGAGAGGTTGTGGAGAGACAGAACACTTATACACTGTTGATGGGAATGTAAAATGTTACAACCACTTTGGAAATCAATTTGGCGCTTCCTTAAAAAAGCTAGAAATAGAAGTACCATATGATCCAGCAATCCCACTCCTTGGAATATATCTTAGAGAAACAAGTGCTGTCACACGAATAGATATATGCATACCGATAGTCACTGCAGCACTGTTCATGATAGCAACAAGATGGAAACAACCTAGGTGCCTATCAACAGATGAATGGATAAACAAATTATGGTATATTCACACAATGGAATACTACACAACGATAAAGAACAACAATGAATCCGTGAAATATCTTATAACATGGAATAAACTGGAAGGCATTATGTTGAGTGAATTTAGTCAGTCAGAAAATGACAAATATTGTATTAGACCACTATTATAAGAACTCAAGAAAAGGTTTAAACACAGAAGAAAACATTCTTTGATGGTTACGTAGGTGGGGAGGGAGGGAGAGGGGTATTTACTAGCTAGATAGTAGACAACGATTATCCTAGGTGAAGAGAAGGACAACACCCACTACAGGGGAAGTCAGCACAACTGGACTAAACCAAAACTAAGAAGTTTCCTGAATACAACCAAACACTTTGAGGTACAGAGAAGCAGGGGCAGGGGTCTGGGGACCATAGTTTCAGGGGACATCTAGGACAACTGGCATAACAAAGTTTATTCAGAAAATGTTCTGCATCCCACTTTGGTGAGTGGCATCTGGGGTTTTAAAAGCTGGCGAGCAGCTATCTGAGATACATCAATTGGTCCCAACCCACCTGGAGCTAAGGAGAGTGAAGAACACCAAGGACACAAGGAAAGTATTAGCCCAAGAGACAGAAATGGCCAAATAAACTAGAGACTTCATCATCCTGAGACCAGAAGAACTAGATGGTGACCAGCTACCACCAATGACTGCCCTAACAGGAAACATAACAGATAGTCCCTGACAGAGCAGGAGAAAAGTGACGTGCAGAACTCAAATTCTAGTAAGAAGACCAGAGTTAGTGGTTTGACTGAGACTGGAGGGACCCCAGAAGACATGGCCCCCAGACTCTCTGTCAGCTCAAAACTAAAACTATTCCCGAGGCCAGTTCTTCAGACTAAGATTAGACTGGACTATGGGACATAAAATGATACTCGTGAAGAGTGTGCTTCTTAGCTGAAGTAGATACATGAGACTAAATGGGCAGCTCCCATCCAGAGGCATGACGAGAAGGCTGAGAGGGTCTGGAGCTGGTTGAATGGACAGGGGAAATCCGAGCTGGAAAGGAGGAGTGTGCTGTCACAGTATAGGGAGGGCAACTAGGGTCACATAACAATGTATGTATAGATTTCTGTATGAGAGACTAACTTGAAATGTAAACTTTCACTTAAAGCACAAAAATAAAAAAAAAGTGGCAAGGGACAGAATCTCAGACAGAAAGAACAACCTATATGAACCGCCTGAAGTGGAAAAAAAAATGTGCTTTACTCTGGAAATTTATGGTGGTCACTGTGGCTGAAAGATGGTGAATGAGGAGGAATTAGGTCCCCAAGATAAAGCAGAGGGGTGGACATAACTTTTGGTATTCTCAAGAGTTGCTCTCATCAGCTTGTGGGAGGAAAATCTGCAAACTGCTTCTCAGACACTATTCAGGTAACGACCAGCAAGTCTGAAGCTCAGCCCTGTTCTGGCCAAGGGCAAATAAGTCATGACACAATGACTTGTCACTAGGCTGCATGATTGTGTTGGTTTAGGTTATAAAGGGCTTTCCTGAAAGCTCTGTCCCTACCAAAAGGGAGCCATTTTCAGTTCTAATCCTGACCTCGTGGAGCTAATGAGCAATCGTTGCTTGGTCCCCACCAACAGGACCAGGTTTCCTGAACAGGGACAGCAGTAGATGTTATTCTTTTCAGCTCTTCTCAGAGACTGATTCTATAGTGCTCAAGGCAAGCAGCATGCTTGGCCCCATTTACTGATGATCCAGGAGAGGCCATGGACAACTGCAAGTGAAATCAGCCATCTCAGCTCAAGACCCAGAACTGCCCCAATTTGGGCTCCATCTTCGCTGATTCTACTTCTGCAGTGAGGACCCATGGGGTTCAAACTGTGGACCTCCAGCTGTTGCTCCTGCAGAAAGTTCAATCCTACTTGGAGTTTGGAGCCAATTATTTTTAAATTCTTCTGTAAAATAGATTCAAGTAATTGGGGGTAGAAAACACAAGTAGCATTGTATGAGACATGCCTTTCATTCCAGCTTACACTGATTCAAACCAAAAACTCAATATAAGTGGCACTTTTACAAAGATATCAATAACGAGTCACGAGGCAAAGCCAACATGGTGCCTTAGACAGCCGCACCATGCCGTCCCTCTGCAGCAAAGACCTGAAAAACTAAGTAAAACAGTCCTGAAACAAACAAACATCAGTCCTGAAACCCTAAGCATCAAATAAAGGAATAAAAAGCTAGATCAAACACCAAATGGAAGAAGAAACTGATAGAAAACAGAGAATGATGAGAGATTCAGAGTGGAGGTCCCCTGCCAACTAACACGGCATAGCATCGCCATCTTGCAAAACAGCCAGCAACAACCTCGGACAGGGAGTATGGGAAGGCAACTTCACAGAGCTCCCAACAGGAGACAGAGCTCCCAGTAACCAGAGAACATGCTTTCCCACCCCTCACCCTTCTGGTGAATAGCAGCAAGAACTCCTTCAGCCTGGTGGCCTGCACCACCAAAATCCACAATATAAGCGCCCCCTGCCTGTCCCACCCCCTCCAAGCATGTGGCTTCCCTCCCTCTTTCTTCCTTTCCTTTTTCTCTCCCACTTAGCCCCATACACCACCTCCCCCCATTCCTGTAGGCCCCCATCGCACGGCCAGAGCCAGAGAGCCTCTGGCCCATCGCCACCCTGGCTTCACCCCGCCCCCATCTGCCTGCTCCCACCATGCTGTCATTTTTGTTTGTTTTCTTTTTCCCTTTCTCCCTCCCACCTAGTCCCATACACCACCTCCTGCCACCTCACACCAAACCCCTGCTGTGCTGCAGTGGCTAGAGAGCCACTGGCCCACCACTGCCCCCACTCTGCCTCATCCTTACCCATGGGTTTCTGCCATGCTGTCATTTTTTTACTTTTTTTTCCTTTCATTTATTTCTTTCTCTCTCCCACTAGCCCCATATATCACCTCCCCTCTCTTCCCACTGGTCCCTGGGTCTGTCCCACCCCCACTTGCTGGTTCCCACTGTGCTGCCATTTTTTTCTTTTTTCTCTTCCTGAAATCTCTCCCTCCTACCTAGCCCCATATGCCACATCCCCCACCTTTCCGCTGGCCCCTTCCATGCCACAACAGCTAGACACCCACTAATGCACTGGCTCACCAATGCCCCGGGTCCACCCTCCCTCCACCCACTAGCCCTCACCGTGCCACCATTTTTTAAATTAATTATTTTTTTCTTTTCTTTCTCCCTTCCACCTAGCCCCATATGTCACCTCTCCTCCCTTCCCACCAGCCCCTGGATCCACCCTACCCCCACTCGCCAGCCCCCACTGTACTACTATTTTTTTCTCTTTCTTCCTTTCTGCCTTTGACCAAGCCCTGTATGCCACATGTTCCCCCTTCCTGCCAGACTCCACTGTGCCACCATGACTGGAGAGCCAATGGCACACTGGCCTGCCACTGTCTGGGTCTGCCCAGCCCCCACCCACAGGCCCCTGCCATGCCAACATTTAAAAAAATTTCTTTTCCTATACGTTTTTTTGGTATCTTTTCTTTCTTCCTCCCATCTAGCTCCCTACATCACCTCCCCTCCCTTCCCACTGGTCCCTGGGTCTGCTCTGTCTCCACTTGCCAGCCCCCAATGCACTTCCATTTTTTCCCTTTTTCCCTTCTTACTTTTCTTTTTCCCTCCCACTTAGCCTTGCATGTCACCTCCCCCCTTCCCGCTGGCCCCCACTGTGCCACCACAGATAGAGTGCCACCAGTGCACCAGCCTGTCGCTGCCCCAGTTCCCCCTTGCCCCCACTAGCTGGTCCCCACTGCACAGCCATTTATTTTTTATTATTTTTTTCTTTTTTTGTCTTTATCACTCCCACCTAGCCCTGTACACCACCACCCTTCCCTTCTTGCCAGCCTGTGTCTGCCCTACCCCCACCTACCAGCTACCACTGTGCCTCCCCTTTTTCTTCTTTTCTCTCTCTTTTCTTTCTCCCTGCCACCTAGACCCACATGCCACCTCCTCCTCTTCCCACCAGCACCTGCTGTGCTGCCATGGCTAGAGCATCCCTGGCACTCAGGCATGCTGCAGCACCAGGTCTGCACTGCCTTTCCCCTCCCACCACTCAACCAGCTGCTGAATGCTGGGAAGTGAGCCCATACCGCTCCTTGTCACACACCCCCAACCATATAGCAAAGGGCTGTGAACACACAAACACCACTGGATAGACCAACATCAGGAGGCAGACGGTGCCCATCCAGTCCACCCTCAGCCACTTCACTAAACCAGTGAACAGCAAAGTGAGGTTGTCCTTCCTGCTGCTGGCATAACCACCCTGAGAAGCTGGTGAGAGCTATTGTGCCCACAGACGAGCAAGCAGCAAAGCACGACTGGCTAGCCTGCCCTGACATATCAAAACAAAACAAAAAAGCAAGATGAAAAAAATGAACATACAATAAAAAAAGCCAAACCTGAATGTCACGGAGATAGTAGACAATATCAAAACATATAAAAAAGGAGGACAAGATGGCTCCAGCAAGTGACTAAAAACAACCAGAACACCTTCTGGTAGAAGAAAACGCAGTGGAACTACCTGATATGGAATTCAAAAGACTAATATTTAGGGTTCTCCAAAAGATTAGGAAAGAGATCAAGGAAAACACAGACAAAACCAAGGGGGAAGAAAAGAAAAGATCATGGAAAGCACAGACAAAACCAATGAAAACATAGCTGAAATCAAAGAAAACACAAAGTAATCGAAGAATTCAGGAAAATAATACAACAACGAAATAACAAAATAAATAATTATAAATCATACAAAAACAGCAACTAGAAATTCAAAAGATAAACAACAAAATTTCAGAAATGGACAACTCAATAGAAGGTTTCAGGATCAAATTTGAAACAATGGAAGATAGAATCAGTGAGACTGAAGACAAATCCATGGACACCACTTTGAGGAAAAATCAGAGAAAAGAATGAAGAAAACCTGAGAATATATGGGACACAATCAAGAGCAAAAATGCACATGTGATCAGAGTACCAGAACAAGGGGAGAAAATGGAAAACATAGAGAAGATTGTTGAAGATTTGCTAGCAGAAAACTTCCCAAATATTATGAAAGAAGAAAAGCTGACCATACAAGAACCTCAAAGAATCCATATAGGATAGACCTCAAAATAAAGTCACCAAGACATATTATCACACTTGCCAAAACTAAAGACAAAGAAATAATCCTGACAGTAGCTCAAGAAAAATGCAAAGTCACATACTAAAGGGAAACAATAAGACTAATCTCTGATTATTTGGCAGAAACTATGCAGGCAAGAAGGCAATGGGATGACATATGTAAAACCTTAAAATAAAAAAAAAAACCCAAAAAAAAAACCTGCCAACCAAGAATAATATATCCTGCAGAGCTCTCTCAAATATGATGGCAAATTAGGACATTAACTGATAAACAGAAATTAAGGGAATTCATAAAAACCATGCGAAACTTACAAGAAATATTAAAAGGAGTCCTTCAGTTAGAGAACCAACAACATCAGAAAACAAATGCAATCTAGGACACAGGACAGCATCACCAGATACCAACGTATGTAAAGAACTGTCAATAAAGCAAAAAACTTAAAACAGGGTAACAGAGACATCACTCTATAAATGATGATAACGTCAAAACAATAAAAAGGGGAATAAATGGTGTAGGTATAGAACTTTCAAATGGAGAGGAAGTAAAGGCAGTATCCAGCAATAAAAGGCTGGTTCAAACTTAGGAAGATAAGGGTAAATTTCAAGGTAACCAAAAAGAAAGTTAACAAACTTACTCATCAAAATAAAAAAGAAGAAAAACAAAAACTCAGTAAACTCTAAATATAGTAACAAAAGAAAAGAAAATCCACAAACAAAAGGAACTCAGCACAGGAGAGTAAGAGGAACAAAGAAAATGTCAGCACCACAAAAAAAAAAAAAAAGCACACTCTGACAGCAATGAACTCATACCTGTTGGTAATCACACTGAATATAAATGGTTTAAATGCACCCAAAAAGAGATGGAGAGTGGCAGAATGGATAAAAAAAACAAAAACACAACCCATCAATATGCTGTCTACAAGAGATATATCTTAGGCACAAAGGCATAAATATATTAAAAATTAAAGGATGGAAAAATATATCAAGCAAACAGTAACCAAAAAAGAACTGCAGTGGCAGAGTGGCAATACTAATCTCAGACAATACAGACTTTAAGGCAAAATCAACCATAAAAGACAAGAAAGGACATTATGTAATGATTAAAGGAACAATCTACCAAGAAGACATAACCCTAATAAATATCTATGCATTCAATGACAAGGCTCCAAAATACATAAAACAAACTCTAAAAATCACTGAAAAGAGAAATAGTTCCATAATAATAGTAGGAGACTTCAGCACACCACTCTTGGTAAAGGACAGAACACTAGAAAGAAACTCAGCAAAGATACAGAAGCTCTAAAGGCCACAATCAACCAACTTGACCTCACAGACATATACAGTACACTCCACTCAACAGCAGAAAAGTATACTTTCTTTCCCAATGCCCATGTAACACTCTCCAGAACAAACCACATTTCAGGTCACAAAGCAACACTCAATAAAATTCAAACATGGAAATAATACAAAGCATTCTCTCTGATCACAGTGCCATAAAAGTAGAAATCAGTAACAGGAACAACAAGGACAAAAAATCAAATACATGAAAGCTGAATAACACTTTGCTAAAAAAACAAAACAAAACTGGGTAATAGAAGGAATCAAAGAGGGAATCAAAAAATTCCTAGAATCAAATGAATGAAAATACATTATACCAAAACCTTTGGGATAAAGCAAACGCAGTGCTCAGTGGGCAATTTATAGCAATAAATGCACACATCAAAAAAAAAAAAGAATGGGCTAAAATCGAACCGTTCACCCTAAAACTTGAACAAACAGAAAGAGAGCAGCAAAAGAAGCCCACAGGTACCAGAAGAAAGGAAATAATAAAGATTAGATCAGAAATAAATGAAATAGAGTACAAAAAAAAAATAAGAATCAACAAGACCAAAAGTTGGCTTTTTGAAGAGGCCCCCCCCACAAAAAATCAACAAACCATTGGCCAAAATGACAAAAGAAAAAAAGGAGAGGATGCAAAAACCCAAATAAGAAATGAGATGGGGGACATTTCAAAAGAGCCAACTGAAATAAAAAGGATCATAACAGAACATTATGAAACATTATACTCCAACAAATTTGAGAACCTAGAGAAAATGGACAAATTTCTAGAAACATACTACCTACCTAAACTAATACAAACTGAGTTAGAAAATCTGAACAGACCCATAACATGAGAAGAGATTGAAGAGGTAACAATAAACTCCCAACAACATCAACAACAAAAAGCCTTGGCCCGGATGGCTTCAGTGGAGAATTCTATCAAACATTCAGAGAAGAGCTTTCACTAGTACTATTGAAACTATTTCAAAGCATAGAAAAGGAAGGAATACTCCTGAATTCATCCTATGAAGCCAGCATAACCCTGATACCAAAGCCAGGCAAAAACACCGCAAAAAAGAAAATCACAGACCAATATTTCTCATAAATACAGATGCAACAATTCTCAACAAAATTCTAGCCAATAGAATTCACCATCATATCAAAAAAATAATAACCACGACCAAGTGGGATTCATATCAGGTAGGCAAGAATGGGTCAGCATTAGAAAATCAATCAACTTAATCCACTACATAAATAGAACAAAAGAAAAAATCATATACATCATCTCAATCCATGCAGAAAAGGCATTCGACGAAGTCCAACACCCATTCCTGATACAAAATCTCAATAAAATAGGAATAGAAGGGACATTCCTCAACATAGTCAAAGGAATCTACACAAAACCAACAGCCAATATCATTCTCAACAGAGAGTGTCTGAAAGCATTCCCCGAGAACAGAAACAAGAATGCCGTTTATTACCACTCCTATTTAACATTGTGCTGAAAGTCCTAGCTAGAGCAATAAGGCAAGAAAAAGAAATAAAGGGCATCCAAAGTGGAAAGGAAGAAGTAAAACTATCCCTATCCATAGATAATATGATACTATACATAGAAAACACCAAAGACTCCACAAGAAAACTACTGAAACTAATAGAAAGATTCAGCAGAGTAGCAGGATACAAGATCAACATACAAAAATCAGTTGGATTCCTATACACCAGCAAAGAGAACTTTGAAAAAGAATCAGGAAAACAATACCATTTATAATAGCCCCTAAATAAAAATACTCAGGAATAAATCTAACCAGGGACGTAAAAGACCTATACAAAGAAAACCACAAAACACTATTGCAAGAAACCAAAAGAGACCTATGTAAATGGGAAAACACCATGATCATGGATAGGAAGACTCAACATTGGGAAAATGTCAATTCTACCCAAAGCAATCTACAGATATAATGCAATCCCGATCCAAATACCAGCAGCATTCTTTATCCAGATAAAAAAACTAAACACCAACTTTATATGGAAAGGAAAGAGGCCCCGGATAAGCAAAGCATTACTGAAGAAGAACAAAGTAAGAGGCCTCACACTACCTGATCTCAGAGCCTGTTATATAGCTATGGTGGTCAAAACAGCATGGTACAGGTACAATGACAGACACATAGACCAATGAAACAGAATCAAGAACCCAGATGTAAATCCATTGACCTATGTCAGCTGATCTTTGACAAAGGACTGAAGTTCATTAAATGGGAAAAAGGCAGTCTTTTTAACAAATGATGCTGGCAAAACTGGATGTCCATATGTTAAAGAAAAGAAAAGAAACAGGACCAATACCTTACACCGTATTAAAAAAACTAACTCAAAGTGGATCTAAGACCTAAGTATAAAAGCCAAAACGATAAAGATCATGGAAGAAAAAGCAGGTACAATGCTAGGGGCCTTAATACATGGCATAAAGAGAATACAAACCATAACTAACGATGCACAAACACTAGAAGATAAACTAGATAACTGGCAGCTCCTAAAAATCAAATACTTATGCTGATCAAAAGACTTTATCAAAACAGTAAAAAGAGAACCTACAGACTGAGAAAAAATTTTTGCTACAACATATCCAACAAGGGCCTAATTTCTGAAATCTGTAGAATACTTCAGTACCTGAACAACAAAAAGACAGAATCTAATTAAAAATTGGGCAAAGGATATGAACAGACACTTCACCAAAGAAGACATTCAGTTGGCTAACAGACGTATGAGGAAATGCCCATGATTATTAGCCATTAGAGAAATGCAAATCAAAACTACAATGAGATACCATCTCACCCTGACATTACTGGTGCTAATCAAAAAATAACAAATGTTGGAGAGATTGTGGGGAGACTGGAACTCTTACGCACTGCTGGTGGGAGTGTAAAATGGTACAACCACTATGGAAAATGATATAGTGCCTCCTTAAAAAGCTACAAGTAGAAATACCACATGATCTGGCAATCCCACTGGTAGGGACATACAGAAATAAGAGCTGTCACACGAATAGATGTATGCAGACCCATATTCGTTGCAGCATTGTTCACAATAGCAAAAAGATGGAAACAACCTAAGTGCTCATCAACAGATGAATGGATGAAAAAATTATGGTACATACAATATAGGAAATACTACACAATGATACAGAACAATGATGAATCCGTGAAACATCTCACAACATGGGTGAACCTGGAGGGCATTATGCTGAGTGAAATAAGTCAATCACAAAAGGACAAATATTATTATGAGATAACTATTATAAAAACCCAAGAAAAGTTTTACACAGAGAAAAAAACAGTCAGATGGTTATGAGGGAGAGGAGGGGTGGGGAGGGGAAATCACTAACTAGATAGTAGATAAGTGGTAACTTTAGTGAAGGGAAAGACAACACACAATATAGCGGAAGTCAGTACAACTTGACCAAAGCAAAGTCATAGAAGCTTCCTAGACACATCTAAACACCTTGAGGGACAGAGTTACTGGGGCTGAGGGCTGGAGACCATGGTCTCAGGGGACATCTAAGTCAATTGGCATAACATAGTTCATAAAGAAAATGAGGTCTTAAAAGCTTGCAAGCGGCCATCTAAGATACATCTATTAGTCCCATCATGTTTGAAGCAAAGGAGAATGAAGAAAACCAAAGCCACAAGGAAAATATTAGTCCAAAGGACTAAAGGACCACATGAACCATAGCCTCCACCAGCATGAGCCTGGAAGAACTAGATGGTGCCCAGCTACCACCACCAACCGCTCTGTCAGGGATCACATTAAAGGGTCCCGGACAAAGCACAAGAAAAATGTAGAACAAAATTCAAATTCACACACACGCACACACACACACACACACACACACAAAGACCAGACCTACTGGTCTGACAGAGACTGGAGGAACCCCCAAGATGAAACTATGGCCCCCAGACACCCTGCTAACTCAGAACTGAAGCCACTCCCAAAGTCCACCTTTCAGCGAAAGATTAGACAGGCCTATAAAAGAAACAACATATGTGAGGAACATGCTTCTTAGTTCAATCAAATATACAAGACCAAATGGGAACACCAACCCAAAAGCAAAGACAAGAAGGTAGGAAGGGACAAGAAAACTGGATGAATGGACACGGGGAACCCGGGGTGAAAGGGAAAGTGGGAGAGTGCTGACACAATGTGAGGATTGCAACCAATGTCACAAAACAATTTGTATAAATTTTTGAATATGAAACTAATTTGCGCTGTAAACTTTCACCTAAAGCACAATAAAATTAAAAAAAGAATATGGGTCATGACCTGCAGCTTTGGTATTGTCTGATAAGAAATGGGTGGGAGGTGGGGAAAGAAGACTGGGTATCTCCCTAGCAGATGAGAGAAGCGAGGTCCTTCCTGTGGGAAGAGGGACCATCTGTGGAAGAAAACGCCCTGCCAAGCCCACAAATGGAGAAATCCCAAACCCTTTCAGGTACAGACATCTCAGCATAGTTCTTGCCTTCTTTAACCAGAAGTAGATCTGGATCACACTGAGGCAGATTGGCCAGAATGGGCTCTACTTTTGATCAGCTTTTCAAATAGTTCCTTATCCAGGATAATTAGTCATTTATATCTAGACAGTATATAAATGAACAATGGATGTCCTGACCTCTCCACTTGCTCTTAGGAGTCAGGCACGAGTGAGGAAAGGATGGGGGCTGAAACAAACTGAAGGAGAATGTAAGCTCTGGGCACGTTACTATATGGCTAGGTTGAAATGTTGAAGTCCCCAATTTTCCTCATTATCAAGTAACTGAGCAATACAATATATCATTGGTGGTAACTGGCATCGCAAGGTGACTGTGATTCTCATGCTTTGTAATAGTGACATTAAAAATTTCA
>NW_004443965.1:5745906-5784101 GCF_000243295.1 Trichechus manatus latirostris
AAAAAAAAAAAAAGTTCCTCCAAGGTCGAGAAGGGAGAGTGTTGACATGTCGTGGGGTTGTTAACCAATGTCATAAAACAAGATGTGTACTGACTGTTTGATGAGAAACTATTTGTTCTGTAAACCTTCACCTAAAGTACGATAAAAAAAAAATTTAAAAAAAATTTCAGCCTTCTCTCATAAAGAAATTACGGGTGAAGATGACTCAGGTACTTCGGTAGAACAGATTTTTCTGACCCCCTTCATCAGTGGCAGCAGGTCTGTGGAAGAGGCCTTAGAAGTAAGTCCCACTGGAAGTGCCTCATGGTGGACTTCAAAATGCTCTGCTTCTAACCAAGGATCTTGGGCTGGTCACTAAACTCCTGAGCTCAGGAACCATTTCCAGTCTGATTCTCCAAAATTCCTAACAACTCTAAATTTTCTGATTCTGTGGCAGGAGCTGCCAGAGTTAGAAAATGTTTTTGGAATTCCAAACATATTATTTCAGTCTTAGACTTGTTTCTATTGCTGCTATTTGAGAACAGACTTTTAAGAGTATTAGCAGAACTCACTATTTAAAGAAAAAAGCTTCTTTTGCGGGGAAGGGTATTAAGGGAGATAATAAAGTGACTCAGCGTTCCCTAATTTATCAAGCATGTAAACCTATGTTTTCCTGTGGTAGGTCTGCTTAAGCAAAGTTCACCTGTAACTCAGACTTCTGTGGCTATAGATCACTTTTGTCTTGAAGTTAATGACCTGGGTCCTATTCTTAACTGGTATTGTGTGACCTCAGCTGTATAATATTTCATGCAATGTAAAATGGAGGAACATGAACCTGTTTTAAGAATCCTGAAGGGTTTTAACTTCTCAAAGAAAAGTGTTTTAAAAACACAGGCTGATATCACCATTAGTTTTGTTTAGAACTAGTTTTGTTTAGAAATTAAAAGACAAAAACCTTCAAACGCATCCTTCTTGGACCACATTCTTTGCTTTCTTGCTGATGAGAGTGAATACCGACTCTGAGAGTAAAACTGAGAAGGAAACAAGTCAGACCTTTCCATTTCCTCCTTTCCATTTTGGTGCTGCATTGCATTCACCATCAAAAAGGAACATGTCAAGATCTATCCAGAAGTACAAAGCTGTCAGTGATAATATCCATATGCCTACAAGGAAGACCAATTAATACAACTGTTATTCAGATTTACGCACCAACCACTAAGGCCAAAGATGAAGAAACTGAAGATTTTTACCAACTTCTGCAGTCTGAAATTGAGTCAAACATGCAATCAGGATGCACTGATAATTACTGGTGATTGGAATGCAAAAGGTGGAAACAAAGAAGGATTGGTAGTTGGAAAATACGGCCTTGGTGATAGAAACGATGCTGGAGATCACATGATAGAATTTTGCAAAACCAATGACTTCTTCATTGCAAATACCTTTCTTCACTGACATAAATGGCGACTATACACATGGACCTTGCCAGATGGAATACACAGGAATCAAATCAACTACATCTGTGGAAAAAGATGATGTAAAAGCTCAATATCATCAGTCAAAACAAGGCCAGAGGCTAACTGTGGAACAGACCATCAATTGCTCATATGCAAGTTCAAGTTGCAGCTGAAGAAAATTACAAGTCCAGGGGAGCCAAAGTATGACCTTGAGTATATCCCACCTGAATTTAGAGACCATCTCAAGAATAGATTTGACGTGTTGAACACTAATGACCAAAGATCAGACGAGTTGCGGAATGACATCAAGGACATCATGCATGAAGAAGGCAAGAGGTCGTTAAAAAGACAGGAAAGAAAGAAAGGACCAAAATGGATGTCAGAAGAGACTCTAAAACTTGCTCTTGAACATCGAGTAGCTAAAGCAAAAGGAAGAAATGATGAAGTCAAAGAGATGAACAGAAGATTTCAAAGGGCAGCTCCAGGAGACAGAGTAAAGTACTATAATGACATGTGCAAAGACCTGGAGATAGAAAACCAAAAGGGAAGAACACACTTGGCATTTCTCAAGCTGAAAGAACTGAAGAAAAAGTTCAAGCCTTGAATTTCAATACTGAAGGATTCTATGGGGAAAATATTAAATGACACAGGAAGCATCAAAAGAATATGGAAGGAATACACAGAGTAGCTATACCAAAAAGAATTGGTTGATGTTCAACAATTTCAGGAAGCAGTATATGATCAGGAACAGATGGCACTGAAGGAAGAAGTCCAAGCTGCACTGAAGGCATTGGTGAAAAACAAGGTTCCAGGAATTGATGGAATACCAACTGAGATGTTTCAACAAACGGATTCAGCACTGGAAGTGCTCACTAGTCTATGCCAAGAAATTTGGAAGACAGCTACCTGGCCAATTGACTGGAAGAGATCCATATTTATGCCTATTCCCCAGAAAGGTGATCCAACCAAATGTGGAAATTATTGAACAATATCATTAATATCACACGCAAGTAAAATTTTGCTGAAGATCATTCAAAAGCAGCTGCAGAAGTATATCGACAGGGAACTGCCAGAAATTCAAGCCAGATTCGGAAGAGGACATGGAACAAGGAATATCATTGCTGATGTCAGATGCATCCTGGCTGAAAGCAGAGAATACCAGAAAGATGTTTACCTGCATTTCACTGACTATGCAAAGGCATTCGACTGTGGATCATAATACATTATGGGTAACTTGTGAAGAATGGTGATTTCAGAACACTTAATTGTGCTCATGAGGAATCTGTACATAGATCAAGAGGCAGTTGTTCAAACAGAACAAGAATATACTGCGTGGTTTAAAGTCAGGAAAGGTGTGCATCACGGTTGTATCCTTTCACCATACATATTCAATCTGTATGCTGAGCAAATAATCCGAGAAGCTGGACTGTATGAAGAATAACGGGGCATCAGGATTGGAGGAAGACTCATTGACAACCTGTGTTATGCAGATGACACAACCCTGTGAAAGTGAAGACTTGAAGCACTTACTGATGAAGATCAAAGACCACAACTGTCATGGATTGAATTATGTCCTCCAAAAAAAACCTGCATATCAATTTGGCTGGGCCATGATTCCCAGTATTGTGTGGTTGTCCTCCATTTTGTGACTGTAATTTTATGTTAAAGAGGATTAGGGTGGGATTGTAACACCCTTACTAAGGTCACATCCCTGATCCAATGTAAAGGGAGTTTCCCTGGGGTGTGGCCTTACAAGAGATAAAAGGAAAGGGAAGCTAGCAGAGACTTGGGGACCTCATACCACCAAGAAAGCAGTGCTGGGAGCAGAGCGCGTCCTTTGGACCTGGGGTTCCTATGCGGAGAAGTTCCTAGTCCAGGGGAAGATTGATGACAGGGACCTTCCTCCAGAGCCAACGGAGACAGAAGGCCTTTCCCCGGAACTGACGCCCTGAATTTGGACTTCTAGCCTACTAGACTGTGAAAAAATAAATTTCTCTTTGTTAAAGCCATCCACTTGTGGTATTTCTGTTATAGCAGCACTAGATAACTAAGACAACAACCTTCAGTATGGATTACACCTCAACATAAAGAAAACAAAAATCCTCACAACTGGACCAATAAGCAACATCATGATAAATGGAGAAAAGATTGAAGTTGTCAAGGATTTCATTTTACTTGGATCCACAATCAACACCCAAGGAAGCAGCAGTCGAGAAATCAAAAGATGCATTGCATTGGGCAAATCTGCTGCAAAAGACCTCTTTAAAGTTTTGAAAAGCAAAGATGTCACCTTGAAGACTAAGGTGTGCCTGAACCAAGCCATGGTGTTTTTAATCGCCTCATATGCATGCGAAAGCTGGACAATGAATAAGAGACCAAAGAATTGACACCTTCAAATTGTGGTGTTGGCAAAGAATATTGAATATACCATGGACTGCCGAAAGAAAGCAAATCTGTCTTGGAAGAAGTACAACCAGAATTCTCCTTGGAAGCAAGGATGGCGAGACTACATGTCACATACTTTGGACATGTTATCAGGAGGGACCAGTCCCTGGAGAAGGACATCATGCTTGGTGAAGTAGAGGGCCAGCGAAAAACAGGCAGACCCTCAACAAGATGGATTGACACAGTGGCTACAACAACGGGCTCAAGCATAAACAACGATTGTGAGAATAGTGCAGGACTGGGCAATGTTTCATTCTATTGTTGTACACAGGGTCGCTATGAATTGGAACTGACTCAACGGCACCTAACAACAACAGCATTTTGGTACTTTTTCTACCTCCTCCTACCTGCCCAACTATTCATTCACTCTTCTCTGTAAATCCACTGGGTCTTAATCCTCATCAACACCTCCCCTAAGAAAATGATATAATGCTAGGCATTTTACAAATGAATGTGAATTTCAGTCTCTGTATGGCACTTCTCCCAGAGGCATCTGTATTTTAAGCTTTAGTTCTAATTGTTGCAAAGGAATTACAAGCTTCATTGTGCAAGTAATGGTAGTTGGGAAGGAGGGAAGGACAGTTGTACATGGGGCTGTACATAGAGCTGCCCTATAAATTAGCACCCGTACATGGAAGTACTGAACTGTTAAGTAACACTAAGGGACATGGAACACTCTCAGAATTATGCAAAAGTCATTAATATACAGATATGCACATTCACATCTACACAAACACACACATTACATAAATCATCAGAAGGCTGAATGGCTCGTTATTACCTAGCTTCTAATATACCAGTGGCCAGATTCTGATCCTAAAACATAACCATTATACCTTGTAATCATCTGCTGTAATTATTAAGTTCCATCCTCTAAGCCAGTATCACAAAAGCCTCCTAAAGAACATTTGAAGAATGAGTTTATGGACCAGCCAAGCATGTAAAGGAATCTCTGCTGTGGCATAAATTATTGTTTTAGACATTTAGGGGAAAGGAGGAGTAAGAGAAAGAGTCATGTCTAAAACACTAAAACCCATAAACCTCCTGTCGAGTTGATTCTGACTCATAGCGTCGCCAAAACCACCGGTCAATTTAGCAGTCCATAAAACTCTGTCAAATTGGTTTAAAATAGCTGTTTGCCCAATGTATTTACTAAGATCGAGTTCTTGGAATCTTTAATCCAGGCAGGTAACTAGATCATGATATCAAAATTCTACCTTTACTCTTTCCTTTCCAAGGAAGAAAGCAGTGGCATGCAGGACGTCGGCGGCATGAGTGGAGTTATGGTAGGCATTGGAGGAGTGGTAGTTGGCTTCAATCACTTGCAGCCAAGCCCGAAGAGTGGTTTCAGAACAATTCAAAAATTCACATACTCCAAACCGGGAAAAGACCTTTAAGCCCAGGTAAACCAATGGCCTGGAAAATAGGAAAACAAACCATAGTTCACAGTATTCACTGGCCCTGAAACTTAATCTTTGATGACACTGAGGAGTACAGGCATTTTTCTTCTGATGCTTACTGCACATGCACAGGGGCATAAAAATTTCTCTTCCCAAAACTGATAGTAGAGCATCCTTCCTCACCAGCCGCTTCTTCTGAACCAGGTGCCTCACGGTGGTCAGTACAAATTATTTCTAGGTTATCTCTAAGTCATAAACCTTTCAGTTGCTCTGACTACCAGGAAAGGTCCCTGGCAGTGCCACTCTCTCTCCATATAAGTCCTGTGCTTCTTTGTGCCCACCGAAGCAGTTACTGAGTCTAAAGAGAAAAGGAATGGCTCGGGTGGTCTCAGTAAAGTCACATCATTTAGAGTCATGTACATACCCTATATGAATAGACCAACACCACTGGGAAGAAATAGCCTTCTCCAAGTATAGGGAGGACCCTGGGAGTTATCTCATCTTTCCCTTGCCTTTAGGATGGACCAAAAGAAAAAACATAGTATCTTCAATAAGAGCTCACAAATTCATTTTGTAAGGTGGGACTTCAACAACTTTGGGACTGAGAATACTTAGAATTCTTGGCTCTCAGTAAAAACAAATGACCAAGTAGATCTGAGAAGGAAACTTAGTATTTCCTCATCCTAGGTCATCGCCAGGCTGATCCCACATCTTAGCCACTAATCCTCTCTCTCGTTAAAGGAGCTCACTCAGAGGCCACAGTCTGTGCTCATATGACAATCCTCCAATATGGGACGAAAAGCGGAACCTGTGCAGTCTCTTGTGGCAAGGACATATCTCCCTCAAATTTTCCAGATATGAGAGTGTTGAGCGTGGCCATCAATCCTCCCCTGCCTGCAGCCAGAAAAGTCACATACCTTTTATGTGTAACAGCTTCCAATTCAAAGATGTTGAAGTCCCAACTTTCCTCATTATCAAGTAATTGAGCAATATAAGGGGGAACATCGTTGATGGTCACTGGCATCGCAAGATGACTGTGACTCTGGTGCACATCTGAGCAAACAGATGGGGCAATAAGGCTGGTTAATTATGGAATCTTGAGTACCCCTGAACATTTGTCATCATCTTTGCCATTGCTACTAAAAAGAAAATCTTGAGCTTCCAAGAGTAGGAAGATTTTCACTTCAATGACCTTCTCTTACATTATTAAACTTCACAGCCCCCAAATAGGAAAATAATTTCATTTAACTGTCTGTTCAAATGTATAGAGATGTAAAATTCTTATTCTGACAGTTCTCTCAGGGAAGTAATTTTAATTAGAAGACCTAATTTCAAATGTAGACCACAGAGATGCCTAAACTCAATGAGACCAATCGGAAGAAACACCAAGGCCCTCCCCAAGCAATAATCAACACTTGGGCTAACACAGGCCGAAAATGGGTTATCAGTAACAAGTGGGTAGATAAAAACTTACTCTTAGTAAACACATACTCATTTCCTGACAACCTTCTTAAGCCATCCTGGAATAAAGAAAAGATGCTGTTAGAAGCAGAAATATACAATGTTTTATATCCCTTTATCATTATTCTCTCACTTCCTTTATTATGCAAAGGGATTTGAATCCTGGATCAAATCTGGATTTCAGTCTGGATCTCCAACTTGAAGTAGAGCTCAAAATGAAATCAGAACAACAGCTACAAGACAGATGATACTCTCCCTTCCGTGGCTATTACACACAGAAAAACTCATTGCTGTCTAGTCTATTCCAACTTATAGCGACCCTACAGGACAGAGTAGAACTGTCCCATAGGGTTTCCAAGGAGCGACTGGTGGATTCAAACTGCTGACCTTTTGGTTAGCAGCCAATCTCTTAACCACTGTGCCACCAGGGCTCCTAAAACCAAATACGTTGCCGTTGAGTCAATTCCAACTCATAGTGACCCTATAGCGTCAAGTAGAACTGCCCCACAGGGTTTCCAAGGAGCAACTGGTAGATTCTAACTGCCGACCTTTTGGTTAGCAGCTGAGCTCTTAACCACTGCACCACCAGGGCCAGTATTACCCGCAGGATATGGAGAATTGAGAATAAAGTGGATATGACTGCCTTCAGGTCTTACTCCTCAGCTGTAGGTTGGATCTATTCTCATGCTGTCTTTCTCTTCTGGCATTTTGAAGCCACATAAGTGAAACCACAGAAGTGATCTTGCTTTGGATGCAGGTTATTTTGGAGCGACCCCATGTATCTCATAGGGACAGTCTTATTTCTGTGTTCTTTGATTTACATTTTTGGGGAGCCAAAGCCCTGGGTCACATTTTGGGGATGACATTCTAATGTAAAGCCTTAAAAAGTTTGGGCTAATTTCTGCTGATATCCAAAGTAATTGTTTTTCGACTGTATTTTCTGTTTTGCAACGTAAGCATTGCTGCTAGCTTTTAAAGAAAAAGTTTCTGGTTTTGAGTTCTTTGGAGAGGCAGCATAAAGCAGTAGGCAGAATTCTGATGCTAGTTCTGTCACTTACTAGACTCTTTAACCTGACCTAGACCGCAAATGTTCTAGAATTTCAGGTTCTTTCCCTCCATCTTTGATCCCTGAGTAGTCAGATCACTGCTTAAGTCATTTGTAACTGCTTATTTGTCTGTCATCCCCCAAAAGTGTGTGCTGAGGTTTAAAGTAATATTAATCAAGAGCTCACCAGAAGTCAGACCTTGGATCTTCAGGCCAAGAGCTTAATTTTAAAAATCATGTAAACTGGTAAGTAATAATGGCCATACCTGCCATGCCTCTAAGGCAGGTATCACAAGGACTCCTCCATTTTTTCTTTGCCTTTTTCTCTCTTCTGCAAAGTCACATAAAAATGAAGAGGAATCTTGCACTGGTTCCCTAGAGTTTTATCTGGAGACGAAACCCAAGATGGTATGGTGGGGGAAGGGGAGTGACCAAGTTGGGGGGTGTGTGTGGGGCAGTGTAAATTGATGCTATATCAGAGATCTTCCTGCTGCAGCTCTGCAGTGGCCACCTCCTGACAGACGCTTGCCAGTGTTCTCTAGAAACTGAAGTCTACACTGCACTGGGATGGGATGTCCAAGGTCTGCCCAGGGGTAGGAAAGGAATGGAAGGCCACTCAAATTACAGGCTCATCAGAGACCTGTAGTAGGAAGACTGAGAATGGACCAGAAAGCCAGTCAATGCCCAGCATTTGGTGGCAGAGCTAGACAAAAACCTTCACAGTAAAAGTCATAGATGATGATGCAAGGTCTTTCTTTTTCTCCCGTTCTTCCAGGTTGAGCCTCTGATGAGGATCCCAAAGGAATAATCTGAATTTTGTCCTTTGTCTTCACTTGCTGGTGGATGATTACAGCCAAATAGAGTACATCAAAACACAACAACAGGATGAGTACTTAGAAATCAGCTGCTCTAGGTGGTTACGAATGGTGCTTCCTGGAGAGCCGGCCGGGCTCGGTGCCGCTCCTATTTACCCCTCACTCCTCCACCCCCCACACCAGAACAGCTCCGCTCTGCTTTTATCTGATTATAAGTGGAGCTTCTATATAAGCTTTTATTTGGAAAAAAAGAAAGGATTCTACAGCTAAGGTTTTAAAAACTACTGCTGTCGTCTAAGTCCAACCCTTTCACTATATGGATAAAGATCCTGAGATCTTTTAGGAGACCTAGCCATGACCCTCAGTCCAATACTGTACCCAATCAAGAGGAAGAAGAAGTAAACAAGGGCCTGTATAATCTACTAACTTGCATATTTAGCCCTCAGTCAACTGCCTTTTTCCTCCTTACTGTAATAAGAATTCTCAAGAAATATCTTCCATTGCTATGGTCAGTCAGCCTCGTAGAAAGATAAATGCAAGAATCACTTGAATAATACCACACATATGCATAATTTTTGATGCAGTTGCTTTTGGTTATGCTGATGTTTGCCCATACAGCAGGTATTGCCCAAAGAGCAATGACAGGCAACAGTTTATATTGAACCCTCTCGAGTGCATTTGGGTTCCTTGAGTGGTGCACATGGTTGATGTGCCCGGCTGCTAAAGGAAAGATTGGAGCTTCAAGTCCACTCAGAGGTGTCTCTGAAGAAAGGCCTAGTTATCTACTTACAAAAGATCAGCCATTGAAAACCCTATGGAGCACAGTTCTACTCTGACACATGGTGTCACCAGGAGTTAGAATCGACTCAGCAACAACTGGCAGTGGTAGAGTACACTGAATGTCTCCCCCTCATTACTCACAGTCATCAGGCCTCCGACAAGATCACTGGTGTGAGGATCTTCATCTTTGGTACCCAGCTGAGGGGAGTACAGTTCTGTGGTCCGTAAAATTTCTAAAACCCTATCCAAGGCTTCTGCTACTGTGACTGGGCTGTTTTCTTGGGCTGCATTGATTATATTTATGACCTGAGGAAGTAAAGAATAAACTTGAGAAGATTAGGATTCTAATTCCCGAAAGTCATACATATACCAGGAATCCAAAAGAAATCAGATGATAGCACATCTTACTGTTCAAAATGACCAGTGTTTGCTCAACACCACTCCCTTCTTATTGAAGCACACTTTTCTCTTCGCTATTATCATCCTACACTCTCCCGCTGTTTCTCCTATCTAGTGACTACTTTTCCTCAGTCTCCTTTGCTGACCCTTCTCTTCTAGCTCTTGTAAAGGTTACAGTTCTCAGAGATCAGTCCTGGTCCTTCTCTCCTACTCCACAGTTCTTCCATAGATGATCTCTTTCATTTCCATGAACTGAGCCCTGCTCAACCACATGTCACCATCTTCTCCCCTTAGCTCTCTGATCTCTAGCCACCCTGGCTTTCTTTCAAGTCCTCAGATGCCCTAACCTCCCCTTTTCCACCTCGGCACTTTTTCACTTACTTTTCCCTGCTGCCTGGAATCGTCTTCTCCTGACTAACATCTTTCATGCTTCAAGTCTTACTTTAAACATTACTTCTCCTACAGAGAAAGCCTCCTGACCATGCATCTCACTCTAGCCAAATTAGGCTCTACTCTAACTCTCATTCATAGAATACTATTTTTTTCATAGCACTTATTGCAATTTATAACTATTTATTATGTGTTTATTTATTTAATACCCTTTTCCTCTGCTAGACTGTAAACTCCATGATATCAATGGTATTTCATTCATCACGATATCTCTAGCACCTAGCCCAGTACTAGGTGGCCCAGTTTGAGAGTGGAGGTGGAGGTGGAGGCAGAGGCATAAGTTGCCACTCACCTTTGTGATGGGAGCCTCGATGGTCATGGAGTGGATCCTTGCCATGGATGGATAGCGACGGTTCTGTAGGCTTGGTGCTGGAGAGAAGGCAAGAAAGTTGTATCTGGTTCTGGTGGCTCAGTTTGTCTAAGTGCAGAAAAGGAGTCCCTTCATGGGCAGGGTGCCTGATTCTCATAGGACTACCCTCCCTCTATCTCCTGAAAAGCAATGAATTCACCCATCTCTGAATCTTCAAAGGATGACAGCTCAGCCACTATTTGCTGGAGGCAGGAGGGCTTTATGAGTCCCAGGCCCACAAGGGGAATTTCAGTGAAGGTTAATAGGATCCTATGTTCCCATCCCAACAGCCTAATATCCCCTGAAACTTAGTTTCCCCTAAGCTGCTGAAGCCCAAGTTGGGTAGTTCCCGTTAACTAAGCTGTTGGCCATATAATTAACTGTGAAGTGTGGGAGAGGAGGCATGGTTTATGGTGAGGGTGTGGGGTGGAAGACTGAGCTTAATCTTGTATGAATTAAGGCCAGTTACTCTCCCTTATGGAGCCTTTAGATTCTTAATACTGATAATCAATGGTGGTTTAGCTCTTATCTATAGAAATCTTCATTTAAAAAATAATTTTAATTTTTTGAATAGGTAATGCTTACATGTGGTTTGAAATTCAAAAAGTAGAAACTTTGGAATCGTCTTCTCCTGACTAACATCTTTCATGCTTCCAGTCTTACTTTAAACATTACTTCTCCTACAGAGAAAGCCTCCTGACCATGCATCTCACTCTAGCTAAATTAGGCTCTACTCTAACTCTCATTCATAGAATACTATTTTTTTTATAGCACTTATTGCAATTTATAACTATTTATTATGTGTTTATTTATTTAGAAACTTTTTGAATTTCAAACCACATGTAAACATTACCTATTCGAAAGCACTGTTCTCATCAGATCTTCCTACCACTCCCTGCAAGGCAGGCAGGAAAGATGGGATAACTTAATCTAGCCAATATCAACAGAGCCTGCCTGCTGCTCAGCCACTTTTGTGGTCCTCTCTTGCTGATAGCACTGTAGCCACTGAAGACCTCTTCTATACTCTTCAACCTCCACGTCTCCCATGCTCTGGATGATGGTGATCCCCCTTTAAACTCTGCTCTGAAAACAGAGCTAATCCAGTTTAAACTCCCTCATTCATTATGCTCTCCATCTAAAATGTTCTGTCTAGCTATACCCTCAATCCACCTCAAAATATTTTAATCCACATTCTCTTCTTCACATTATTGGTCCCAACGCCTCACATGCCCTATGGAACTCTACTCTATGAATTACCCATCTTGTCTCTAGCTTCTTCAGTCCTTGCTGTTTCAGCCACTTCCCTTACAGTCAGGTTTCCCATTTTGACCTGAAGGACTGAAAATTCCTTCACTTGATCTTCCTGTTTATTCCCTTAAGCTACCATCCCACTTTTCTCCTTTCTGTCATAGCCACTAACCATCCACTCCACATGTCCCTAGAATCTGTCCTTCCACTTGCTAAATAAAATCTAAATGGATGAGTGAAATCCATTAGTCTGTTCTCTATCTCTATCTCTGTAGCAGTTAACACTGCTGCCCATCTCCTTTCTCTTGATCCTTTCTTGTTCTTGGTTCAGGTGAAACTGCACTCACATGCCTCATTCCCAGCTCTTCTGTCCTCTTCAATGGCCCTATTTCCTCTGCTCCTCTCTCACTGAGGAGTATGCCATACTGAGGGTATGCCTTTGAGCCTTGGACGTAGATACTCTGTCTTTTATTCTACATACACACAGACACAGCCCTCAGAGATGTTCCTCTGCTCTCCTAGTTTCATCTATCACCTCTAGGACTCCCAAATCCATATCTCTAGCCATAAGCACCAGTCTTGCATTTTAGCTTCCTAGGCATCTCCACTAAAATAAAACTCATCATCTTCTCCCCAACTCCCAATGTAGCCATACCTGGAGACTTTCCTATTTCTCTAAATATCATTTATAATTTCCCAGACACCTAGGAATTAAATGTTAGACTCATCTTCGACTTTTCCATCTCCCTGCAAAGCCAATTGGTTACTTAGTCCTGACTGACTGAACTCAAGAAATGTTTTGCTAAATTCTGCCTTGCAGGATCGAAATGTTTTTTGCTAAATTCTCACTCACAGAGTTTATCTGTGACATTTTATTAACAGAAGGTAAGGGCACGTAGCAGGGACACTGAAAAACGGGTTTGTGTCGGAAGTTGGGAAGCTAAGACTCTGGTCCCCTTTCTGCCACTAGCACCCAAGAGTGATCTTGGGTGAGCTACTTAAACTCTGAGCTGCTTGGGTAGTTATGTGGCCCAAAACACTTTAGGCTAAAAAGAAAAAAGCATGGAGCTGTTTCAAAGAGAAGACAAAGACTATATGAAGTATAAAATAATTAAAAACAAAAAACTAAAATAGTTTCTGCATACTGAAAAAACAAATAAAGCCAGTTTAGTTGAAATCCTATTCCTTGGGGTTTATATGCTGATGAATTCTTGAACACATTCCTCTGTCATTTTCTACACTTTAAAAAGGTCAGAGAAATCTGAAAAACTTCTTACCATCACTGCCTCGAGATGATATTGATTTCACATCAATGGACTCTTTCCTCCTATTCTTGTATCTGAATGAATGAGACTCTAAGGATTTCAGATTAGAATGGGAGGGTGATTAATTTTCAGAGTATTCACAAGTGAAGTTCAGACATGTTTTTTCTCATTCTCCAAACAAAAAAAGCTTACTTTTTAAGCACTATAAAAATAATTTTAAGAAATGGTAAACCACTTTATCTTCGTTAAGATACAGAATTATCAGTCATATTAGTTGTAAAATGATGCCTTTATCTTGTAGCACCACATTACATCATGCTAATGGAGCTTATTATCAAGAGTGATTTAGTTCCATGAATAAAATATTATTTAGAAAGTAAACATTAAAACTTGGGGAAATTTTTTTTTCGCTTTAGCAATAGTGGTAACATGCTGCTATGCTACAAATCAACACAACTTTATTGGTTTTTAAAGTAATTTTAAAACTGGGAAACTTTAGGAAAATTTTATAACCAGGGTTGATTTTTGTTTGCGTCTGTCTCTTTTTTTTTTTTTTAGTTCATTTTGACCTAAAGAACAATCCATTTAATTGGATGGGGAAGGCTCTTATGGGGTTGTGTGAGGAGATAAAATACTAGTGAAATCCACAGAAAATTTGAATTTAATTTGAGAAACTAATTCAGACCAATTTTGGACACCTCTGAAAAGCCAGATCTCTAAGTAATTTTCTAAGTTCTTTTGAGGATGTAATTTCATCAAATGATGCATACTGCTGATCACAAGAAGCGAAGGAAAGAAAAAGTAGTTTTATATCCCCCCCAAATTTCCAATAACTACGTAAACTCTCACCCTTGTCTCCATTTTTGAAGGAAAAAGCGCTTTAAAAGAGATTCTGCATAAGTTTTGCAGACTTCGAATTTAACACTCAAAACATGCTGTCACATTAATGTAAAATCTAAGTGTGTGCCATCACTGAGAACCAAGGGATGAAACTGTCGGGGTTGAAGTGCTGGCTTCAGCAACATGCATTTTCAGGGCATTTGCTTCTTGTGGGAGTAACGCAGGAGCAAGGAGAGAAATCTTAACCATAACACAGCATCACTTCTCTCTGTGCTAAGCTTGGAGGCAGACATGGAGGTTTCAGCAGGACACCAGTAAATGGTCATATTCCAAGAAAGAAAAAGAAAAAAGACATAATAATGCTTAAGGAATTATCTAGTGATACCCCCCCCCCCCAAAAAAAAGCGTTATTGTTAAGAGAACCAGCTCCAGAGCCAAACTGCGAAAGTTCAAATGTCCAGTATGCCAACCAGTAGCTGTATAACCTTGGAAATGTTACTTAACTTCTCTGTGTCTCAGTATTCATGTCTTTAAAATGGGGATAATCATAGCATCTCAGTCTTAGGCTGTTATGAGAATTAAATGAGTTAATCCATACATAAGTCTTAGAACAGCATTAGGCACATACTAAGCATTTAGTACATGTTGGTTATTACTATTAACTACATATGTGCATTTGCATATACATCATATATACCTGGGATTGTGTTATATTGTTCTACTATTTGCTGTCTTCACTTTATAATGTCTTAGACACTTTCTATATCACCTTTTTAACCATTTATTTTAGTGTACTGTCCTTTGTTTGGCAGTAAAAAATCTGATTCAGTAAAAGATGGTTAAATCAATGAAAAAATCTGAATTATGTTTATATGACTTGAAGTGAAAGGAAAGCTCTTAGAAAGTTAATCTGAACACCACAGCCAGAGAACCTCGTCTTAAATGATCTAACTTAAAATATTTACTATCCTTTTGCCTAATTTTTATCTTCCAGATTCTGCCTTAATGATTTTCTTGAACTTGAATATGAGTTTCAGCATTTCCTTATAGAGACACCTATGGTCAGTGGTACTTTAGATATTTCTAGGATCATAAGCATCTTTCAAACACTAAGAAACGAAAAATTTGTTTTTAGCCTATTCAGGGATTTGATAATCATACAAATTCCTAACATTTATTTGTGTATCAAATGATAAATGTTAACTTAAAGATTTAAGATTAAATTCAAGATTACAGAACACAAAAATTCTCAAAATGCAGTTTCCAGATAAAACTAAAGTAGGGTGGTGAGTTTCAAGACTGTGATCCAGATTGGCTTGTTGAATTCCAAGTCATGTATTAGAGATTATTCAAAGGTAGATGATGCTTATTCTTCCTGATTTGATGCCAGCTAAAATTAAGAGGCTCCATAGCAACAGTAATGATTAAACATATAAAGAAATTAGTCTTCAATAAAGGCTAAATAATGCTATTTAAATAAAAATAATTCATCATTCATTCTCCCAACAGATGTTTGTGGAATGAATTAAAAACTTCACCAGAGAAAAGGATAAAGGATATTTAAATAACTAACCCCAATGGCATAAAGGGATATCATGCCACCTACCACTTACTGAGCACCTACTATGCACCAAGCATTGTGCTAGGAACTTAAAATATAGCCACCTCATTTAATCATCATAACAATTCTGAAAGCTGCATAGTGTGGTTCCCATTTTACTGATGAGGAAATTTAAGCTTAGAGAGATTAAGTAGGTAGCCCAAAGTCAAAGAGCTAATAAATGGTAGAACCTAGTTTCTGACATGCAGTGGTTTCAATTTATCAGTGTTCTCTGTTTACTGAGTGTCTGTTAGATGCAAGGCAATGCTGGACACTATAAAGGATATGAAAATGTATATGACAGATTTTGGCACACCTCGTAAGTTATATAATTAAAATATTGCCTTTGATGTAAGGTTATAAGAAATTAACTAAACCAACTGAGGGGAAGGGAGGGGAGGAGGGAATGTGTGTGTGTGTGTGTGTGTGTGTGTGTGTGTGTGTGTGTGTGTGTGTGTGTGTGTGTGAAGTGTCATTGTGTCATCCCTAGTTTTCAGAAAAGGGGAAGGAGGATACCTAACAGTTAAATGTCAGGTACTGCTAGATAGTATATCCACTTTCCTTTAATCCTCAGAACAATAAGATCAGCATTATTAATTCATTTTACAAATGAAGAAACTGAGGGTCAGAAAGATGAAATGAAATCTTTCTGAGTAGGCGAAATACAGTCCATCCTAGAGCAAGGAGAGGGACTAAACAAATAGCCCAGGGTCTGACTATGCAGTAGTGGCTAGAAGTCACCAACAGGGAGAGGATGTGTTAGTTGGAATTCTTGCAGAACAAGAATTTTAAATCTTTCATAGTAGACTGATTTTCCCTTTGATGATCAGAGAATTTCAGGTCTTTCTACATGTAGAAATCATCAGCTCCATCTCCTTCGTTTTAAGGATGATGAAACCAAGGGTCAGACATTGGAGTCTTGCCCAAGGTATGAGGCAAGTGAGTGGGGAGCTAGAATGGGACTCAGGACTCCTGACTCCCAGGCCAGGGCCCAGTCACGTTTTCTGATTATACTGTCATCAATTACTGCAAAGAAAGGGAAGACTGAATATGGCTGAACAGCAACATGTCTCCACTGGACTTTCGGACACTGTCTATTTTGGGTTTATCTACTCTTCATGGTCTCTAACCAGGAAAGAAAACCAGGATGAGGAGTAGAGAAGATTGCCCTGAATGAAGATTCAAGGAATTCTGTTTTTCTTCTGGCTCTACAACATTCTTAAATCAGTACTCAGATTTTAGCAATCCAGGTTCCGGGGCGGTAAATGTCAATCTAGACTTCTTCAGAGCTATTTGCAGACTTGAACCCACAAATGCCCAAGTGTATAAGAGTTAAATTGAAGTATTCTCACCTGTCTGAGAATTGTCTCCTGAATCACGATGAATCTTGTGAATCTAAAGTTGTTCAAAAGTTTGACAAAACAAGAAAAAGAGATTTTAAATACAGTATTAGCTATACTCCTAGCCAAACAATTTAGTTAAAAAGCTCCGAAGCTCCAAGAAGGCAAGAAGCTGCATAGATAGTATGAAGAGATGAAAGATGTACAATAAGCGATAATGCTACAAATGCTCTATTACTTCCGGGCGCTTATAGAATGGCCGAGCCCTAGAGCAGGAAGGTACCCAAGGGATGAACTTCCTATGCAGGCCATCTAAACCTCCAGTCAGCTATTTTCATTTTTGACACTGTGCAGAAATAGAGAAAAACAAAAGCTATAACTAAATTTAAATAAATATATACATTTATAAATATATCAATTTATATATCCTGTTTAGTACGTTTCAGATACAATATTTTTCTGTAATGTCAAAATAGCCTGAATTTAAGTCTAGGATTTTAAAAAATCTTCCTAAAAAGTTCTTCAAATACCTGTCCATTATAGACAAAGTCAATTTAGAAAATGTTCCTTCACAATGAGATTTGAACTTCAGATATAGTTTAACACCTAGTTCTTTAAATGGAGCCCCGGTGAAGCAGTGGTTAAGAGCTCAGCTGCTAACCAAAAGATTGGCAATTTGAATTCACCAGCCTCTCCTTGAAACCAAATGGGGCGGTTCTACTCTGTCCTATAGGGTTGCTGTGAGTCGAAATCAACTTGATGGCAACGGGCTTGGGCTCAATAAATGTCTGTTAAATGATGAAATGAAGTCATTAACACTAGAAATATGCTTTCTTCGGAATTCTGCATTTCTTATGTTCATCACTAACCAAGATACTGTTATCGGGGCGCATTTAGCTCAACCACACTTCTAATCATGCTGTTCCGCTGCTAAATATACCTACTTCCAGTTGCTTAAACAAGTTTGTGGATGGGATTGAGTTACCTTGAAAAACAAGGCAGGTGAGTTTGGAGGATTGTTTATGAAGGACGTTTAGTATGGTTTAGTACTACCAACTCTTACAGCCAGAAATTCCACATATATCTGAAATGGGCAAAATGTTCCAGCTTGATCTAACTGTAAAACTGAAGTATTAAAATAAGGGTTTTCTATGAATTATTCTGCCCAGTCCTTTTCACATAATTACAGAAACAATTACATGACCAACCTGTGTGATATCTTGGTCATAATCTGACTAATGGCTGTGACTCATTTATCTCATAATTATGGGGCATTTTTTATCTCTTCTGTGAACAAATACTTTATATATTTCCTTTAGGGATAAAGACCATTTGCTACTAAGCTACTGAGTGCAGTATGAATTTTTTTTTTTAATAGAATTAAAAAAAATTGTGTTTTAGGTGAAAGTTTACAGAGCAAATTAATTTCCCATTCAACAAATTGTACACAAAGTGTTCCATGACATTGGTTGCAATTCCCACAATGTGTCAACACTCTCCCCATTTCCGCCCTGAGTTCACTGTTTCCTTTTGTCTGGTTTTCCTACCCCTTCCCGCCTTCTCTTCTTTACTTTTGGGCAAATGTTACCCTTTTGGTGTCATATAATTGTTTGTTCTATGGAGCACATTCTTTTCGGGTGTTACTGTATTTTATAGGCCTGTCTATTGCTTGGCTAGAAGGTGGTTTCCAGGAATGGCTGCAGTTCCAAGTCAGAGGGGTATCTTAGGCCATAGTCTTGGGGGTTCCTCCAGTCTCTATCAGGCCAGTAAGTCTGGTCTTTTTTTGTGAATTTGATTTTCTGTTCTACATTTTTCTCCCACGCTGTCCGGTACCCTCTATTGTGATCTTGGTCAGAGCAGTTGGCAGTAGTAGTTGGGCACCATCTAGTTCTTCTGGTCTCAGGGTCGTGTAGGCTGTAATGCATGTGGTCCATTAGTCCTTTGGACTAATTGCTCCTTAAGTCTTTGGTTTTCTTCACTCTCCTTTACTCCAGATAGGAAGAAACCACTAGCTGTATCTTAGATGGCCACTCGCAAGCTTTTAAGACCTCAGATGCTACTCACCAAAGAAGGTGTAGAATATTGTTTTTATGCACTATGTTATGCCAATTGACGTAGATGCCCCCCGAGTCTATAGTCCTTAGCCTTCAAGCCTAGTATCTTTGTCCTGGGAGGTGTTTGGTTGTGCATAAGTAGTTTCCATGACCGTGCCCCTTGTGTGTTCTATTGTCTATATTGGTATACATGCAACATCTACAAATATATATGTAGAGAGATCCACAACTTAACCTAAATCTGCAGTTGGGGTCACTCCCTCACACCCTCCCACACCTCTTTAGCCTACCTACCTATGTATCCCTTAGTAAATCACTGTTTAATACTGTTGTTGCAGGATTGCCTATGTTATAGTAATTGCCTTAGTTGCCCGTTGTTCTTGTGTTCCTTTCATTGTCTTCCTTTGCCTTTCTCATGTTGTGCTAACTCTCCCCATATAGTTTATTGCCTTTCCCCTCACCAATATCACCACGTGTCTTCTATCTATTAAGGAATTTACCCTCACTCCCCCTCCCTTCCCTGGTAACCATCAAAGAATGTTTTTTTCTGTGTGTAAACCTTTTCTTGCCTTTTTTTTTTTTTTAATAGTGGGCTCATACAATATTTGTCCTTTTGTGAGTGGCTTATTTCACTCAGCATAATATCCCCCAAATTCATCCATGTTGTGAGATGTTTCATGGATTTGTCATAATTCTTTATCATTGTGTAGTATTCCATTGTGTGTATATACCACAGTTTATTTATCCATTCATCTGTTGATGGGCACACAGCATAAATTTTTGATGCTACACCAAATGAATAAAACTTCTGCTTTGCAAATTGTTTTCTCAGTCAACATTAGCTCAGAAGCAAGTGATCTTTAAATACTTAGCTTTTCTCTCTGAATCACAATACATCTCTCCTTTAGGAACAAAGTCCCATGACTCTCTAGATTACACACACACACACACACAAACCCTTTTTGTCTTTCATCAGCCCCTACAGGCCAGCTGATTGAACTGTGGGGCTCTTCAGCCTTCCAGGTGGACTTTGTGTTCTGTCTATAGTAGAGGCAGATGAAATACAAGGTCCAGTAGGTACACAGGCCAATCCTGCCTTTGGGAAGGAAATGTGCCCCTGCCACCGAGGGGGAGGAGGGAACAGCAGGGAGAAGGGAGATAACAGGTACCATTTCCATCTGCTGAGGTGGCTCTCCTGTCTTTCTCCACATACTATGATTTCTTTGGCGCTTACTAAGCTGAATGCCTCCCCTCCTTCCAGCCCCTGCCATCCCTAAATTGGCTCATCTGCCTCTGATGGGCTTTCTCCACTCTTAGTGAGCGCACCAGAGCCTGGAGATAATCCTCGACCATTGCTTGCTTTACAAGCAGAGATTCTGTGGATCTGTGTCAGCATCTGTTGCTGAAGGCCCTATTTTCATGGTCACTTCTTAATCCCCTTCAGCAAGAGCAGTGCCTAAGGACCTTCGCCAGTCATACCCCAGCAGTGCTAGGTTTTTAATGAAGCTTCCTGACTCCGATTATCTATGTACCTCTTCCAAATACCCCACTTGACAATTAAAGATTCACTTAGATGAAAACATTCTTGAATTAGAATTTTCTTTTGGACGTCTAAACCCACCAGTCATTTATAACTTCTTATGAATTGAGCAGCCACAGGAGGCTTGTGGGCTAGAGGACTGTTGGGAGAGAGGGTCTTTTGAATGTGGAAGGTCTTAAGGATAAGCTTTGCCCAGTGATGACAACAGCCATCCCTTACATGCTTCCCAAGTGCCAGCAACTTTACATTGGTAATCTATGATTATTACAACACCCTTGCAAGGGAGAAAGTGTCCTCTTCCCTTTTGATAGACAAGGAAGTTATGGTGTAGAGGGGTTAAGTAACTTGCCTAAGCCACACAGCTAGGCTGTGGCAGAGCCCAATTTCAAGCGGTGGTCTCTCTAGCTCCAAAACCATTTCCTCTTAATCATACTGCTTACTACAATGTGGCCTCTGGAGGAGAGCCCTAGGCCCAGGCTTTTAAAAGGTGATATGTCTGAGACTATATCCCCTGGATCAGTGCAGGACATCTTTTTGGAAGTATAATTTTCCTTTAAATTTTGGGGAAGGTTTGAATCTCTGTTAGCAAAAGGTTTTATCGCATGCTATAGCCAAGAAAAGGGAAGACCAAACGTCCTTGTGTCAATCAATCTCTCTGTTGTGTGGGTTTTTGCTTGATTTTCCTTTTGTGAAAGCTTGAAGTGCAGAATAGTTTCTGTACAGTAGTGACTGAGAATTTTGATATTGTGTGTTACTGGGGAACCTGGAGGCTTTAGTACTACAGTTTCTGCAATGTGAATACCGCTGTCCTTGGCCTATGAAGCTCTTGCTTGAGCTCAAAGCTGGGATTTCTCAGCAAGTCCTTGTAGACTGAAAATCTGTTTTTTTTTGGGAAAAAAACCATAATTTCAAACCTTTCATTATTTAAAATACTACAGGTCCCCACAGTCTTGCTGTCCTCTGCTCAAACACTTTGCTTAAAAACACCTGATTATAGAAGCTTCCCAAATGTTCACTACCATTAGAATGTATAATTATGGTTGATTCAAACAATGAAATACCATACAGCAATGAAAATGAACAGACCACTGTACAGCAAGCAATACTATGGATGAATGTCACAGAAATAATGTTGAGTGAAAGAGGCCAGACGTAAAAGGGTCTGCGCTTTGTGATCGCATTTAAACAAAGTTCAGCTACAGGCAAGACTAATCAAAGGAGTTAGAAGTCATGATAGTGGCTCTTTGGGGGCATGCATAGTGCCTGGACCAAGCACAAGGAGGGCAACTAGAGTGTTGGTAATGTTCTATTTCTTGATACGGGTTCTGGTTATATAGGTGTTCACTTTGTGAAAATGTGAATTGTCCCTTTCTCTTTGCATGCTATATTTCAATAAAAAGTTTATGCATGTAGAAGTAACAACATATGCAAAATTAATGACAAGTATTTGCTATATAATATCCAGTTAAAAAAATAAAAATTTTACATTATGAATATAATTGAGTGAGTATATGAATTACTATGTACTGGCAGGGAACAGAGAAAGTGATATGAATATGTTAAGGTATTGGAATTATTGCTGTTAGTATTTCTTTTTGAACTTCTCTTGATGTTGATATGTTGTGGTTGTTACTGTTAATTGCTGTCAAGTAAGTTCCGACTTATAGTGACCTTATGTATAACAGAACAAAATGTTGCCCAGTCCTGCGCTATCTTCATGATTGTTGGTACGTTTGAGTCCATTGTTGTGGCCACTGTGTATTTTGAGTAACTTCCAACTTAGGGCCTCATCTTCCAGCACTATATTGGACAATATTCTGTTGTGATCCATAAGGTTTTCACCGGCTAATTTTTGAAAGTAAATATCCAAGTCTTTCCTTCTGGTCTTAGTCTGAAAACTCCACTGAAAAGTGTCTACCATGGATGGTCCTACTGATATATGAAATACCAGTGGCATAGTTTCCAGCATCATAGCAACAAAACTTCCCAAAACTCAGAGTCTGGTAGCTTGGAGAAGTGTGCCTGAAAATGTCAAATCACTCTTCAAGACAGTTTTCTTTCATATGTGTACAATTAAAGATCTATAATCAAAAAAACTGATTATGCTTGGCTCTAAAAAGCACTAGAAATTCTCTGTCTCCCTCTGGGTATGTGTGTGTGTAAGATTTCAGGGTCATTTGTTTTCCTCTTAAAGAATCACCATTTTATAAAGTATATTTTCACTTCACATCCACCATAATGGCTAAAGTTAAAAAGATTGACAACACCAAATTTTGTTAAGGATGTGGAACAACTAGAACTCTCATACATTGTTGGTGTGAGTACAAAATTGTGCAACCCCTTTGAAAAAAGGTCTGGCTGTTTCTTAAAGAACTAAATATACACCTACCCTATGACCCAACAGTTCCACTCCTGAGCATTAAGATAAATGAAAGAATATATACACAAAAATAATTGTCTAAGAATGTTCAAAACAGCCAAAAACTAGAAACAGCCAAGGAGTTCAACAGGAAAAATTACACTCTGATAGGCTGAAACAAGAGAATACTATTCAGCAACAAAAAAAGAAAAAATTCTGATACAACATGGAAGAATCTCAAAAATATGATGACGAATGAAAGAAGCCAGACACAAAAGAATACACTGTATGAAGCTCAGAAAAGTGCAAAACTAATCTATAATTCAGAACAGAGGTTGCCTATAGGGGTGGGAAGGATGGGAGTGGAGGCACGGATAGACTGGGAAGGGGGCTGAGGGAGCTTGTGGGATGATAAAGTTCTGTATCTTGATAGGGTGGTGGTTACAGGGGTATATGCACTTGTCAAAACTGAAGGAATGGTACACTTAAGATTTGTGCATTTCACTATGCCAATTTCACCTAAAAACAAAACTGAAAACAAGTATTAAACTCTTAATGGTATGCATGATTAAGTGACAAGGCTAAAATGTATTAATACTTGCAACTTAGTTTGAAATCTATCAGAAAATAAGATGGACTCATGAATGGATAGAAGAATAGATAGATTTGTGATAAAGCAAACATAGCAAAATGTTATTTGTAGAACCTGGGTGGTGGGTACGTGGGTATTTCACTACACAATTCTTCCAACTCTTCTATATGCTAGAAAATTTTCATAACAAAATATTGGACAAATTGTATTTTCAACTGAGAATATGGATTGATGGCTAAAAATTGGAAGTCTGAACTATAATTTTCAAGTCTGTAAAAATAAGCAAGATGAAGGCAAATGAGAACAGCCTGAAACTGAACATGGCAAAATGATATGTCACAGCCCCTGGGACCCCCTACCATGAGCCTGGGCATGATGATGCTGCACCATTTCAAACCATAACGAGGAAATTGCTATAGGCAGCAGCTGTCAATCTAAGAAGTGTAAAATTTACTTAGGTAACTATTGAAAACATCAATTCTATTAATTGTGGATTTGCAAATGAACCTAGATCTTGGTATCTCTTGTGGGAGAAAAATCCTAAGAAATAGCAACTGAAATGAGTCAAGGCCAGCATCAGTACAATAACAAGCAAACAACAAATAAATACTTGATGCCTCCTTCAACATCCATTTCAGAATCACCTTGGGAAGGTAAATAGCACATGCGAGAAAAAGTTGAGTCTGTTTATTCATCATTAAATGACAAAGTCACACTTAAATCACCAGATAGGCTGACATGCAAGCCTAGGGGGTCATCCTTACCTTATCCCTTCCTCTCTCTCATCTCCCTGTCCAGTCTACCATCAAATCCTGTTAATTCTCTCTCCTAAATACCTCTGGGATCACCTGATTCTCTCCATTAGAATACAGGTTACCATCAGCTCTCATTTGAACTTGGCACTGTCCCATTAACCAGTCAACTCCCCAACCCAATCCATTTTCAACTCTTGTGTATGTTATTGTACATTGTACCCAGTATAATCTTGCAAAACTATACATTTAATTCTGTCATTCTTCTGCTTAAAACCCCTGCTTCCCTTTGCTCTTAGGGTAGATCCCATATGCTGACCTGGCTATGAGGCTCTGCAGCATGGCCTTGCCACCTTTAACTCTCTAGCCGCACTGCTGACCCTTGTCACTCTGTCCTGGGCTCTTCAGCTTGCAGGCCATAGTGGCCTCCTTTCCATCCCTCTAATCTTCCCATATTCTTTATCACTTCAGGGCCTTTATACATGCTATTCCTCTGCCTGGGAAGCTTCCCTCCCCATCCATCCTTTCTCCTTTGCATACTTGTACTTTAGGTTTTGGCTCAACTGTGATTTCCACAGGGAAGCCTACCCAGATGTTTCCAGCACATCCCAGTCCCTCATGAGGTCAGGCCCTTCTGTTACATGGTCTCAACAGACCGCTCCCTTATTGCATTTATAATTTTGCATTTTTTTGAGTAATGTCAAACTATAAGTTCCATTTGGTCAGGGCTGTGTCTAATTTGATCACCTTTGTATACTAAGTGCTAACAGTACTGGCACGTAAAAACAGTTCAACGAATATAAATGAGCCCATAAGAGACTGAGATTAACTAGGTTCTTACCTACAGCTTGTGGTGAAAACACTGCTACTAATGATTTGGCCATCATATTGGTTTTTGTTGATTATAAAAAGACCAATATTGATGTCTCTAAAGACATTACTTTACAAAGTGTTTCATGGTAAAATACTGATAAATTTATCATAAAATGTGAGTTTTTAAAAAAGCAAATATACTATTGACTCAAAAAATGCAACCACGGGTACAGATGGGGCCAGATCTATGACAGGCAAAAGAGTTGGTGTGATAGCGAAAAATCAAAGTCATTAAATTCCCAAATGCACCTTTGCCCCTGAAACAGTTCTCTGAGAACCCTACACAGCCAATAGATTCTACATTTCTCAGTGTATTCAGTGGAGTGGTAAAAATGGTAGATATTATTCAAAAACCAAAAAGATGGTTCATACACACACATTTGTAAGGAAATGGAAGTGTAAATGACTTTGAACTATTTCTTGATAATATAGAAAAAGGCTGGCAAACAAGATACAAGAGAAAGATTACTGCAAAGGACTAATGGACCACAACTACCACGGTCTCCACTAGACTGAGTTTAGTACAACTAGATGATGCCTGGCTACCACCACTGACTGCTCTGACAGGGATCACAACAGAAGGTCCTGGACAGAGCTGGAGAAAAATGTAGAACAAAATTCTAACTCACAGAAAAAGACCAGACTTACTGGCCTGACAGAGACTGTAGAAGCCCCGAGAGTATGGCTCCCGGACACCCTTTCAGCTCAGTAATGAAGTCACTCCCGAAGTTCACCTTTCAGCCAAAGATGAGACAGGCCCATAAAATAAAACGAGACTAATGGGGCACAACAGCCCAGGGACAAGGACTAGAAGGCAGGAAGGGACAGGAAAGCTGGTAATAGGGAACCCAAGGACGAGAAGGGAGAGCGTTGACATGTCATGGAGTTGTTAACCAATGTCATAAAACAATATGTGTACTAACTGTTTAATGAGAAACTATTTGTTCTGTAAACCTTCATCTAAAATAGAATAAAAAAAATTAAAAAGAAAAAGGCTGGCTTTGATGGAGAGACTCATATTCTGATCAAAGTTTTCATACTCAGATTTATATTGTTTTGTTGTTTCCCCTTCCCAAACTGTTATGAAATGAGATAAAAATCTGGATAAGGTAAAGGAAAGTATTATTCACTTAAATAATAGGTGTAGCTTACAAAGTTGGCTTATTAAACAATCTTTTTGTAAGATTGAACATTATTAATCAACAACTATAGGGCAAAACTGTGAGTGCTTTAGTGTATATGACAAGATTGCTGTGATGAAATGCAGTCTGAATGCTAGATGAAGATTTTTGATCCTGGGAACTGAGTCATTTGAGACCCCCTCCCCTCATTTACATATAATGAAAATGACAATGTGAGTGGTATAATACCGAATTATCTTTGATCATCTTTCTTTACTGAAAATACTTTGATGAGTATTTCCATGGAAATGATGGATACATCAAAGATCTTTTCCATCTGCTCTAATTTCAAAAACCACCTGGAGGTACAGGCCTTGAAATCTCCACCCAAGCACCCCCACAACACTGGAACAAACCACCTCCTATCCTCAATGATTACCTTTACATAGCTCCTAATGCCATGGACCTACCATATGTCTGTCCATTTGTCGTTCTGTGGTATCCTGCATGTCACTATGATGCTGGAAGTCATGCCAACATATTTCAAATGCCAACAGGGACACCCACAGTGGACAGCTTTCAGTGGAGCTTCCAGACTAAGACAGACTAGGAAGAGAGGCCTAGGTGATCTACTTCTAAAAATTATCCAATGAACACCCTATGGATCACAACAGAATATTGTCCAATACAGTGCTAGAAGATGAGTCCCCTAGGCTGAAAGGCACTCAGAATGCACAGTGGCCACAACAATGGACTCTAGTATACCAAGGATCATGAAGATGGTGCAAGACTAGGCAAATTTTTGTTCTTTTGTACATGGGGTCACCAGGAGTTAGAGCCAACTTGACAGCAGCTAGTAACAACAAAGCCATGGACAAGCTGTTGCCATTTGTTTCCGTGAATTGTGAGTATGGGTTTTCAACATACTGTCACACTAAGACAGAGAGGAGAAATTGCATGGTTGCTGATTCTGATATCTGGTGTCAGATCTCTTCACTTCGGTAAACTTCATGAATCTAACAGATTCAGTACAACAGCGTCTCTGCCCTCTTTTCCTGATTAAAATAATTAAAAAATTATTTATATCAAACCAACATTCGTTAGTTTGACATAAATGAAAATACGTATGAATTTTTAAGATTACACAAGAATAAAAAGAAAAATTCTAAGGCCCCCCACCCCAGGTCAACTGCTTTATGCCAGACAAATATAAGTGTATCCTTCTCTGCTTTTAGATATTGTCTTGGAAAAGTTTAAGCATCACTCTCCTATATAATGACAGATCTAGCATGTTCAGCTATCACTGATATTCCTTGGTCAAAATATCTTTTACCTCCAGTGCTACGGTCCACCGGCCTTTATACATTTTTAAGAGACTTTACAAAGAAACACTCCCATTATTTAGCCCAGTAATAATCATTCTTTGTCACCTTATGAAAAAAGACTTAAGTAAGATAACATTCCACTTTCTTTTTTAATGGCTTTCAAATACCTGAAATGTAACGACCACTTTGCTTCACAACCTAGCAAATGGTGAGTTTTCTAACATGGAAATATATCAGTGGTCCTCAGACTTAAGCATGCATCAGAAACTCGTCTGGAGGGCTTGTTAAAACACAGATTGCTGGACTTCATCCCCAGAGGTTCTGCTTCAGTAGGTCAGGGAAGGGCCAGAGAACATGCAGGTCTAACAAGTTCCCAGGTGAGGCTGAGGCTGCAGATCTGGGGATCATACTATGATACACGATGCCCTACTACTCAAAGTGCATGCAGTCTGTGGACCAGCAGCACTGATAGCATGGGGGAGGCTTGTTAAAAATACTGACTCTCAGGCTCACTTCAGACTTACTGAATCAGAATCTGCATTTTAGCATTTAATCCCCAAGTGATTAGCATGTACATTAAAGTTTGAGAAGTATGGCTAAAGTGGAAAGATCAATCATAGGTTTTGGCAACAGACCAACCTTACTTCATCCTTTTAAAAAAAAAAATGCACGTAACATTATTACAATAGGACATGTATATATATGTATGCGTGTATGTACACATGTGTATAAATTTATGTGTTGCCGTCGAGTCGATTCTGACTCACTGATCCTACAGGACAGAGCAGAACTGCCCCATAAGGTTTCCAAGGAGTGGCTGGTAGATTCGAACTGCCAACCTTTTGGTTAGCAGCCAGGCTCTTAACCACTGCGCCACCAGGGCTCCCAGATGTATATGTGTGTATGTGTATAATTTGGGGGTGGGGGATCTGCTCAAAATTTTTGACATGAATTTATTTTTAAGTCCCTATTTTCCTTCCCCTCAGTCCCTGGTAACCACTGATCTTATTTTATCTCAATGGATTTGCCTATTCCAGATATTTCATCTAAATATTCTAGATATTGCTACAAAAGTCCTCTTTAAAAGCAAAGATGACATTTTGAGGACTAAGGTGCGCCTGACCCAAGCCATGGTATCTTCAATTATCTTATATGCTTGCGAAAGCTGGACAATGAATAAGGAAGACTGAAGAAGAATTAATGCCTTTGAATTATGGTGTTGGCGAAAAATATCGAATATACCATGGACTTCCAGAACAAACAAATCTGTCCTGGAAGAAGTATAGTCAGAATGCTCCTTAGAAGAGAGGATGGTGAGACTTTGTCTCACATACTTTGGACGTGTTATCAGGAGGACCAGTCCCTGGAGAATGACATCATGCTTGGTACGGTAGAGGGTCAGTGAAAAAGAAGACCCTCAACAAGATGGATTGACACAGTGGCTACAACAATGGGCTCAAGTGTAGCAACAATTGTGAGGATGAGGATGACACAGGACTGGGCAGTGTTTTGTTCTGTGTACATAGGGTTGCTATGAGTTGGAAATGACTCTATATCACCTAACAAGATATTTCATACAAGTGGGATCATATAATATTTGTTTATTGTGCCTGGCTTATTTCACTTAGCATAATATTTTCAAGGTTCATCCATGTAGTAGCATGTATCAGAACTTAATTTCTCTTTATAGATTAATATTACTCCATTGTATGCATATAATGGAGCCCTGATGGTGCACTGGTTAAAGTGCTGGGTTGCCAACCGAAAGGTTGGCAGTTTGAATTCATCAGCTGCTCTTCAGGAGAAAGATGTGGCAATCTGCTTCTGTAAAGATTTTACAGCCTTGGAAACCCTACAGGGCACTTCTACTCTGTCCTATAGAGCTGCTATGAGTTGGAATTGACTCAGTGGCAGTGGGTTTGGTTTTTTTTTGGTGGGGGGTGTGCATATACCTCATTTTGTTTATCCATTCATCTGTTGATGGGCACTTGGGTTATTTACACTTTTTGGCTATTATGAATAATGCTGCACTAAACATTGGTGTACAAGTATCTGAATGAGTTCCTGCTTTCATTTCTTTTGGGTAGGTACCTAGGACTAGAATTGCTGGTCATATGGTAATTCTATGTCAACTTTTTGAGGAACTGTCAAACTGTTTTCCACAGTGGCTGTACCATTTCATAATCCCACAATTGGATGAAGGTTCCAATTCCTCTAAATACTTGCCAACATTTGTTATTTTCCATTTTTCTGATAATAGCCATCCTAGTTGGGGTGAAGTATCTCATTGTGCTTTTGATACGTCCCTAATAACTAATGATGTTGAGCATCTTTTCAGGTACTTATTGGTCATTTGTGTACGTTCTTTGGTGAAATGTCTATTTGTGTCTTTTGCCCATTTTTTACAATTGGGTTGTCTTTCTGTTGCTAAGTTGTAGGAGTTCTTTATATATTCTTGATATTAGATTATTATCAGATATATAGTTACCAAATATTTCTTCCCATTATGTAGGTTGTCTCTTCACTTTGTTGGTAAAGCTCTTTATTGCACAAAAGTTTTTAATTTTGATGAAGTCTAATCTATATATTTTGCCTTTTGTTGCTCATGTCATATCTAAGAATTCATTGTTGAAAGCTAGGTCCCAAAGTATTACTCCCATGTTTTGTTCTATATTTTAGTTCTTGCATTTAAGTTGTTGATCCATTTTGAGTTAGTTTTGGTGTATCGTATGAGGTATGGGTCCAACTAAATTATTTTGCATGAGGCGATGCAGTTGTCCCAGCACCATTTATTGAAGAAACTATTCTTTCCCCCCACTGAGTGAATTTAGCACCCTTGTCGAAAAATCAATTAACCATAGATGTATGGATTTATTTCTGTATTCTCAATTCTACTCCATTGGTCTATATGTCTATCTTTATACCAGTACTATACTCTTTTGATTACTGTAGCTTTGTAGTACGTTTTGAAATTGGGAAGTGTGAGTCCTCCTACTTTTTCCATTTTCAAGACTGACTTGGCTATTTGTGGTCTCTTTCAATTCCATATGAATCTGAGGTTTGGCTTTTCCATTTCTGCAAAGGCAATTGTTGGAATTTTGATAGGTACTGCTCTGACTGTATAGATTGCTTTAGGTAGTATTATCATCTTAATATTATTAAGTTTTCCAATCCATGAACATGGAATGTCTTTCCATTTATTTAGGTCTTTTAAAATTTCTTTTAAAGTCTCTGGGTGGTGCAAATGGTTAAGTGCTCGACTATTAGCCAAAAGGTTGGCGGTTTGAATCCACTCAGAGGTGCCTATGAAGACAGGCCCGGTGATCTGATTCTGAAAGGTCATAGCCTTGAAAACCCTATGGAGTAGCTCTACCCTGCACACAAAGGATGACCATGAGTCAGAACTGATTCGACAACTAACAACAACAATTTTTTTTTAGAAATTTTCTTTGTGGATACCATGATGATTATATTTACCCTCCTAAATTTACAACAACCTAGTTTAAATTGATACCAACTTAATTTCAGTAGTATGTAAAAACTGTTCCTCTAACTGCTCCCACCTCCCCCTTTATGAGGGTGATGTCACAAATTATATCTTTATACATTATGTGCCCAATATCATATATTTATATTTATTATTTATGCGTTTGTCTTATATTACATGGATCATAACAAATATAATTACAAACCAAAAATACAACAAAACTGGCCTTTATACTTTCCCCTGAAATTACTTTTATTGAAGGTCTCTATTTCTTCATATAGCTTCAAATTGCTTTCTAGTGATGAGAATTTTATAAACTGGAGGGTTCTCATTAGCATTTCTTTTAGGCCAAATCTTATAGCAATGAACTTCCTCAGTTTTTGTTTATCTGAGAATGTCTTAATTTCATCCTTATTTTTGAAGGACAGTTTTGCCAGGTACAAGAATCTTGGATGATGCGTTTTATTTTTTTTATTTCAGTATTTTGAATATATCATCCCACTGCCTTCTCACCTCCATGGTTTCTGAGGAAAGTCCACACTTAGCCTTACTGGGGCTCCTTGTAAACGACCATTTGCTTTCAAGATTCTCTTTGATTTTAGACAGTTTGATTATAATGTGTCTTGGTGTGAATCTCCTTGGGTTTATCCTACTTGGAGTTCATTGAGCTTCTTGTATGTGCAAATTTATGTCTTTTGTCAAATTTGGAAATTTTTTGGCCATTTTTCCCTCAAATATTCTTTCTGCCCCTTTTTCTTTCTCCTCTTCTTCTGGGACTCCCATAATGCATACTGGTCCACTTCAGGGTGTCCTACAAGTTCTCTTATGTTTTGTCCATTTTTCTTTATTCTTTCTGTTCCTCAGACTGGATCATTTCAATTGTTCCATATTCAGGTTCACTGATTCTTTCTTCCAGCAGCTCAAATCAGCTGTTGAGCCCCTCTAGTGAATGTGTCATTTCAGTTATTGTACTCTTCAGCTCTAGGGTTTCTGTTTGGTTTCTTTTATAATTATCTCTTTTCTTGATTTCCTTTAGCTCTTTGCCTATATTTTCTTTTAGTCTTTAAGCATATTTAAAACAGTTGTTTTAAAATCTATATTTAGTAGGTTCATTGTCTGGTCTTCTTCAAGGATAGCTTCTGTTGGTTTACTTTGTTCCTTTGACTGGGCCATCCTTCCTATTTCTCTGTATGTGTTGTTGATTGCTGGTGTTGAAAATGGTACATTTGAGTAGTATAATATGCCAGTTCTAGAACTTACGTCCTCCCACTTGTCAGGGTTTGCTAGCCCCCACTCCCCCTTCTTCATTTATCTCCATTTATTCTTTCCTATTGTTGAAGACTGTGGTAGTCCATTAGCTTAGTGACTTTTCAGACTATTTTTGTTAAAACAAATGGAAGCAAAACCATTAGGGCAGGGTGACCCTCTTGCAGTCTTTGCAGAATGGCTCTATGCTGGGGCAATCCTTCACCAGGCTTACAGTGAGTCAACAGATCCACCAAGGAGAAAATTTAGGATTACCTCAGGCCTTTCTGGATGTGTGTCTTGCCCTGGGCATGCGTGTGGCTCTCCAAATTATACAAACCTGAATGCTTGTAAATGCTCCAATTTCCCAAGGAAATTCTCTCCCAGGGGTTTTGACCTTGGTATCTCAATTGCCCTCTTTTGCCCCAGGCAGCCACAGGCCCTCAATTCACCTTGCAGAGCCTCAGACTTTGCCTGCTACAAGAAACAGACACAAGCACTTTGCTTTAGTCCTTCAGGTAGTCAACAACTGATTCCAATAGGCAAACACCACACTTTGTTAGTAAAGTACATTCTGTTCACTCCAGAACTAGGGACCAAGATTCCAAGCTGGAAATGCACCTGTCATCTCTAGCCAGCAGCCAAGCAGGGGTGGAGGTGATGCGGAAGCCAGTATCAAAAAAAAAAAAAAAAGCCTGAGAGTCTACCTATCATTCAGGCAAGCCTTTGCCTGGCTACCATGATTCCCCGACTATTCATCAGAATTCCAGTAAGTCTAATATTGTAATTTTCTCCTGTTTTTTCTTTTTTAAATTTTCTGTGGGAGGACAGGAGCATGGAGCTTCTTACTCCATCTTGGTTCTGGTATCTCCTGGTTTCATCTTTTGATACCTGCATTTCTAGTTGTGTAACCCTGGGGAACTTAGTTGTTTCACTGAGTTTCAGTTTCCTAAAGGGTAAATGGAGGCCAATACCTACTTTCTAGGATGTAAGAGGCTCAAATGAGATACATGTGTGCAAAATGCCTAGCCCAGTAGCACTCAAACTCGTCTCTATATCTGAATCACTTGGAAGGCTTGTTAACCCATTGCTGGGCCCTGTCCCGAGGCTTTCTGATTCAGGTCTGGGGTGGAGTCTGAGAATCTGCATTTCTAACAAGTTCCTAGGTGAGGCAAAGGCTACTAGTCCAGTGGCCATACTTTTTTTTTTTTTTTTAGAACCACTGGCCTAGCCTACAGTGGGTGCCCAGATAATGCTGGTTCTCTGCCTTCTCTTTCATGGGTGTATTATGTTTGCTGAGAAGTTATTTGGATACAATGATGTTTATACTGCTTGCCATTTCAGCACTGATTTCAGTTTACAGAAGTTATTTCCTTTAAAGCTCTATATTGAGTATACATGGTGTGCTCTGCTGAGGGGTTTGTACATAAGCAGCATAGTTGTGTTTGCCATTTGTATGGTATCATTCCTCCAACATATGTCCCCTCACTGCTCAGTGACACACACTTATATATAAATAGCTTCAGAAATAAATTTCAATTTGCTTAAAGTTTCTTGTTCTTAAAGAATTGTCAATGACTGATGTCACTTTTGCTAAACACTTTGAAGTGTCAACTCATATGCCTGCTAGATTTTGTCAAGAGAATAAGGGAATTGCAAGATCTAACATTTTTCCATTCCTGTTATACTAGCACTCAACAGAGTCATTAAATTACTTAATGACACTAGGGCTTCATTTACGCTCCTATTAGTATAAGACAGAAGTGATCAGCAGGATCAGGGCTTAATATATCAGGCGACTTGAGAGCTAATGCAGAGGCAGGGACAGCACAAAGGAAAAATTAATAATAACAAGAAAGCAGAAAAGTAAAATAGTTTTATCATTTTGTGTCCTGAGGTTCAGAACATGCTGTTCATTAGAATCTTCATTTACATTTTGTGAACAGTCACTCCCAGGAGAAAACAGGCATCTCTAATTGATACCTCATCTTCCAATTCAGCTCAAGAAATATTTATTGGGCATGTGAAGCAAAGATGGTTAGGACCCAGTCCCTGCTTTCAAAGGATTTACTGTCTAATCAAAAAAAAAAAAAAAAAAAGAAAGAAAACCAAACCCATTGCCTTCAAGTGGATTCTGACTCATAGCAACCCTATAGGACAGAGTAGAACTGCCCCATAGGGTTTCCAAAGAACAGTTGGTGGATTCGAACTGTGGACCTTTTGGTTAGCAGCAGAGCTCTTAAACACTGTGCCACCAGGGCTCCTTACTGTTTCATAGGGGACACAAAATGAGTACTGTCACAATGAATTTATTCATTATTTGTTGAGCATATATTTTGTGCCAGGCAATGTCTAGGCACTGAGGATGTGACAGAAGACAAAAGAGATAAAGCTTCTATTCTCAGGTAGCTAGTTCAAAAGTGCCAAAAGAGAACACTTCCCAAAGGGTGGGATGCTGAGGGGTTCAAGAAGCAAGTTTAGGGTATTCCCAAACCTGACACTAACTAACCTTGAATGACACAGTGAGAAAGTCATTTGCCCTTTCATGTTTCCCCAAGCCTTCTGAATGTATCAAGGAGAAAGTCTTAGGGTGGTGCTGATGTGTCTTAACACTAATGCTTGCTAAGGAGAGGAGGCTCAGGCTCAGAGCTTTTAGCCAACTCTGTCTAAAATTTAATAACACTATGTTTTTTTTCCTATTATATTTATATTTAGTGTTACTTTATATTATGGCAAGTGATTTTGGTTTTCCATTTAGTAGTGATTACTGCGGTGATATAGGGTTTCCTTCTGAAGTAAATCTAAGCTTTAAAAGTGGGCCTTCAAAAGAAAAATATGAAATATGAACAAGTCAGGTGGTGCCTGGTTATGGCAACTATCTGGGAAACAGTCATAAGAGATGCGGCCACTCCCGGCTTCCCAGATGCACTGGCTATCCAGGGAGGGGAAATCATACCAGGTTGCAGGTTAGGCTTCATGGGGAGATGGACAGAGATGGGCCTTGAAGGATGGATAGGACTTTTGGATGTAGACAAGGCATGTACATAGCATGTACTTAATGAGGATGATAATGACACAATTGCCTTTGGTTCCAACATTGATCATAGTGGATAGAGGGAGCAGACTAGGGGTCTGTAAGAGTTTAGCTGCAGAACCCTTTCTTTGAATTAACTTTCCCAAAATATAAAACAGGTAAAGCAGAGCTGTTTAGTTGAAAGAGCAGGAGGGAGTGGAGGTCTGGAGCCCCTCATACTTGGCTTCTACCTTTCTCTGGAGGAAGCTAGGACTTCCCTTAACAGAGAGTGAAAGTAGATAGGCAAATCCTTTGATCTTAGAGATAAGTAAACTGATGCTCAGTGAGGCTGTGTCTACCTGTGGTCATGCTGCTAGCAAGGGGCAGAACTGGCACTCACATGGCGAGGCTGTAGGAGCCAGACTGACCATCAAGCAGCTGGGTAAACACAAGCAAGTTACTTAACTTTCTAAGTTTAGTGTCTTCGTGTGTAAAATGGGCAATACTATCTGCCTCACAGGACGGTTTCATACCTAGCACAGGGTCTGACATAGTTCACAGCAGCCATTATCATGTCCTAATTCTCAGCGATGCTCTCTGCATAGCCCTGCATTGCCTGCACCTCTGGTTTACATGACACTCCTTTGAATGCCGCAACCTTTTCTGGTCCTAGGTCTTAGGTCTAAAGGCTGGTGCCACCTGTTAAGCAATACTAGTAAATGAGTCCATTAACCTAATTTGGTCTGGAAATGCTCCATTAGAAACAAAGGCCCGAGAGGGGTATTAAACAACACTCCTCTGCCCTGAAAAAGGCCATGACCCAAGCATGATTCAACAAAAACAGATGAACCAAGCAGCATGTATAATTTTTAAAAAAATATACAAATCCCATGTGGCATGGACAGATTTTTTTCCTTCCAGACACAATAAAACTAGCACCTGAGCTGAAGTAGGAGCATCATTACTAGAATGCAGTAAATTTTCCTCTTAGTCAGTAATGGGTTATGAGTGGAGTATTGTGATGAGAGGCTAGTTACAGGAAGACATTACAAGAGAACTTTAATGTTCTGGGGTGACCTGGCTGACCAAAGGGAGATAGGAGCAGATGGCAGCAAATATAGTCATAACACACATTCTCACTTTAAACAAAGACATGAATTTTTATCTTCTAGCTTTTCCATTTTGCTGACTCTGGTACTATTATGCTGAAGATGAACCAGAACAACACATCTAGAATTCCTGTCTGGAAGCAGCTGGAAACCCAAATGGATTTCAACTTTTAATACTTTTTGTTAAAGTTTTGGTCCCGTCCAGGAAATTGTTCATTTGGGGTCTTTTAGACTGATTCACCTGTCTAACCTGACCTTCCCTGCCTGGGGCTGTCCATGTTGAGCCTTTATCAGCAGAAAGTTCCAACAGTAGAACTCATACGTTTGGGTCTTCAGGCTCCCTCCAGTGATAAAACTACCCCCATGGCATGTAGGTAGGTCTGCTTTAGGAAACAAAACAAAGTAATACAAGCTCAGAGGATTGTTTACCACCCTACAAGAAAATCTGTCAGTAGAGGACCCTAGGAACCCTGGAATCTTCCTTATATGGCCTCATCAGGGGCAAAAACACAGCATCTAAATCAACATATATATGACAAGTATTTCAAAAGTTTCCTGTGAAGGAAACTGCTTTGTCCTCTGGGAACTATTTCAGTGTCTGAAAATCCACATTAACAACACAATTTCTCAAGAATTAGAGACCCTAGTGATAAGGTGTCTGTGTTTGAGACTGTTTGGTTCAGCCTGCAGCCTGTAGGCAGTTAAGACACCTATTGATATGTCATAGAGGGAGGCAGCTGAGGTTAAGTGGTTAGGGGACTTGCCCAAGGGCACAGAACTGGCCAGAGATAGACTGAAGGATAGAACCAGTGTGTACACCACCTTCTTATCAATCTTCAGTCATCAAAAATGGCAAATATTTGGGTAAACATTACAGAAAAAACTCCTTAATTTCTTTAAAACCTATAGACTTTAAGGCAAAAAAAAAAAAAAATCATAATACTGTCTTGTGGGGCTTATAATGTATATAGATGTAATATAAATGAAAAGTATAGCATAAAGGAAAGGAGAGAGGATGGTAAATGGACCTTATGGTTAAAAGGTTTCTATATTTTACATGAATTATACAATATAAGGTTCAGTAGACTGTGTAAAGCTAATGAAGTATATGGTAATCCCTAAAGCAACCCCTTTAAAAAAAAGTAGCAATTTAACTAAAAAGTCAAAAAATAAACTAAAAAATTTTCAAACAATCTAAAAGGAGGCCTCTATAAAGGAATAGAGAAACAAAAACAAGCAAATAAACAGAGTGGACAAACAAAAAGCAAATAATAAAAAGAAAGAACTGAATACAACCATATCAATAATTACATTAAATGTTAATGGAATAAACACCATAATTAAGAGGCAGAGGTTGTCAGAACTGATAAAAAAGCAAAACCCAACTACATGCTGTCTACACAAAATGCACCCTAATAGACACATAGGTTGAAAGTAAATGGATGAAAAAACATACATCATGTGAACAGGTAAGCATAAGAAAGCTGGAGTGGCTATATTAATATCAAATAAAATAAACTGTAAGACAGAGTATTACCAGATATAAAGAGGGACATTTCATAATGATAAAAGGGTCAATTAATCACACAGACATACATGTATCTTACCTAATAATGGAGCTTCAAAACACATAAAACAAAAAAATGATAGAATTATAGGGCAAAGTAGCAAATCTACAATCATACTTGAAGATCTGAACACTCCTTTTTAGCAACTGATAGAACTAGAAAAAAATAGTAAAAATATTGTCTTAGTTATCTAGTACTGCTATAACAGAAATACCACAAGTGGATGGCTTTAACAAAGAGAAATTTATTCTCTCACAGTCCAGTAGGCTACAAGTCCAAATTCAGGG
>NW_004443965.1:5784201-5855671 GCF_000243295.1 Trichechus manatus latirostris
TGGCTTTAACAAAGAGAAATTTATTCTCTCACAGTCCAGTAGGCTACAAGTCCAAATTCAGGGCATCAGCTCCAGGGGAAGGCTTTCTCTGTCAGCTCTGGAGGAAGGTCCTTGTCATCAGTCTTCCCTTGGTCTGAGAGCATCTCAGAGCAGGAACCTCAGGTCTAAAGGACACGCTTTGCTCCCGGCACTGCTTTCTTGGTAGTATGAGGTCCCCCTGTCTCTCTGCTCGCTTCTCTTATATCTCAAAAGAGACTAGCTTAAGACACTACCTAATCTTGTAGACCTCATCAATATAACTGCTGCTAATCCATCTTATTACATCATAGTGAGAGAGTTTACAACACATAAGCAAGTCACACCAGATTTCAAAATGGTAGACAATCATACAATACTGGTAATCATGACCTAGCCAAGTTGACAGATACTTTTGGGGGACACAATTCACTCCATGACAAAGATAGATGATATGAAGAATGTCATTCACTACCTTGTCCTAACTGACATCTATAGAACACTCTATTCAACAACAGCAGAATACACATTCTTTTTAAATGAACTTGGAACACTGACTAAGACAGATTTTAATCTGGGTCACAAAACAAGTCTTAATAAATTTAAAAGGATTCAAGTCACACCAAGTGTGTTCTCTGACCATAATGAAATTATCAATCAGTAACAGAAAAATTTAGAGACCAGTTCAAGAATAGATTTGACACACTGAACATTAATGACTAAAGACCAGATGAGTTGTGGAGTGACATCATGGACATCATACATGAAGAAAGCAAAAGGTCATTAAAGAAGACAAGAAAAAAAGAAAGGACCAAATGGATGTCAGAAGAGACTCTGAAACTTGCTCTTGAACGTAAAGTTGCTAAAGTGAATAGAAGAAATGATGAAGTAAAAGAGGTGAACATTTTACATGATGGCTCGGGAAGAAAAAGTAAAGTATTATAATGAAATGTGCAAAGGCCTGCAGTTAGAAACCCAAAAAGGAAGAACACAATTGGCATTTCTCAAGCTGAAAGAACTGAAGAAAAAATTCAAGCCTCGAGCTGCAATACTGAAGGATTCTACAGGCAAAATGTTGAATGATGCAGGAAGCATTAAAGAAGACAGAAGGAATGCTCAGAGTCACTGTACCAAAAAGAATTGGTTGACGTTTCAACCATTTCAGGAGGTAGCATATAATCAAGAACCGACAGTATTGAAGGAATAAGTCCGCATCTCCTTCAAAAGCCTTCTTTCAAGTGTTAAAAAACGAAGATGTCCCTTTGAGGACTAAGGTGCGCCTGACCTAAGCCATGGTGTTTTCAGTTGCCTCATATGCATGTGAAAGCTAGACAATGAATGAGGAAGACTAAAAAAGAATTGATGCTGTTGAATTATGGTGTTGGCGAAGATTATTGAATATACCATGGACTGCCAGAAGAATGAACAAATCTGTCTCGGAAGAAGTACAGCCAGAATATGTCTTGGAAGCAAGGATGGCGAGACTTTGTTTCACGTACTTTGGACATGTTATCAGGAGGGACCAGTCCCTGGAGATCATGCTTGGTAAAGTCGAGGTTCAGCGAAAAAGAGGAAGACCCTCAATGAGATGGATTGGCACAATGGCTGCAACAATGGGCCCAAACATAGCCAGCAATTGTGAGGATGGCCCAGAAACAGGCCATGTTTCGTTCTGTTGTACATGGGGTTGCTATATGACTTGGAACCGACTCGACAGCACCTAACAACAGCAACAACAATAGAAAAGTATCTGGAAAATCTTTCAAATTTGGAAGCTAAAAAACATACTTCTAAAAAACCCAAGGGTCAAAGGAAATTAGAAAGCATTTTTAACTGAATAAAAATGAAAACACAACTGTGCAGGAAAGTTAACATAGAAGACCTGGTGTTGCTACCTTTCGAAGGGCCTTCGTGTGGGGTTGGCCCTTGGCTGCTGTCTGGGAACTTGACTTTTAGAATGTTCCTCACATGATTAAACTTTTTCTTCCCATTCGGGTACTGAATACTGTCTGAGAGTCTTAAATTTTGCTATTTGTGGCTGATCACTGTGCCTGTGTGCCTAACTCCCAATAAAAGCTCTTTAAGTCTCTGGGCAAAAACACTGCACATGTGTTGCTGCATTTCACTGCTTTAGAAAGGAGTCTGATCTATGCAACTCCACCTAGGGGAGGTGGTAGTGGAAGAACCTAGTATCCTGTGCATGGTTTCCTCAACACTCCGCCTGATGTGTCTAAAAAGTTTTTGGATATAGTTAAAGCAGTGTTTAGAGGGAAATTTGTATCACTAAAATATCTATATTAGAAAAAATGACCTCAGATTCCATCTTTAAATATAGAAAAAGAAGAACAGATTAACCCAAAGTAAGCAGAAAAAAGGAAATAACAAAGATTAAAGCAGTATCCGAACAATGGATAAACGGATAAACAAAATGTGGTATGTACATACAATGGAATGCTACGCAGCCATAAAGAACAATGATGAGTCCTTGAAACATCTTATAATGTAGATGAACCTGGAAGACATTATGCTGAGTGAAATAAGTCAATCACAAAAAGACAAATATTGTATGATAGCACTTTTATAAGCAGACAAGAATAGATATATATATACAGAGACAAGCGCTCATTGTTGGTTAGCAGGGATGGGTGGGGTGGGAGGGGAAGCACTATTGAGACAGTAAACACTTGTTATTTTTGGTGATGGGAAAGGTAGCATTGAACGTGGGTGAAGTACAAACAGCTTGACCAAGGTAAATGATGTCACTAAGAAGAGTATAAGAGAAAAGGATGATTTTGGTAAAGGATATGACAAATATAATTTTGCAACATCAACGACAACCAAAAAATATGTGTATGGTTACACAAATATGTATATGGGCACATACGTGTACGGGTATGAATATGTGGGTACATATGTATGTACAGATAGATGCATCTATAGGCATATGTACATACAGGTATGTGTGTGCATGTATGTATATTCACATATATAATACACCATGTAGGGGACACAGTTAATGGATACTTCTTCAACATAACCTAACACCTCTTGAGACTGGTTTTCTGAGTTTGAAAGCTTAGGACTATAGTCTCGTGGGATGACTCAGTGAATTGCCATAAAATAGTTCATAAAGTATATGTTCTACATCCCAATGTGGTGAGTAGCGTCTAGGGTCTTCAAAGCTTGTGAGCAGTCATCTAAGATACAATTGTTGGTCTCTACTCATTTGGAACAAAAGAGAAAGAAGGAAACCAAAGACTCAGAGAAAAAACTAGTCTACACGACTAACAGTCTACATAAACCACAGCCTCATCTACCCTGAGACCATAAGAACTAGATGGTGCTGGCTATCACTACCAATTGTTCTGATCAGGGCCACAACAGAAGGATCTTGATACAATGGGAGAAAAATGTGGAACTCAAATTCTTGAAAAGTCCAGACTTGACTGGCTGAGACTAGAGGACTCCCTGAGACTATCTGTCCTGAGATACTCTTTAAACCTTAAACCAAACTTATCCCTTGAGGTCACCTTCTAGCTAAATAACAGACTGGCTCATAAAATAAAGAATATCACCTGTGCATAATGAGCTCCTTCAAAAAATAATCTGTATGAGACCAAGTGTTCAAAAACTACTCTAAAGCAAGATGAGAAGGAAAGGAGGCAGGGAAACTAGAGTACTGGAAATGGTACAACCAAAACAGAATGAATAAGAATGATGACATGTTGTGAAAAATGTAACCAATATCACTGAATAATTTGTGTAGAAATTGTTAAATGGGAACCAAATTTGCTGTGTAAAATTTCACCTTCAACACAATATTATTTTTAAAAAAGATTAAAGCAGTAATCAATAAAACAGAACACAGAAAAACAATTGAGAAAAATAAACAAAATCAAAAGTTTCAGGACCAGATGGCTTCACTGAGGAATTCTACAAAACATTTAAGGAATAAATAATGCCACTTCTGTATGACCTCCTCCAGAAAATTGAAGAGAAGGAAATACTTCTCCACTCATTCTATTAGGCCAATATTATACTGATAACAAAACTAGACAAAAACATTACAAAAAAACTACAGACCAAAATCTCACATAAACATAGATGCATAAATTCTTAACAATCTGGTAAAGGCATCAGAAGAGCATCTACAAAAAACCTGCATCTGTTACTATACTTAATGGTGGAATACTTAATTCTGCTAAGTTTGGAAACAAGACAAGGATACCCAAACTTCTCTCTTCTATTTTACATTTTACTGGAGGTCTTAGCCACTGCAATAAGGCAAGAAAAAATTAAAGGCACAAAGATCCAAAAGGAAGAAGTATACAATGTATCTATTTGCAAAAGACATGACTTTTAATGTAGGAAATCATAAGCAATCTAAAAAAAAATAGATCAACATGCAATCAAGATGCACTGATAATCACTGGTGATTGGAATGTGAAAGTTGGAAACAAAGAAGGATCAGTAGTTGAAAAATATGGCCTTGGTGATAGAAACGATGCCAGAGATTGCATGACAGAATTTTGCAAGACCAATGACTTCTTCATTACAAATACTTTTCAACAATATAAATGGCAACTATACAAGTGGACCTTGCCAGATGGAATACACAGGAATTGAATCAACTACATCTGTGGAAAGAGATGATGGAAAAGCTCACTACCATCAGTGTGAAAAAGGCCAGGGGATGACTGTGGAAAAGATCATCAATTGCTCATATGCAAGTTGAAGTTAAAGAAAATTAGAACAAGTCCACAAAAGCCAAAGTATGACCTTGAGTATATCCCACCTGAATTTAGAGACCATCTCAAGAACAGACTGACACACTGAATACTAGAATGAAGACCAGATGAGCTGTGGAATGACATCAAGGACATCATACATGAAGAAAACTTGAAGTCATTAAAAAGACAGGAAAGAAAGACAAGACCAAAACGGATGTCAGAAGAAACTCTGAAAGTTGTTCTTGAACATAAAGTAGCTAAAGCAAAAGGAAGAAATGATGGGAAAAAAAAAAAAGCTGAGCAGAAGACTTCAAAGGGCAGCTCCAGAAGACAAAGTATAATGAAATGTGCAAAGACCTGGAGATAGAAAACCAAAAGGGAGGCACTCGCTCGGCATTTCTCAAGCTGAAAGAACTGAAGAAAAAATTCAAGCCTCAAGTTAAAATATTGAAAGATTCTACAGGGAAAATACTAAACAACACAGGAAGCATCAAAAGAAGATGGAAGGAATACACACAGTCACTGTACCAAAAAGAATTGATCGACATTCAACCATTTCCAGGAGGTAGCATATGATCAGGAAGCGATGGTACTGAGGAAAGCGGTACAAGCTGCACTGAAGGCACTGGCAAAAAACAAGGCTCCAGGAATTGACGGAATACCCATTGTGATGTTTCAACAAATGGGTGCAGTGCTGGAAGCACTCACTTTTCTATGCCAAGAAATTTGTAAGACAGCTACCAGGCCAATCAACTGGACGAGATCCATATTTATACCCATTCCAAAGAAAGGTGACTAATGGAATGCAGAAATTATTGAAAAATATCATTAATATCACAAGCAAGTAAAATTTTGCTGAAGATCCTTCAAAAGTGTTTGCAGCAGTACATCAACAGGGAACTGCCAGAAAAGGAAGCCGGATTCAGAAGAGGACATGGAACAAGGGATATAATTGCTGATGTCAGATGGATCCTGGCTGAAAGCAGAGACTACCGGAAGATGTTTACTTGTGTTTTACTGTCTATACAAAGGCATTTCACTGTGTGGATCATAATAAACTATGGATAATATTGCAAAGAATGGAAATTCCTGAACACTTAATTGTGCTCATGAGGAACCTGTACTTAGACCAAGAGACAGTCGTTCGAACAGAACAAGAGTATACTGCATGGTTTAAAGTCAAGAAAGGTGTGTGTCAGGGTTGTATCCTTTCACCATACTTATTCAATCTGTATGCTGAGCAAATAATCCAAGAAGCTGGCCTATATGAAAAAGACCGGGGCATCAGGATTGGAGGAAGACTCATTAACAACCTGTGATATGCAGATGATACTACCCTGCTTGCTGAAAGTGAAGAGGACTTGAAGCACTTACTGATGAAGATCAAAGACCACAGCCTTCAGTATGGATTACACCTTAATATAAAGCAAACAAAAATCCTCACAACTGGACCAATAAGCAACATCATGATAAACGGAGAAAAGATTGAAGTTGTCAAGGATTTCATTTTACTTGGATCCACAATCAACACCCATGGAAGCAACAGTCAAGAAATTGAAGGACCCATTGCACTGGGCAAATCTGCTGCAAAAGATCTCTTAAATGCATTTTAAAAAGCAAAGATATCACTTTAAGGACTAAGGTGCACCTGACTCATCCCATGGTGTTTTAAATCACCTCATACTCATGTGAAGGCTGGACAATGAATAAGAAAGATGGAAGAAGAAATGATGCTTTTGAATTACGATGTTGGTGGAGAATATTGAATATACCATGGACTGCCAAAAGAATGAACAAATCTGTCTTAGAAGAAGTACAGGAAGAATGCTCATTAGAAAGAGAACCTACAGACTGGGAAAAAACTTTTGGACAGTACAAGTCAGACAAAGGTCTAATCTCCATAATCTACAAGAAAATCCAACACCTCTACAACAAAAAGACAAATAATCCTATTAAAAAATGGGCAAAGGAAATGAACAGACACTTCACCAAAGAAGACATTCAAGTGGCCAAAAGACACATGAGGAAATGCTCAAGTTCACTAGCCATTAGAGATATGCAAATTAAAACCACAATGAGATACCATCTCACCCCGGCATTACTGGCACGAATAAAAAACACTGGAAATAACAAATGTTGGAGAGGCTGCAGGGAGATCGGAACTCTTATGCACTGCTGGTGGGAATGCAAAATGGTACAACCATTTTGGAAAATGATAGGGTGCTTCCTTAGAAAGCTAGAAACAGAAATACCATATGATCCAGCAATCCCACTCCTAGGAATATATCCTAGAGAAATAAGAGCCACCACACAAACAGACATATGCACACCCATGTTCATGGCAGCATTGCTCACAATAGGAAAAAGATGGAAACAACCTAGATGCCTATCAACAGATGAATAAACAAACGATGGTACATACACACAATGGAGTACTACGTAACCATAAAGAACAATGACGAATCTGTGAAGCATCTCATAACATGGATGAATCTGGAGGACATTATGCTGAGTGAAGTAAGTCAATCACAAAAGGACAAATATTGTATGAGACCTCTACTGTAAAAACTCATGAAAAAGTTTACACACAAAAAGTAACAATTTTTGTTGGTTACTAGGGGAAGTGTAGGGGGGAAATACTAAATAGACAATAGATAAGATCTTTGGTGAAGGGTGACACAGTACACAATACTGGGGAAGCCAGCACAACTTGTAAAAGGAAAGGTCATAGAAGCTCCATAGATACATTCAAACTCCCTGAGGGACTGAATTGCTGGGCAGAGGGCTGTGGGGACCGTGGTCTCTGGGAACATCTAGCTCAATTGGCATGACACAGTTTATAAAGACAGTGTTCTACATTCTACCTTGGTGAGTAGCATCTGGGGTCTTGAGAGCCTGTGAGCAGCCATCTAAGATATTCCACTGGTCTCACACCTTTGGGGGCAAGGAGAATGAAGAGAACAGGATACAAGGAAAAGATTAGTTCAAAGGACTAATGGACCACAGCTACCAAGGCCTCCACCAGAATGAGTCCAGTACAGCTTGATGGTACCCGGCTACCACCACTGACTGCTGACCGGGATCACAACAGAGGGTTCTGGACAGAGCTGGAGAAGGATGTAGAACAAAATTCTAACACACACAAAAAAAAACCCAGATTTACTGGCCTGAAAGAGACTGGAGAAACTCCAAGAGTATGGCCCCCAGATACCCTTTTAGCTCAGTGGTGAAGTCACTTCCGAGGTTCACCGTTCAGTCGGGGATTGGACAGCCTCATAAAACAAAATGAGACTAATGAGGCACAGCAGTCCAGGGACAAGGACTCGAAGGCAGAAGGAGACAGGAAAGCTGGTGATAGGGAACCCAAGGTTGAGTAAGGACAGTGTTGACATGTAGTGGGGTTATTAACCATTGTCATAGGGCAACATGTGTACTAAATGTTTAATGAGAAACTATTTTGTCCTGTAAACCTTCATCTAAGGTGAGAATAGCAGCACAACTGGAAGAACATAATCGATGTCACTGAATTGTGCATGTAGAAATTTTTGAAATGGTGTACCTTTGGCTATGTATACTTTCACCAAAAAAGAAAAAGGTCGAGAAGGGAGAGGGCTGACATGTCGTGGGGTTGTTAACCAATGTCATAAAACAATATGTGTACTGACTGTTTAAGGAGAAACTATTTGTTCTGTAAACTTTCGCCTAAAGTACAATTGAAAAAAAAAAAAACAATAAAAAAAGAGTGCTCATTAGAAGCAAGGATGGTGAGTCTTCATCTCACATTCTTTGGACATGTTTTCAGGAGGGGCCAGTCCCTGGAGAAGGAAAACATGAGTGATAAAGAAGAGGGTCAGCAAAAAAGAGGAAGACCCTCAATGAGATGGACTGACACTGTGGTTGCAACAACGGGCTCAAGTATAAGAACGATTGTGAGGATGGCGCAGGACTGGGCAGTATCTGTTCTGCTGTACGTGGGGTTGCTATGAGTTGGAACCGACTCGATGGTGCCTAACAACAACAACTATAAAATAACTTCTAGAATTAACCAACCAATCAAGCTAGGTCACAGAAAGAAGGTTAATAAAAACCCAATTGTATTTCTATATACTAATGGCAAACTTTTGGAAAACGAAATTAGAAATCAATTCCATTTGTCATAGCATCAAAAAACATTAAAAACTTAGAAAAACTTAAGATATGCAAGACTTCTATACAAAACTATGTATCACTGCTAAGAGAAATGAAAGAAGATCTAAATAAATGGAGACCTACACTATGTTCAAGGAGTCCTGGTGGCACAATGATTAAGTGCTTGGGTGCTAACTAAAAGATCTGCAGTCTGAACCCACCCAGTGGCGCCACAGGAGAAATGACCTGGTGATCTGCTTCTATAAAGAGTACAGCCTAGAAAACTCTGTGGGGCAGTTGTACGCTCTCATATAGGGTTGCTATGAGTCAGAATCGATTTGATGACACAGAAAACTATAAGAACACACCATGTTCATGGATTGGAAGATGCAATATTGTTACATACCAATTCTCTAAAGCGATTGACAGATTTAACAGAATCCTCATCATAAACTCAGCAGCATTTATTTTTTTTTTGGTAAAAATAATCAAGGTAGTTCTGAAATTCATACAGAAATACAAAGGACCTAGAACAGTAAAACCAATTTTGAAAAAGAACACAGTTGAAGGATTTATATTACCTGACTTTAAGACTTACTAAAAAGTTATTAAGACAGTGTACAGATTGATACAGATGAATTGAACAGAGTAAGTCCAGAAAAAGACCTACACTATATAGCCATTTTGTTTTGTAAAAGTGCCAAAGCAACCCAATGAAGAAAAGAAAGTCTTTACAACAATAAAATAACAATAAAATAATTGGATGAAAGTATTTATCCAATAACTGGATATCCATATGGAGAAATACGAAGCTTGATCCCATTCACAGCATACACATATTTAATCCTAGACAGATGATAGATCTAAATGTAAAAGCTAAAACTACAAAGCCTTTAGAGGAAAATGTAAAATATCTTGGAGGTACTATAACTTGAAGAGAGACAAAGTTTTTTATGTAGACCACAGAAGGCATTAACCATTAAAAATGATAAATTTTACTGAATGAAAAACTTCTGTTAATCAAGTCATTTAAGAAAATGAATAGGTAAGCAACAGAATAAAGAAAATATTAGCAAACCATACCTGACAATATCTAACAGTAGACTTTGAGTAGACAGTTTTCAAAAGATGGTATACAAAAGGCCTCAACATCATTAGTTATCAGGGAAGTTCGAACTAAAACTTACACACCCCCCAGTACAGCTAAAAGCGCAGGCTGACAACACCAGCCACTGGTAAGAATGTGCAACTGGACCTCTTATACATTGTTGTTGGGAATGGTAAGTGATATTTACCATTAAATAACAAATGGTAAAACTACTTTGGGGAAAGGATTGTCAATTTCTTACAAAACTAAACATACACTAACCTATAACCTAGCAAGTCTACTCCTAGCCTACATACACTCCCAAGGGAAATAAAACAAGTATTCACAAAAAGGCTTGCGCAAGAATTTCATAGCAGCTTTATTCATAATAGTCAAAGACTGGAACCAACCCACGTGTCATCAGTGTGAGATTGGGTAAACAAATCACAGTATATTCATGCAGCTTTCAGCAATAAAAAGTAACAAACTTATAAAAAACACAGACAATTCTCAGAAACACTGTACTGAAGCCTTACACAAATGAGTAAATATTGTATGACTCCAAATAGACAAAATTCTAGAACAGGCAAAACTAACCTGTGGTGGAAAAAAAAATCAGATCAATGTTTGCTTAAGGGGTGAGGGCAGAGATCAGTTGGGAAGGGAAATGAAGGAACTTTCTGGAGTGATGGTAATGTTCTGTATCTTCTTAGGGCCTAGATTACACAGGTGTACACATTTGTCAAAATTAATGCAAAGGTACACTTATGATTTGTGCATTTCTTTATATTTTAATTTTAAATAAGCAAATATAGAACTCTAGTTAATGATACGTCTGCTAAAGTATTTAGGGGGAAGTGTCTTGATATCTGCAATTCATTTTGAAATGCATTTAACACAAGATGGATTGATGGATACATAGAAGGATGTATATTTGGAGAGATACCTAAGAATGCAAATATAGTAAAACATTAAAGGTAGAATCTAGGTGGTGGGTACTTGAATGTTCACTGTAAAATTCTTTCAACTTTGCTGTATGCTTGAAAATTTTCATAATAAAATGTTGGAGAAAAACTGGTTAGAATGTAAACTAAGCATGAGCCCTGGGTGTCTTTCCATGATGTGCGGTGCTTCCCCCATTATTTATGAAAAGTGGCTGAGTGCACCTTATGCTGAGTGGTGTGTGCCAATGAAAATATCAGTTATTCAAAGGTACCCTGTGACCATGGTCTCAGGGAACATCTAGCTCAATTGGCATAACACAGTTTATAAAGAAAATCTACGTTCTACCTTGGTGAGTAGTGTATGGGGTCTTAAAAAGCCTGTGAGCAGCCACCTAAGATACTCCACTGGTCTCACCCCTTTGGGAGCAAGGGAGAATGAAGAAAACAAGATTCAAGGGAAAGATGAGTCCAAAGGACTAACGGACCACAACTACCACGGCCTCCACCAGACTGAGTCCAGTACAACTAGATGGTGTCCAGCTACCACCACTGACTGCTCTGACACGGATCACAATAGAGGGTCCCGGACAGAGCTGAAAAAAAATGTAGAACAAAATTCTAACTCACAAAAAAGGAACAGACTTACTGGCCTGACCAAAACTGGAAAAACACTGAGAGTATGGCCCCTGGACACCCTTCTAGCTTAGTAATGAAGTCACTCCCGAGGTTCACCCTTCAGTCGAAGATTAGACAGCCCCATAAAACAAAACGAGACTAATGGGGCCCAACAGCCCAGGGACAAGGACTAGAAAGCAGGAGGGGACAGGAAAGCGTCATAGGGAACCCAAGGTTGAAAGGGAACAATGTTGACATGTTGTGGGGTTAACCATTGTCATAAAACAATATGTGTACTAACTGTTTAATGAGAAACTATTTGTTCTTGAAACCTTCATCTATAGTATAATTAAAAAAAATAAAATTAAAAAAAAAAAAAAAGGTACGTTGCGAGGGCTGTGCAGTGGTTGTGAAGTTTGACTCCAAGCTTGGACATTTACTAGCTGGGTCATGGCTCTCTGATTATCAATTTTTTCATCTGTTGAATAAGGATAATACTCTCTTATGGGCTTGTAATGATGATTCAACGAGATATGCCTTTAAAACAATCCAGGGCCCAGCAAAAAACACACGCTTAATAAACTATAACTATCATAATGTTCAGCCATATTATGTTCCATCGTTTTCAGATACAGTGTGTCATTTTTTGGAATCATGTTGGAGTCCTCTCTTTCCTGCATATCTGACCTGCCACCTGATGTCACCTCAGCCCACCGTGCCTTCCCTGCTTATCATGTCCAGCAGAAGCCTCCCTGTCCCCTCTGAATTCACGGGGCTGTCAAGGATCTTGTCACTCATGTGGAGCCATCTTTTGCTCTTCTGTCTCACCTCTCAATACCTCATTTGGCAATCTGGTTAATCTTTTGAGCTAAACATCTTTTGAGTTAAACATCCCTATACCCATCTCTTCTTTCTCACTTGTCTTTAAGATGGGGTCTGACCATGCCTCTTTGCTGTTCTTTCTGTTTTCATGTATCTGAGGGTTGCCTGCTTGACTTCCTAAACCAGAATAGAGCAGGGGCTGTATTATTCCTTCTTTGTAGCTCATTAGGTACTTTCCAGTGATTAATTTGTAAGATATGATGCTTGTAACTTAAATCTAACTTATTCTGAACTTATTAGTCACCTACCTGGCATTCTGTAAGACACTCAGGGGAAGGAGGAGTCAGTATTGAGAAGATATTGAAAGCTGCTTAGGGTGACATGTATAGTGGGGCAAAATATAAGCAAGGGCTGGGCTGAGTGACACAGCCAGCAAGTGCAGAAGGGTCCACAGAGGACAGAAGGCCGCTGTGAGGGGACATTCAGCAGGAGGAAATGGACTTCTAACTCTACCTCTGAATATATATCTGGGAATCAGGCTGGCAGAGAAGAGTAAGAGAGGCCATTGGGAGTCAAAAATAAAAAGGGTGCTTAGAAGCTGAGCCTTCTAGAATGGAAATTCCACAGAAGGAAGAGTGTGCCATGTCACTGTAGGGGCAGAGGAACCAAGTGCTGGGACTTCGCATCACTTGGACAGATCTTACAAGCAACAGGGAGCCAGTTTAAGTTTTTAAGGTGGAAATAAATGATCCTCGTGTTATCTTGGTACGTTGAATCTAGCAGGTGGTGCAGGATGGGTCGGGAGAGAAGGAGTGACTTTAGTTCAGGGATAATGGAGAAACTGAAAGTTCTTCTGAAGGAAAAGGGAGATGGATTTGAAATACTGATCATGAAGCTGCACTTCTCAAAGTGCTGCTACTGAAAATAGGATACAAAAGGACAAGATTTCTCCTGGGAATCAAATGACTTTCACACTTAAGGAACCCTATTCTCCCGTGGGGAAATATTAGTCACAACAGCTACCCAGCTTCAGCAACTGGGACCCTGGAGTCAGAGCTGACATTCACACTCAAGACAGATGGCCAATGAAGCCAATTCACCAGTGGGACGAGGGGTGGGCTGTTCGTGCAAAGCACTGCATACACAGGTGACTCACCCGGTCTGTGACTCAGTGTTGTTAGAAGCCTTAGGAAAACCTAACTCCCCAGGCTACCAGCTGGCATTTCCAGAATCAAAGGTCAAGGTCACTGCCAGAAAGACTAGCTGGGGAGCGTGCCTGGAGTCAAAAATTTGTTCAACCACAAGAGTGAGTAGCTCTTCTACAATGCCCACTTCACAATGGACCCCGCTCCTGAGGCTCCAGGCTCCTGAACTTAAAATCCTTGGAAGTTCCTTCTCTGCTCTGCAGCACTGAACCAAGAAGAATGCAGAGTGCAACCCAGAAACAAATCAAAACACTGGCTCACCTTTAGCAGCTGTGTAAAGAGGAAATTAATTCTGAATGAAATGAAGCAAGCTTTTCTCTCTCTTGTTTTTCACCTTTCCTTTTTATGTAAAGACACTTGTTTTGTGTTTTCCTGGGAAACTAAAGTTTTATCCTCACCCCCTCCCTTTTTTTGTAAGTTTACAAATAAGTCAACATTCTAACTTCATGTCTAAAGAGAACTTTTGAAAGTCCTTTACTCCTAGCATTTTCACAAGCCCTGGTGGCCCAGTGGTTAAGTGTTTGCCTGCTAACCAAAAGGTCGACAGTTCAAACCCACCAGCTGCTCCTTGAAACCCTGCGGGACAGTTCTACTCTGTCCTATAGGGTTGCTATGAGTCAGAAATCGACTTGACGGCAACAAGTTTGGTTAGCTGATGGATGGAGAGGCTTTATAGGGCCTGGACTCCCATGGTCACTATCACCTTCTGCTGCTCCAGGCCCAAACTTGCCCACTGACACAGACGACCTGAACTGAAGTGCCTTTGCCTGCCAAGAGGGCTGCCGCCAGGGCAAGGCCTAGAGCCCTGCACCCTCAACAGTTTTGATTAGCTACTTTAAAGATGCTACAGTTTCTTCAAAAATTGTTTTAACAATATAATAACACAAAATTTGTCAATTTAAGGGATGCTACAGTTTTTTAAAGAATTTACTTTTTGTTGTTGAGAATACACACAACAGAACATACACCAATTCAATAATTTCCACCTGTACAATTCAGTGACATTGGTTACATTCTTCAAGTTGTGCAACCATTCTCACTCTCCTTTTCCTAACTGCTCTTCCGCATAACATAAACTCACTGCCCCCTAAGTTTCCTATCTAATCTTTTGAGTTGCTGTTGTCAATCTGAAGGGATGCTACAGTTTTCATGGAGTCCCTGGGTAGTGCAAACAGTTAAACGCTTGACTACTAGCTGAAAGGTTGGCAGTTTGAATCCACCCAAAGGCACCTCAGAAGACAGGCCTGATGATCTCCTTCTGAAAGGTCACAGCCTTCAAAACCCTATGGAGCAGTTCTGCTCTGCACACATTGGGTCATCATGGGTCGGAATCAATGGCAACTAACAATACCACCAATTTAAATGCCACTTTAAGTTTGTAATCCAGAAAATAACTCTGGAGTCACTGCTCAAAAAATTCCCTATGAGTGTTAACTGATATCAGAAGCAACACACACACACACACACACACACACACACACACACCCTTTGACCCCGTGGCATCATGTACCTGAAGGGCCCTCCAGTCATTATTAAGCAGCCATAGCCCCTACAGACCTTCCTCCCACCATGAGAGCTGCATTTTCACCGTAGTGAATTCCCCAAGCAGATGCTCTGAGGTTCTCAAGCCCCAGAAGAAGAGCCACTGGTGATGGTGAGGGGTAATGATCTGCCCTATGGGGGGAGCACTATCCCTTTGCCACCAGTGCTCTTCAGAGACACAATTTGGATACTACTCCTCAGGTCTCACAGAAAATTGCCCTTCTGTGGCTAAAGGGGGCAGCCGGTTTACTGCCCCACCTGGGAACCCAGCACTAACAGACAGACACAAGAGTCACAGTTTCTGCCCTGTAGAGCTACGAGGATAATGATTTATTGAAGATGATTTTTTTAATTTTAAAATGGAAGTGCCCATGGCCTAAGGGTACTGGGTGAATTTTTTCAAATTTAAATTGAAACAGAAAACTAAATAAATCCCACCCACACCATTACCTTCCCTACCAGATCTTATAGTCATAAAAGATTAATATGGAAAAAGAAATGAAAACAAAAAAATAACTGATAGCTGAAATGCACAACAGGACTTGGGATGTAGACTGTGGAATTAAACTGTGCTGCACGTGTCCCAGCTCTCATCGTCATCTGGAAGTAAAGTGCCTTTGGGTCAGGCCTCGCAGACAGAAAAGCTCTTGTGCCTGGAACCAGTTCTAGTGAGAAGGTCAGTTGCTCAGATCATCATCTATCCATTAAGGGAGCAAGTCCGTGTGCCAAGCTCTGTGCTGGGTGCTGCAGATACAGCTGACAACAAGATAGGCAGCGTCCCCATCCTCATAGCACTCAGCAAAAGAGAAGGCTTCTCCTGGGCCAGTGCCCGTTCTGTAAGTCTTTCTGCCAAACTTGTTGAAATTCACATCCCATGCTATGCTCCATGCTCTTTCGTCCAGACAAGGCCTGTGGAAGACCCCACAAAGGGCTTCTGTCTCCCAGGAACCACGACTGCTGCCTAAATACCACAGCTTCTCTAACCCTGGATCTAAACATTTATTCAACACATATTTACTGTGTGCCTTTTGTGTGTCAAGGCCCATGAGGGAGACCCAAAGATGACGAAGGCATGGTCCTTCCCCCTGGGAGTTTCATAGTGGTGTGGTTTTCCTGTGAGAATTATACACAGGTCATCCTTCTATGAGCCTGCCCGCCCCTCCATGGGTTTTTGGTCAAATAACACTCCTGGTCTCCAAACGTCCAGCAGGAAACCTTCCTAGGCTAACCTAACCAGACCACACCAGGTCAGATCACTCAGACGCTTTTCCTTCACTCTTTAGCCTGGTGGTTTTTGACCTTGACAGTACACTGGAGTCCCCTGGGGAGCTTTCAAAATCCCGATGCCCAGCCTGTACCTCTAGACCAGAATATCAGAGCAGCTGAGACCCAGGCATCAATGTGTGTGTGTGTGTGTGTGTGTGTGTCTGTGTTTTAACTCTCCAGGTAAATCCAAAATGCGGCCAAGGTTCAGACCACTGCTTCAGCCTTTCCACATTCCTCACTACTTAGTATTAGTGCTTAATGGTACTGCTGTTACCCAGTATTGGGCAGGTAGATGTAAATGCGGCTTCCGCGGATGGTGGGTTTGAACCATTGACCTTTCAGTTAGCAGCCAAGTACACTTACCACTGTGCCACCAGGGCTCCTTACTCTGTAAATAGGCACTTAAGTTCTTTTTGACAGGCCTAATGATCTGAATAAGGAATCTTGGTGGGCAGTGGTCAAGTGTTCAGCTGCTAAGTGAAAGACTGGCTATTCGAACCCATGAGCCACTCCACTGGAGAAAGATGTGGCAGTCTGCTTCTGTAAAGATTTACAGCCTTGGAAACCCTATGAGGCAGTTCTACTCTGTCATATAGGGTTGCTATGAGTTGGAATCGACTCAACGGCAGTGGGGTTTTTTGTTGTTGTTTTGGGTTAATGACCTGAATACCTTCTCACAAACCTCTACCAGATTCAAAGTACGCTTGAGAGCAGGCTACATGTATGGTTTCTCTTCATAGTACCATGGTTCTGGTTCATGATTGGTATGTAACAAGCACTTGTGGAATGAATGATACCAGGTTGAAACTGGGCCCTCTTCTTTCCTCTTCTGCCCAAGTACATGGATCACACTCATTCAGCATTCAGTTCCACAGCCATCTTATTTGACTAACCAATAATAAGGAAATGCATAATTCAACTTACTCCTTACACTGTGATTCTTGGATGAGGGATGCACACTCTCTTCAATTTCCTGCAGCCAAGCTCTGAAATCTCAACCCCAAACTTAGCCTTCAGGAAACCAGGGCAAGAAGCTGATTCTAAGAGTCAGATTTCTCCAAAATGGGGCAAAGCTAGTTTAATGGAGAACACTCCAAATTCTTCCTCCTTCTCACTTGTCTTTCCAGCAATGGCACTAGAAGTGACCATACTTATTGGAATTTTGTCTTTAGAAATTATTTAATTGAGGTACCATATAGGTGAAGATCCAAAAGCCTGAATAAAATCCTCAGAGATGGAATTTATTCCAGAGAGTCACTGTTCTGACTACATGTTGAAAGTAAAGATCCTTTAGGCAAAAGAGTTGGTGGCACAATGGCTGGGTTTTAAGCTTTTTTTTAAATGCTATACCTCCAACATACAATAGAAAGATGAATTTTGAAATGCTGAGTAGAACTGACAACTCTCAACATGTATTATTACATGTCTAATGAGCACATGGTTATGTGACGAGTTGGTTCAGTGGCCTTCAGAACAGCAGTGGTCTGAAGGCTCCAGCTTTTCCTGAGAGAGGCCTAAGACTCCACCATAAACAGTCACCCACGTCACTTTCCTAGTATTTCATACCATACCACCAAAGTGTCCTATTGTAACTTCCTTTCATGGACCATCTGATACTCATATAAACTTGATTTCATCTATAGACAAAGGTTGGACTGGGGCAGGGGACACGTGGTATAATTTACTTCTGTCCAAACACCCACCAAGGATGGCTCTGCCAAAGGTAACTGGGCAAAGGCAGGTGGGAACTGAGTGGTCTGACTCCCAACTTCATTCCCAGCTCAGTCTCCTCTACTCTATACCACATGAAGGGATCCAAACAAGCCTGACCATTCTCTCCTCTCTTGACTCTGGTTACCTTTTCCCTTCTGCATGGGATTTCTCTGCCCAGTAGGATAACTTCTATCTTTTGAAGCCAACTCAATCAACACCTCTTCCATGAAGTCTCCCCCTAACTTCCCAAATAAAGGTAACCTTTCTCTCATGTGAATGCTCAGAATATGCACTTGAATTTCTCTTATAATCATAGTACTAACTAAAGGGTTTGAGTCCCAGTACTGCACATATATCACATGTGAATCCTGGACAGGTTTCTTAACTGCTCCAAGCCTCAGTTTCCTCATTTGTAAACAAAGGATCATAGTATCTACCCTCATGGAATTGCAGTGAGGATTACAGGAGTTAATGCATGAAAAGCACTTGCAGAGTAAGAGGTACAATGTTAAGTGTTCCATATATAATACATCTTATTATTGTTATTAGAATGTAAGCTCTCAATAACCTCCATTTATCAAATATTTACTGAGTGAGTTCAGTACCATCAATAGGATGGGCATGTAGAGATGTACTAAGACATGCTCCTGCCATGACGATACAGGTCTGGCAGGGGTGCAATAGTGTGGTAAGTGGAGGAGATAAGTGGTCAGGGGCAATTCATAGAAGAGAAGCTTGACCTGGGTCAGGTGAGCGGGGTTCTCCAGGAAGACAAGAGGAAGAAAAATCAGGCAGTAAAGGAGCAGGATGTGCAAAGCACAGAGGCATGAAAAAGGCTGGTGTGTTTAGGGAACTACAAATAGGTTGGTGTGGCTTGAGCAAAGTGGCAGGGAATGAAGTGTACAGTAGGCAGGAACAAGGTCACAGAGATCTTTGTGTGCTCCTTAAAGATATCAGACGGTTGTCTTCTGGGTGATGAGGAACTACTGGAGAGCCCTTTAGAATCAGGAGTGTGGATTGGACAGGAAGGTAATTAATGGCATGCCGATTAATGACCTGCTCACTGAAAAAATGTGTCTACACATGTATATAAGTGTATTAAAAATTTTACTAACACAAAACAAGAGTTGGTAAACTATAGCCCAGAGGCCCAGCCAACTGCTTTTGTAATTAAAATTTTATTATAACACAGTTACACCCATTCATTTACATATTATCTATGCTGCTTTCTCAGTACTAGGGCAGAGTTGAGCAGTTGAGACAGGGAATGTACGTATGGCGTAAGATAGTTACAATATGGCTTTTGAAGAAAATAATTTTAAACCTCTGATAGAAAAGCTGTATAGCACACAATTGCTAAATAATACTAAAATATAAAACATTCTTTACTTTAAGTTCTGTATAGCCAACTGATTCTCACAAAATGCTTTTGTTGATTTTTGCCGAACTCTTGAATCAGTAGGCAATCTATGGTTGCAACTGATGAATGACATGAATGTCAGTTGGCATTTTCATTTATAGTAAGATGAAAGTAAAATATCAAAAATGTATGTAGGAACTCAACTTATTCATTAATGATGCGAGCAACTTCTTTGTTGAATTGTGTTATGGATTGAATTGTGTCCCCCAAAAATGTGTGTTAAGTCCGTTAGGCCACGTTTCCCAGTATTGTGTGATTGTCCACCATTTTGTCATCTGATGTGATTTTCCTATGTGTTGTAAATCTTACCTCTATGATGTTAATGAGGTAAGATTAACAGCAGTTATGTTAATGAGGCAGGACTCAATCTACAAGATTAGGTTGTGTCTCAAATCAATCTCTTCTGAAATACAAAAGAGAGAAGCGAGCAGAAAGACAGGGGGACCTCACACCACCAAGAAACAAGAGCCAGGAGAATAGCACGTCCTTTGGACCCGGGGTCCCTGTGCTGAGAAACTCCTAGACCAGGGGAAAATTGATGGTAAGGACTTCCCCTAGAGCCAACAGAGAGAGAAAGCCTTCCCTGGAGCTGGCACCCTGAATTCAGACTTCTAGCCTCCTAGACTGTGAGAGAATAACTTTCTCTTTGTTAAAGCCATCTATTTGTGGTATTTCTGTTATAGCAGCACTAGATAACTAAGACAAATTGGATAATAGTTTTTCAATCTTGGAGGCACATTACTTCATTTTTTTGTGCTATTGATAATGAAACAGCTACAGACACAATACTCTTATGTTTAATCAGCATTATTAATATTTTCTCCATCTCTTAAGTCTAGAAAATCAACCAAAAAATAAACCAAGTCCTGATTTGTAGTATTTGCTGTTTCGAACTACCTGTGTGACATCAATGAATGTGGAAGTGGGAAGGGTCGTGCACAAGTACACTATGTGGTATTTTCATAATACACATACAGATAAAACAATACAGGTAAAACAGATGTAAATAACTTCAAGAGCATAGATAGCAGTAAAATGTAACATACTTAGAAGTGATAGCTTTTGAGTACTTATTACATTTTTAAGAAATACTTAGTTGCTATGTTTATATAATTTAATATTTAATAATGGCTAGTTTAATAACTGGCTCACAAAATTCTAGAAGATTAAACGATTGGCTCTTGCAAGCTGTGTAGGCTGCTCCAACACATCACTAAGGAGAGGCAGAGCGAAGCAGTTATGAGGCAAGTGCAGGAAACCAGAGGTCGTGATGGCATGAAATCAAGTGAGAGTGGTGAGGAGAAAACGGAATGAAGTCATGAGTTTTTATGAAGACACACTTTTCAGAACTGTATGGCTTCTTATATGCAGTGGGTACAGGAGAGAGAGAAGTCTGACGTTAGTGCCTAGGTTTAGTGTGGAGGTGACTGAGTGGATGGATGTGTGGAGAAACAGCGTGACTGAAGTCCTCATGTATGCATGTATCCTTGTGTATCCAAGTGCCAGGAGCCAACTGATGCTCACTGAATGGAGGAGTGAATGCTCTGCTTAGTTAAGCTGAGCAAAATACCAAAAACAGAAAAGTTCTCTTCAATGTAAAGTGAATTAATACCTTCGAAGTGAGAACTTCTAAGTTCTAAGTTGTTGCTTTGGAAAAAGAAAAATTTCCACATAGTACCAGTACTTATAAATTGCATAAAACATTGGTAAATAAGTAAAACTTTAAGCTAAGTTAAGTCTAAAGTGATGTAAAAGTCTGTTGGTCTAAGTCTCCACAATGAGCAGCATCTTGCAACAGTCTGAATGACACACATCATATAAAAATATGGCCTTTAAAATTTTAGTTAAATTTAGGAAAAAAATCCCTCTTCCCTAAAGGCCCACATAGTATTACTTTTCTAAATCCTAGTTGTTTTACATGTGTTAGACAAATCATGTTACTTTTTTAGAGAGCTCAGCTATGTTTGCTTACCATTCATTCCGAAATCTATCTTGCTTTTCTTAGATCAAACTAATTCTTCTCCTTGTTTAAAATGGCTTCCAGTATTGGGCCCCAATTGAGTGTTAGCCGACATTAATGGTTTCAGCCAAAGGGAAACTTTATCTCCAGCTCAGACATATAGTCCCCTCCCTTCTGTTTTTCCCATCGTCCACCTCCCAGCTGTTCCCATCACTGGCCAAGTGCCTTATGAATACCTGTTGAGGTGACAAAGAGGACAGGACGAGAGAATGGGCAGAATAAGGAACTTGATCACTGCAGTACAGAGCACTCCTGAGGTCCAGAGCTCCAGAGCTGCTCCTGCCAGCATGCAGGGCCACCCCGGCACCTTGTGTCTACCTGCAACTAGGCAGCCTCCTCTCCCACTGGGCTCATGCCCAGAATGTTATCTGTTTACCCTTCCCCTCATCAGACAAGTGAATCCCTCCCAGCTTCAGACCTCTGAGTCTTCAAGAAGCCTGTCATGAGCAGCTGCATCAGCCACCAAGGAAGAAGCTGTCTGTCCCTTCTTTGGGCCAAAGCTTTCCCATGTACACACCCCTATCGCTGAATTCTCACTACACCTGTCTGACTCCCCTGCCTCCTACTGTGACTCCTACTGCTTTATGCCCTCAGAGCCTCCCACAGGTCCTCCATCCATGTCTGCTGACCCTGTCTCTTCAGGGGTTGGCTGTTCAAAATGTGGTTTCTCTGTAAGAAATGTGGTTTTGCAATATCAGAGGCCTTTCTTGGAATAGCTTCTTGTAAATATGTACTAATGCTAAATGGAAAATTTTGGATAATTTTGTTTATTTAGTGGCTTTACCAAATATATCAACAAATACGTTGGGGCTGCCCCTTCTGTGAATAAGGTACATTATGTACAAATTCTGCATCACTGTAGATACTGCCTATATAAAATACATCCCTAAAATGTAAATATCACTTCCAGGGATAATTAAGGTCATGTTTTCAGTTGAAGTGTACTTGTTCTCCAACTTCCTTTCAAGAAGTCACACTTGGATGTGAGTCTTGGAAGAATACAGCAAATACTCTTTGTAACATGATTCATATATTGGCTACATACAGATCAAAACTCTACCTGTAATAGTTTGGGACTCGACAGAAGTTGCATCTTTAATTTCCTATGCCTTCCAAAGGTTATTGTGTTAGGGAGTAAAAATTAGTTTTCAAAATAATTTCCTGAGTGTCTTCTGGGCATACACAGTGGGGAGAACAAAGAGGCATAATCCACGTCCCTGCCCAAAGGAGAGAACTGACCCAAGCAGCATAAGATGAATGGTCCAATAGTGATGCAGACAAAGAAGTGTCACCGTCACTGTCACTGGGGGTAGAGACATAGGCTGGCAGGTCCAGGAAGGTTTCTTGGAAGGAAGAGAACCCAAGTTGAATCCTAAAGGACACGGAAGCAGCAAAGGTCCATGCACTTTCCAAAACATGTGACAGGTCCCAAATAGTGGGAATTCAGAACAAACTGAAAACTTGTTTTTATCACTAGGGATTAACAATGAACAGAAACTGGCAAATTAATTTGAGGTGCCTTTCTCTCCTCATTCCTCTCACCAGCCACTCCTCCTCTTAATTTTACTCTCTCCCCTCATCCCCACTCCCTAGCTCTCCCTTAGATCAGACCTCCCCACCTTCTCCGTGGACTCCCCACTACACCACAGCCTCCTCTAATCTGTGCCCACACTGGGCAGAGTGATCTTCACAAAACACGAACCCAGTCAGGCTGTTTCTTCAGTGGCTGTCAATGCCCTCAGGGTCCCTGGGCGATGTAAATGGTTTGCACTTGACTACTAACTGACCGGTTGGCCACTGAAACCCACCCAGCAGTGCCACGGCAGACAGTCCTAGCGATCTGCTTCTGAAAGGTCACAGCCTTGAAAACCCTATGGAGCAGTTCTACTGTGCTCACAGGGGTCACCGTGAGTCAGAGTCGAGTTGATGGCAACTAATAACAACAATTGAAAGGTTGGCGATTCAAACTCACCCAGAGGTGCCACAGAAAAAGGTCGGGTGATCTGCTTCCATAAAGATTACAGTGAAGAAAATCCTATGGAACTCAGTTCTACCCTGTGACACACAGGGTCGCCTTGAGTCAGCTTCGACTCCACGGCAATGAGCCCCGATGCCCTCAGGCTAAGCGCAGACTCAGCCTGGCATACAAGACCCATCACGATCTGCCCAGCCATCTTTTCAGTCTCACCTTTTGCTATTTTACCACACCCACTCCTTCTGGCCATTCCAAACCACGTTCAGTTCCCTAAAGGCACCAAGCTGGGTCCGTCTTCTCTACTTGGTACATCCTGTTACCAAAGATGGCTCAGAGCCATCTTTCCTCTTCCTTTCCCATTTCACACATTTGATGATATTCAGGGAAGAGGCTCGCCCTGCCCAGCACAGTTTGATACCTCAGGCTGAGCATTTGTCTTGCTCCCTGACTAGTCTCCTTGTAGAAGAAGCTGTCATTTGTCTTAGGACCCCAAGCACCCAGTGCATAGTAACTGCTCAATAAACTTTGTAAACAGATATTACCTCACACACGTCTGACTGGTTAGGTTCCGCATCACCCACTCCACATGCTCAATGGTGCTGTGACACTGAAAGGGTCATACCAGGTAGGGGGAGATGTTGGGGGAGAATCAAAGCAAAACACATTTGGTTGCTCAGCTCCCCAGTTTGGAGAAACACAGGTTTTTTTCTTACCACATGCAGTGCTCAAGTTAGCGATAATTTGAAGTCTGTTCAATTAGAGATCTGGGAGTTTAGCCAAGTGGGGTCTCTGGAAGACAGTACTGAGAGATAGTAGACTATCTTAGGATTTGCCACTCTTAAAGGCCTCATTCTTCCACACCCTGGAGGAGAAGGCCAAGAACTGTGAAAGGCCTCTCAGCCAACATGCACGCTGGGGAGGAGTAAGGGGACTAGGACACGCCAAATGTAGGGAGAGTAGAGGCCCAGGAGCACTGAAGGCCAAGGACATCCCCAAGAGAAGGCCAGTCTGGGTGTGGGGGTTGGGAGTGTGGGCAGGAGCCTGTTATCTTGAGGATGGTCCAAGCAGGTATAAGGCCAGGTGAGAAAGTCTTTGGACTTCCCTTAGGCTAAGGGAGGAAACTGGAAGGAGTACGGGTAAAAGAAAGAAGGGGCAGGAGGGAAGAAGAAAAGCAAAATGACTATAGGCTGACTCCTTCCCGGAGCACTCAGCACAAACAAGTGCACGGTCCTTGGGGTGGGGACGGTAAGCCTGCTGAAAAGGACAGATGATGGTTGGGTGGGGCTGACTGTCAGGTCACACTCAGCCACTGCTCAGCAGGGCGAAGGCCCTGAACCTGGTGAGAATGGGGCACAGTCTCTTTGTCTGACATGTCAGTGAAGCCTGGCTGAGCCCAGGAGGAAAGTCTACCCAGCTGTCAACTGGTGGCTTTGGTCTGTTTCCACAGCTGGATAGGAGGGCATTCAGATATGGGGATGCTGGCCATCTCCCCCAACCAGCCATCTCCCCCAACCAGCCATCTCCCCCCACGGCTGGTTAAAGGGTTTCCAAAAATGTATGGTCTCTTTGAGAATAATCCTCTCCCCACTCTGCAGCCCATCAGAAAGCTGTCCCCTAAGAGTGAAAGCATTCCTAGGGGCCTCTTATAGCCCAGTTCAGGGGAATGAGTTGCAGCATCATTTCTGGGAGGCTCAGTAAGTCTGAACGGCTGGTGAACTGTGCTCCCTGATGTCCCAGTCCTAGAGCTGACTCTCTGGCAGAAACTAGGCTCTGTGAATAGCTCATCCACATCCTCTGTCACCTGTGAGAGAGCACAGACAGGTGAAATTGCGATAGGATCTGGTAGGAGAAGAAAGGTCTAGACCAGCACTGCCCAACAGAAACATGATGTGAGCCACAAATGCGAACCACATATGTAATTTTAAATTTTCTAGTAGCCACATTATAAGAGTAAAACGAAAAGAGGTGCGATTAATTTTAATATTTCATTTAAAACATTATGTCCAAAATGTTATCATTTCAATGTGTTGAGATATTTTTGATGAGATATTTTATTTTCCTTTTTTTTTTGGTGGAAACCCTGGTGGTGTAGTGGTTAAGAGCTACGGCTGCTAAACAAAAGGTCAGCAGTTCAAATCCACCAGGTGCTCCTTGGAAACCCTATGGGGCAGTTCTACTCTGTCCTGTAGGGTCACTATGAGTTGGAATCAACTTGACGGCAATGAGTTTGGTTTTGGGCTTTTTTTGGTACCAAGTCTTCGAAATCAAGTGTGTATTTTACATTTAGAGTACATCGCAATTTGACAAGCCACCTGCAGCTAATGGCCCCAGTACTGGGCAGTGTGGGTGTAGAGCATAGGCCAGGCGTGGGTTGAAACCAACCTGGGGTCTTCTCACATTGCAGGGCTCTGAGCAGCCTGGGTCAGGGTCCTCATATTCAAGAGAGGAAAGGGTGGCAGGCCAAGGGATACTGAAAATAGTCTATTTAGCCCAGAACAGACCCTGCTCGTTAACCGATGATCACAAGCAATACCATCCTAGTCTTGAGCTGTTCGCCTAGTTCAGTAGCTCTGAAACTTTAGAGTGAATCAGTCACCCAGAGGGCTGTGGGTCTGACTTTGCATTTCTAACAAGTTCCTAGCATGCTGCTGCTGCTGGTCCAGGGAACCACACTTTGAGAATCACTGATCTAGTTCATATCCTGGCAAATGACTGAACCCCCTAGACAGCTTTTCCTACTGAGTGCTCAGCCTACTTCTATTTGATTACCTCCCATGGTATGGAACTCACCACCCACTGAGGCTACTGACTCTGTCAAATAATTTTTTCCTATGCTGAGCCTAAGGTGCTCCCCTAAAGCTTTCCTCTGCTTTTGCCTTCAGGGCCCATCCCTCCTTCCCCACACTGAGTCTTCTCAAAACTGAAGACCCTGCTCTCTCTCCTTCCTGCTCCCTGACACTCTTCACCCTTCACATCTTGTTTTGGGCACATCTGACAGGCTTAGTTCTATGTATTAGTATTATAGTAAAGCTCCGTTTGTTTCTAAACTTTACAGCAATTTCAGGATTAAATAACTTTCTATGAAACAAAATATGCACAAACCCCAAAAAGTATACCTCAAAACAAGATTTCACCATTATAGATTTGGCCAATTCAGGTCTCATTTCTGCCCCTACTATTCTCAAGTGAGTTACATATGTAAAAGTGCTTTTAAAGCAATGACTCCCAAATGTTGGTCCGCAGACTGATATTAGGCTGAGACAACCTTTACATGAGCTCGCAGTGAAAGAAGCAAGCCCTGGTAGCTCAGTGGTTGAAGCACTCAGCTGCTAACCAAAAGGTCAGCAGTTTGAATCCACCAGAGGCTCTGCAGAAAAAAGATGTGGCAGTCTGCTTCCGTAAAGATTACAGCCGTGGAAACCCTATGGGACAGTTCTCTGTCCTACACGGTCACTATGAGTTGGAATCAATTTGACAGCAACGGGTTTTGGTGCAGTGAAACAAATAAGTAGTGGGTTTTTTTCATCAAAGCCAAATTTGCTCAAGTTAAATAACCGTTCTTCATTCAGAGATTAGGTCCTTCCTATTTTTTTATGGCTTAAATAGCCTTTCTGGCATGAAATGAGGGTCAATAAAATCCCACAGGCAGAAACCACTACTTTCCAGCTCTGTAAAACCCTGTGCAGAACCGAGGTGAAGCTGGTCTCATTCTGTTAATCTGCCTTTGTCTGGAAGAACCTCGAACAGCCAGACAGCAGAACCCTTCCCTGAACTTGGCTGTGGTCCTTCCCCTGCACATACCTACCCTCCTGCCCTCCATGGTGAACAAGAAAATCTGTTCTGAAGCTGCTCTTTGGGTGGGCTGTACTCCCTGACTTCACAGGAAAACCACTTCCTCTTCTGGGATGTGAGACATCTGTACCGCCCTGAGGGTTTCTCCACGGCCGTGCGTCATCCCTCCCTGAGAAGAGGACAGGCAGTCCCCACGGACGCTGCCAGTGGCAGCCCCAGCGTCCTGCCTGCTAGGTTCCCACACTCTCTCCCCAGGGCTCCAAACCTACTACTAGCACATCTGGCTTCCTGGGCGGTACAAATAATTAACGCACTCAGCTGCTAACAGAAAGTTTGGTGGTTCGAGTCACTCAGAGGCACCCTGGAAGAAAGACCTGGTGATCTACTTCTGAAAAATCAGTCAAAACCTAAGGAGTCCCTGGGTGACACAAATGGTTAAGCATTTGGCTACTAACTGAAAGGCTGGCAGTTCAAACCCACCCAGAGGTGCCTTGAAAGAAAGGTCTGGTGATTTACTTCTGAAAGATCACAGCCATTGAAAACTCTATGAAGTTCAGTTCTACTCTGAAAACACATGGGGTTGCCATGGGTCGGAATCCACTCAATGGCAACTGGCTTGTTTGTTTGTTTTTGTACTACCCATATTCTCATGTCCGGGGCTTGGAGGAGACTGTCTGATTAGCTGGGGGGTGGCAGTGTTGAGGCCCCTCTGCTTTAGGGCCTGCTCATGAGATCTGGTGTAATGCCAGGGTCCTGGAAGTCTCCTTTGCCCTATGCAGCCTGATTCCTGGGCCACACTGGCAGATCGCTGGGATGCCACAGTTTGAGTTACCCATTTGAATTTGGATCTTTGTCTCATGAAAAGGAAAAAGCCTCAGAGAAAACTAGGTCCTCACATCTTCACTGGTAGGAAGACAGGCTTTGAAACAGGATGCAGGGGTCGGCATAAAAGCAAAGGATGCCCAAGGAAGTGTGTGTATGTGTGAGGGGCATTTCCGCCGGGTCTGGGTAAACTTTCCCTGGCCTAAGAAAGTGGGACATCCAGGAAAGAAAATTATCTTCTAGAAATGGGGTCAGCAAACTTTTTCTGTGAAGGGCCAGACAATTAATACTCTAGGTTTTGCAGCCCATGTTGGTCTCCGTTGCAGCTACTAAGCTCTGCCATCGCAGTGGAAACAACCTCAGATACCATGGAAATGAATGAGCCTGGCTGTGTTCCAATAAAAATTTACTTACAAAACAGGCCAAATTTGTCCTGTAGGCTGCAGTTGCTGCCTCTTATTCTAGACAAATCCTAATTGGTGTCCTTAGGTCCTGCCTTTTGTGCTTCTCCAGCACTTGGTTCACACCTCCATTTATCCTGTTCACCCGTCCCTGGCTCCCATGGACTTGAGGGCGCAGACTTTGTGTCCCTGGTGCCAGCACAGTTGTTTAATACATATTTGGGAAGTGTGTGTGTGTTTGTGTGCAAGTGTGCAAAACGAGGAAGCCATGTTTACAGCAAACAAATTTCACTAAGCGTTTCTAGCTACAGGGTTCACACAGGAAAAGAGATCTTTGCTGATGACAAATGTCACCCAGAAGACAGCAGCATGGCTTACAATGTCACTCCTCGTTAAAATGCAAACGCACAGGCAGATTCTGACGTCAGAGCTAAGCCCCAGAAAGCAGCGTCACTGGAACCGCCTGCAGACAGGCGGCTCCCCCCCTCTTGGGAGCCCTTCCTGTCACAGACCCCATCGCCATTCACTTCAGCCTCCTTCTGTGAGGAGGAGAGCACTGGCTAGTCAGAGAGAGAAAAATGCTTGTTATTGGAAGATCTAAGTGTCTCTCTAGGTCTGTACAGCACCATTAGGTGACGTCAATGGCTCGGTATCAGAGCTCAGTGTCTCCACTCTTCTCAAAACACCAGCTAACTACTGAGAGAAGACACTTCTATTTAGAGTCTCAGAAAAGAAGCGGTAGCCCCTTGCTTCTACATCCTTAAGTCTTGTGCTGAGGGCCTGGCCACTTTCCCTGGGAGGCAGGAAGGGTTTAAGGCTGGCAGGAGGCCAGGATTGAGGCATTCATGTCAATTCAAGCTAACCAACAGTTTCGAGGGCCTACTGTGTGCCAGGCAGTGTGAGCGCACACAGACAAGCATAGCCTGGTGACTCTGTCAGGGAAGAGATGGACGTTTAACACACAAATAGCTCGGATAAAGGCAGGGGTGGGTGACAGAGGGCAAAGAAGGTACTTCAGGGGCCTTGAGGAGGGAGACGTTACGTTTCTTGGGCTGGACCTTGAAAAAATGGTAGGATTTGAACACATGGAGTTGCAGCAGCACTGAGGACAGGGAGATTGGGGTCCCATTCATTAAGCAACAAAGGAATGAAGGAGGGGGAGCAAGGCTAGGCTAGTAGGGGAAGGGTGTGCTTGGTTTTGGACGTGAACTATACTTGATTAGTTTCTGGCAGGAGAACGAATGAGTCCAAGTGGGCCTTGTGTTCTGCACTGCAGACCCACAGCCAATAAATGTTTGCACTGCTTGTGTTCCACAGTTTGTCTCTAAAGAGACACTGGGATTTCTTGAGCCCTCCCTCGGCCTGTGTTACCTGTCATGTAGACCTCCATTCACGTCACCACTCTCACTCCTGGTATGTCTATAATTTGCAGTTGGAAGAATCTATGAACGTCGATTCCCTTCCTTTCCCAGAGATCTCCATGGACTTGTGTACCTGTATGACTTTATGATAGTAAGTGACAATTTCCTGGTTCCAGGTGAAATACTCAGGCATTTTTCATTGAAAAAGCATATGGATATGGACACATTTGACGCATTGAGATAACTGACTAAATGGCCCTATGCAGCTTAATCCCAACTTTCTCTTGAGGAGACCACTTCTCACCAGGAAGGACCAAAGCATCCCTGGGATCTGTGGCCCCCAGTCATTTCCTTGCCCTGCCTGGACTTCTCCATCTGATCATGCACTTCACTAGTCTCCACCACATTTGATTTAAATGGCATGATGCCCAGAAGCTCTTTATATCCTTTAGAGATACTGTCCCTTTTTAAAAAATCTTCATCAAAGACCATATTTTGAATGTTTTCAAAAATAGATCATCGGTAATTACATTTGTTGAGTACTTTTTAAGCCACAAATTTTAAAGCATGAAATGAAAGTACACATAATCCAGTACTGAAAGTCTAAATCAAAAAGATAACAATAGATTGAAAAAGATACCAATGTTGCTCTGTATTATAAAACTACCATAAAAAGTTCCTAAATATAGCATCTTATTAAAATGCTGTTACTTCAGAAGATAACACTCAAATGTATTGCTCTGCATGATGTAATGGTAAAAAAAAAAAAAAAAATCACAGTACTAATTTGCAGTGATTCTTGGTTTTGATAGGTTTTGTAGGGGTGAAATGCTCAAACGGATATAAAGTTTTCATTTGTTTAAGAAACTAAGATAGCAAATAGAACTTTTTTTATTTGCAAGAAGAATTTTATGCTCTCATAAAATACATTAGTCTAGAGCTCAGCCACAAGTTAAATCAAAACTGACGTGTACTACTAATAAAGTAGTATAGGCTTGCAGGGGAATTTTTTTTTACTATTTGTCAGAGAAGTCTAATTTTCCCATAAACCTTCTTAATGGGCAACTACAATTAGATACAGAGAAAGACAAGCTGAGCACAGTGGAGAATGTAATGCGTGGACAAGCTGACAAAGCAAATGAAGCACACTGAATACCGTACCTGCTTATTATTGTCAGTGGTGCAACACAGTTTCTTGAGGGAGACAAAATGCCTAATTTTCCTAATAACATAAACAATCAGTTATTAGTGAGTCAGATATGAGATGATTCAACAAATCAGCAAATGAAATATCAACAGAGTCTTCTTAAAACAAAACTCCAGTGTTCATTCCAGGGCAGACTTAAAATTCAAACAAAGCTCAATCTATAGAAAACACATTTTTCACACATGCCCACACATGCCTTCACACACTGTGCCTCCTTCTAATCACAGCAGACTCAGAACACTTTCCTAATGGGTCTTTCATTCTATAACTGACTCCTGAAGTTTGGCTCATAGATATCTTCAGTAATAGGATGAAATGCTACTACAGACAAAATTAGTTTTAATTCTGCTGACACTAATGATTTTATAGCTTATATAAAATGCTCATTTGAACAATGACCAAATTCCATGGTTGCTGTTTTTAGCTTCAATACTCTGTATTCTTCATAGCATGGGCATCATTATGATGGTGTTTTTCAGGCAGATAAAAATCCTCTTATTTCAAGGTCAAGACTGGATCCCGAAACTCAGCCTGAGTTCTTGCTCGTGGCCACAGGGAGACCACGCAAAGGGCTACAGGTGTCTCAGCCCTGCCATTAAATCCAGAGAGTTATGTTAGATTTTTATAATAATGACTTCTTTTTCTCTCTCTGTCTGGTTCAGTTTTCTCCAGAGTTCTCTGAAGAGAGCGTAAAAAATAGTGCTGAACTTGTAATGAGCTTGGCCGAACAGGAAGAGGTAAAATTTCCCTACTTTTAATTAGAATTGCTGTGAGACCTCACTGCCTACAGCAGTTGGGGAAAAATAACACTGGACAAAAGGACTTCTTTCTCTTATCTGTAAAATCAGAAAGATCAGAAATATGTAGTCTGACAGAAATTCCTGGGCTAAAGTGTCTCTCTTCTGCTTTGGTTACTAATCATCTGGTCACACGCACACAAAGTGATTCTTAGTTTCAGTTTTCTGAAGAGCTGGCCTAAGGATGATGATAAAAACAAAGTGACAGCCATGGGTGTTGTCTCCATCTCGTACGGCCTCTGAGCACTGACCACCTCGGGTAATGAAGATACAGAGGCCTGTGCTACTCAGGAGGAGGGCCCAGGGGGCAGCCTCGCTCTGCAGCATGTCACCCTTGGTCAGGGGCCTATCAGTGCGCAGACCATTCAGAGTGAAGGGAAAGGGGACCACCAATGATAATATGGCACGAAATACTAGGTGGTGGTCTCTGAACTGAAGGAAGAACAATTTCAAAACTAACCAAACAAGTAAAACTGGAGGAAAAACAATCCACAAATACTTTGTTGGTTTTATGGCATTTCTGGTTTTCTAATCACACAACGATTTTCGAGGCACTCAGATCCTCCTGAGTCACCGGTGGGACTCTCCTGTTCTGGCTACTGGCATGCTTGCTGCCATCTTTTCTTTTTCCAAAATGTCACACAACCTGTGTATCCCTTATACTTTGAGGTTGGTGTTGACCTTCAGGCTGGTTTACAAAGGCTCATTAGTGATTTATTTTTAGGGGACTCTGTTTGGCTCTACAAACCTTCTCACAAAATTTAACTACGAAAAGGGAGAAGAATTGCATATTTACCTTATCTCCTCACAAAATAAATAGGCTTCTATGGTAATCTGAGGGAGCCTGGTGGCACTGTGGTTAAGAACTTGGCTGCTTACCAAAAGGTCAGCAGTTCGAATTCACCAGGCGCTCCTTGGAAACTCCATGGGGCAGTTCTACTCTGTCCTATAGAGTCACTGTGAGTCAGAATCAACTCGATAGCAACAGGTTTTTTTTTTATTTGGTTGGTAATCTGAGATGGAATAGAATCAGATTCCCTCAGCTCCTGGTCAGACATGCCATTTTCTCTTTAACCAGTGACCTCCAGGGCTCTCCTACCCCATATGGAAGAAGGCCCATGCCAGCCTGGAGAGGACCGGCAGAGAGCTGGTACCACAGGAGAGAAGGCTGACTCCCTCCCTGAGAAGGCTGAGGCCAGGGAGCTCCGTGGAGAGCACTGTGTTATGAAGGGCAAGGCTTAGAAATTGTGCCCCTTCAGAGGGTAGTGGGGACATGGGAACCAGAGATGAAAAGGTGGAAGTGGCAGGTTGGGATGATGCTTCACAAAAGACCATAAGCAGGAAAACAGTGAGGGAGGAAAAGCTATATCAGGGGCTGATGCCGAGAGGGCAGAGGTACCCTGTACAGCGCAACTCTACTGAATTTATGGGTCTAATCCTTATCCTGGCATTTCAAAATGCAAACACAACATCCTCATAGGCCCTGAGTCTTTATCTTCATCTAAGAGTTCAAGAGTTTGCTCTCACCCTCCTTGGCCAATCACTGGGGTGATCTTCACGTGCTGTTGGATGCTGTCTCCGGATTTCCGTCTCGCATAGTAAACCCCCTGCCACTCCTACATGGACAAAGATAGCTCTTAAAATCCTCCAGTCATGGCTTCTGGCTGCTTTACAGAGGGTCTTATCAGGTTTAGTAAGAACGTTCCCACATGCTTTAGTTACATTTCACAAAGCACGTTGTATCCTTGCACCCACGCAACGCCAACCAACATGAGGCTCACAATCACGATACACTGAGGACCATCACTGAGCACGTCCACCACCAGGCTACCCTGAGGGTCCCAGGACACGTCGCCACGTGACCGGTTACCCAGGCTGGGAAGGAAGCGGTGGAGCTCCGCTCTCCCCTACGAAACCACCACTGGTTCAGGATTCTGCTGAGGCCTTTCTCAAAATCATCACAACCACCTTGTGAGCTTGATGTCGTTATCCTTAATTTACAGATGGGTAAACTGAAGTTTGGAAACCCTGGTGACGTAGCAGTTAAGAGCTATGGCTGCTAACCAAAAGGTCAGCAGTTCGAATCCACCAGGCTCTCCTTGGAAACCCTATGGGGCAGTTCTACTCTGTCCTGTAGGGTCACTATGAGTCAGGATCGACTTGACAGCAACAGGTTTTAAACTGAGGCTCAGAAAGTGTAACTAATTTGCCCACATCAGGAAGTGGAAGACCTGGTTTTAAATTTGTATCTCTAACTCTTCCGTACCCCATCATCTTTCTAACATCCTGTGTGGCCTCCCAGTCAACGTGTCCCTGGGGTTAGTCTGGCTCCTTGCACAGTTTCTGTGGATGAGGCAAAGTAGGCCCTGGGCTGGGATGAAAAGCCAGGTGACCTCAGGGTGATCTCTGGGGCACATCCATTATTTTTGGGAGGGAGAGGTTAAATCAGAAACTGAGATTCCCGGCAGCCATTTCTTGCCTCCTCTCTCCAGCCAAGGTGGATGACTGGTATGCGTATCAGGTCACTAGATATGTGGCAGGATTCTTCTGGAAAAATTTCAGGGGCAGTTTACAATGTCCTGCTTCCTTTTTAGTCTCATTCCCCCAATTTGGTTTTTCAGTAATTTTGGCCATCATATATAATCCAAACTCATTGCATCCCTAAAAACTGGTTCTATTTTTATTCATCCCCATCCGATGAATGTAATGCTTATCTAACTACTTCACATTAGAGAGAGGAAGATGAAAGAAATAATATGTGAGAAAGCATTCTGAATGCTTAAAAGAAAATGTACAGGTAGTTCCAGTTATGAGAACCAAATGTTTGCCTGGAGGAGAGGTTTGAGGGAAGATCCCTGCTGCATTTATCCCGCTGCCATCACTGCCTGGAAGCAAGTGAAAGCCACCACTGGAGGAGCAGGCATGCGGCAGCAAGAAGTAAGCTACCCATCTATACTGAACTGTGACAAGTAAAGAGAACAGATAAGGGAAAATCGGCAAAAAAATAGGGTCTTGTAAATACTGATATTAAATACTTCAAGTTCTCCTAACACCAGATACATGAAAACACACACGACAGCTCTAGAGGTGGAACTTAGCTCAAAGAGGGGCACAGTATGCCATCAATGACAGGGGGATATATTGATGCAAAGGATGAAATTATTTCTTACAGAATCTTTAGATTCTGTATCAGCATAATCCACAGATATACTTGATGTCCAAAATTATCTCAAAGTAGCCATTTTGCAAACATAAAATTTTTCTTCTAAGTATAACATTATTACATACTTGGATCTTAGGGACATCACATAAGAACTCACAGAAGAAAATGGACTGGGGAGGGGTATGTGGATTTGTTTTGCTTGTTTGACCCACCTTTCCCTTCTTGATGCACGTGTTGATGGTGTCGAGAAGGTCTGCCCGGTTCTTGTCACTTTTGGGCAGCTCAGCGAGTTCTTTCCCCAGGAGCTCGCCTTTGTGGTAGCCCATCATCCTTTCGAAGGCAGGGTTGACATACTGTTAAGGGGAGGAGGTTACAGGTCAGCTCAGGGACTGGAGGTGGAATGTGTGCTCTGTAGGAACGCTTGGTGGTGGGACGCAGAGGAAACGTGCTAGAATGTCCAATGCAAAGTTTCCAGGGCAACTGCTCTCTAATGCAGGTGTCCACCAGTCCCCTCTATCCCCACACCCGCCCTGACTATCTCCACAACATACGCCTTTGCATAGCAGTTGCTTCCCTTTCAAGCAGTAATTTATACATTCAACTGACACCCCCAGCATCTCTATCCTCTGTAAGAAATCAGAAGAAATTCTTAATCAGAAAAAGAGCAGGAAGCCCTAATCTATTAGTGCCACCTTTTGGTGGGCCTCATTCATCATCTACTGCCCCAGGAAATAAGGAAAAACTCAGAAAAACTGAAATAAAAATAAATTAGAACTCAATTCAATAGGTTGTGGCTTATATTAGTCACATTCCTACAAGGTGGCAGTTTGGTCTCTCATGTCTTCCTTTCTAATTGCCACTGTCTAACACAACCTTATTTGCTGAAAGCAAAGAGGACTTGAAGCACTTACTGATGAAGATCAAAGACTATAGCCTTCAGTATGGATTACACCTCAACATAAAGACAACAAAAATCCTCACAACTGGACCAATAAGCAACATCATGATAAACGGAGAAAAGATTGAAGTTATCAAAGATTTCATTTTACTTGGATCCACAATCAACACCCATGGAAGCAGAAGTCAAGAAATCAAACAAGGTATTGCATTGGGCAAATATGCTGCAAAAGACCTCTTTAAAGTGTTGAAAAGCAAAGATGTCACCTTGAGGACTAAGGTACGCCTGACCCAAGCCATGATATTTTCCATTGCCTCATATGCATGCAAAAGCTAGACAATGAATAATGAATACTGAAGAATAATTGATGCCTTTGAATTATGGTGTTGGTGAAGAATACAGAATATACCATGGGCTGCCAGAAGAAGGAACATCTATCTTGGAAGAAGTACAGCCAGAGTGCTCTTTGGAAGCAAGGATGGCGAGACTTCTCATGTACTTTGGACATGTCATCAGGAGGGACCAGTCCCTGGAGAAGGACATCATGACTGGTAAGGTAGCGGGTCATCGAAAAAGAGGAAGATCCTGGATGAGATGGACTGACACAATGGCTGCAACAATGGGCTCAAACATAGCAATGATTGTGAGGATGGCACAGGACTGGGCAGTGTTTCTTTCTGTTGTACACAGGGTCACTATGAGTCAGAAACAACTCCATGGCACCTAACAACAACAACCCTCATGCACTGTCCACCTTCCTTGCTGTGGACACGTCATCAGGAGGGATGATCAATCATTGCAGGAGGCAGGGATGGATTACCCAATAAACAAGGTACACATAGGCTTACTTGTGCTTATTTACTAATCTAGAGTGCACAATTTCACCTGTTTCTCATCATATCAAAGATGTGGTAAAATCCATGTGAAATTGTGCACTACAGATTAATAAGTAAACACAAATAAGCCCTGGATATTTTGCTTAATGTAAGCCCACGTGTACCTTGCTTTCTGGTTAATCTGATCCTGGGAGCAGGACATGTTTGGTGAAGTAGAGGATCAACAAGGGTGTGGGACACCCTCAATGAGATGGATTGGTACAATAGCCGCAACAATGGATTCAAACATGCTGTTGATTGTGAGGATGACACAGGACCCAGCAACATTTTGTTCTGTTGTACACAGGACTTGAATCAACAACCACCAACAACAGCCACCTTGGTGAAGATGAAGGATTTTAGCCCACTGAAGGATAGTGTTCCTGTATTTGCAGAGATGAATATATCTGTATGTGAGGATAAGTAAAACAAGTAATCACGATATGGGTAAGCTGGGCAGAGGAGAACATAAAACTAACTTGACTGTAATTCCTAATGGTTGTCATCTATATTCTTATTTAAATTACTCCGGTCTACCTAATTTGAAACGTACACTGTCCTATTACTATTGCTACATTTGTAAATTCAATTATTTAAAATAAGAAAGAAGAATAAAAGGAGACTTTAAAACTGTTACCAAAATGGTTAAGACACTGCTTCTCATGAAGAGGCAAGCAAGAGTAAGACTTATCAATAGTGTTTTCTAGGCACCTGGACCCGGAGCCCAACTCAGCAACACAGGAAAGCATTCATTCCCTGGACAGTAATGTACTCCAGAAGTTAGACATGTTTCTGGAAAGACATTTATGTGGAGAAACACATTCTACGTGGGCTAATTCGTTAACTTTGAGAGCTGGGTAATTAAGCCATAATTAACACATTTTATCAAATGATAATGCCCTCTTTTGCCTAAGTGTGTCCTCAAAGTATCTGCATGTTTCAACTAAGTATGTAAAAAGGTACCTCAGAGTACTATTGTTTTTGTCAATACAAGAGCTGCCTAAGATAAGATCTTACATCCAATCTCTAAAATTTATCTATTAAACATTCGTTTTGTGATTATCAATAAAGCATAAAATCTTCAATAATACAATTCCCAATGGGACCAAGCAAATTCTTATTAACAGCTGAGGTGAAAGAATATTGGTAGGACCAGCAAATTATTTCCCCCTAGTGACAAACACGACTGGACCACATTTTTCTGGGCTTTAAACCTTTTTTTGGTTGATGATTCTATTTAAATAAACCTGCAGCAAAATGAGGTAATCAATTTGAGTCATGTTCCCAGAGTTTGGGAACTTAATTGCTTATATTAATTATTAATACTCTTCATGCAGAAGAACCTTAGCTTTATTAACTTTCTGTTCTTGGGAACCATATAACTCTTGTGCCTGAAGTGTCTTTATTTTTGTATCCTCCAGATTAAGAAGTTGAAAAATTGGAAAAGAAGCACAAGGGAAAGGTAACCTAGATGTGGAAATCCATGAAGTGTAGGCACTGTGACCATTTCCCTGGCACTTTCTAAGAGCCCTTGAAGGTCAAGAGGGAAAAGGCAAATATTAAAGGAGGTCCAGGCATAAAGTCTACAAATTCCAAGGCACCAGACTCGGAAGCAGGATGCCTAGATTCTAACAGCTGTGATCACGTCAAGGGCTTTTCTGGCTGTTAGTGTTTTCTTCTGTCAGTTGTGGCTAGGGCAGTAGGGTTACATAATCTCTCATGTCTCTCCCCAAAGTGTTCTAGAACCTATCAAAACAAAACACATACACAGAGGGCACTTGGAACAAGGGTAGGAGTGGGCAAGATGGCAGCTTGTAGGGAAAAGATTCTGAACACAAGGCACATCACAGCAGGGAACTGGGAGGATGAGGGCAGAGGAGAGTGGACAAGGCATGGATTTGCTACTCATCCGCGCTTGTTCTGGGCAGCGACACAGTAGGGGGCCAGCTATTTCAAGCTTCTGTAGCTCAGTTTCTACTCCTGTAGCACAGGGTTGTCACACAGAGCCCATGTGAGGACAGAGTACTCTATAGATGTCTATTAATACCGAGAGATGTAGTGCTCCACAGAACACAGAGCTTTTCCCATCAGAAACTTTTACTGTCTAAACTGAGGACTGCTACTGTTTTAAGATAAGGAGTAAAATAAACATGATGCTTTGAGGATAACTCCTGGATGACAGATATCAAACTGACTAACGACTGAAACAACAGCTGGCACTGCATTAGTATAAACCAGTCATTTTAAGGAGCCCTGATGGTGCAGTGGTTAAGAGCTCAGCTGCTAACCAAAAGTTCAGCAGTTTGAATCCACCAGCTCCTTGGAAACCCTATGGGGCAGTTCTGCTCTGTCCTATAGAGTTGCTATGAGTTGGAATGGGTTTGGTTTTGATTTTTGATCACCTTAATCTTTCAATAAATAGCTAAAGCCACATTGTTTTTTGAGTAACATAGCTTTTTTCACAATAAAGAAGCATAAGGACGTAAGAAGACATAAACGGTCGTTACTTAACATGGATTACCCTAGCCACTTCCCATTTCATGAAATCTTCTGTTCAATAAAGTAATTCATCAGGTGTACACAGAAATGTGATTTAATTTTTATATCTTTAAAAGTTATTCTACACAATGAAATTTTAAAACTAGGTAACATCTTATGACCACATGATCCTCTTTTTTTTTTTTGGTTTAGTAAATAAGGCCACCATATATGACAACCTGTACAAAAGTGTCCACCCCCATCATTCAACATTATCCTGTAGTACAGACAGACTGTCTTTGCAGAGTGCTGATAATGTTACATATTTAGCTTCAGCTGGGGGTGGAATTGTAGGGAAAAGTGTTACATAATTAGACTACAATTATTCCGGCATTATATAATAAAGAGCCTCATTTTTCCAGTTTGCAACAAATGACAGCATTGCTTGCCTGTCTCTGGGGTGCAGGTGGATGCTCAAGGTGTCCTTGAATGCCTTAGGAAGCTAGAGGAGTCATGGTGTGGGTCACTGGCCCCCATCTGCTGGACCCAGGTATAGCACACTCACGGAGATCCAGGACATGCACCCCACCACCCCACAAAAAGAAGGAGATAACTTGGATAAGGTTCAGGCAGAACTGCCCAAAAAGCAACGGAGGAAATCAACCACAGGACTTCTTCTACAGAGAAAAAGCAACAGAGGAAATCAACCACAGGACTTCTTCTATGGAGAACTTGCATATTCCTTTTCCTGGCTACAGGGACTGCTCTTATGCTGGATTCCTGTGATGGGAAGGGAGGCTCTTTACCAGCTGAGCTTAAGCTGGTGTCGAAGGTAAGGGACCAGACACCAGGCACTCTCTCCTTTCTGGGGCTACTGCCTTCCTGGGCCAAGTCCATTCACCAGCTTCACATCAACTTATATATATTAAGAACTTGAGCCTTTTTATTATGACCTCTGCAATGGGTCCAGCTCCCCCAACCAGTTCCAGTCAGTGGAGGGCGAGAAGTTATAACCAGTTGCCATTGAGTCAGTTCTGACTCATGGTGACCTCATGTGTGTCAGAGTAGAATTGCTCCATAGGGTTTTCAATGACTGCTTCACAAGTAGATCTCCAGGCCTTTCTTCCAAGGTGCCTCTGAGTAGATTTGAACCTCCAACCTTTGATTAGCAGCCGAGTGCATTAACTGTTTGCACCACCCAGGGACTTTGAGAAGTTATAGTACTTACATAATGTTAGGTATTTAGAAACTTGCAAAGTTCTGAACCTGATAAGATCTTGAAAAGTTGGGTCTAAGCAGATTTCATCAGAGCAATAATCTGAAGCCCTTTCTCTAAATCCTTGTGTTGGGTGGGGATGTTTATTTAAAATTGCCAGACCTGCCTTCCCTGCTGCTCGTCATAGATAAGGTGTCACTAAGTCCCTGAGAGAGCCTGAGAGTAGCTCACCAAAGCAAGGTGAATACTGAAGAATATGTTTAGGCCACTTCCTGGTACCTTAGACATGCCATCATATTTAATGCTGCCTAAGAAAAGGGAAGCACTTATTTAAGATAAAATGAGGCAACTGCGAATAAAACAATTAATGTATGTATTGTTAATTTTTATTGTTAAATAATACACAGTTGAAGAATTTAACCAAAATGAAATCCCTTTTTCTATTTATTGTGAAAATGTCTAAAATAAAAGCACCAAGTCTTTTTACCCGCAACTAAAAACAGTTGAGACCTCAAAGAATAAAAATGATTAATGTACATTATTAAAGAGCATAAATTACTGAAATAAAGGTGATGTGGCTTTCTAGAAAAATTCTATGAAGTTCTCCGAAGGTAATAAACATCCAGATAAAAAGAAACCAAGAAATGTAATTTACTAATTCATTCACAAAGTCTTTGGCAATATTCCTCACCAAAGACTGTTAAAATACCTGAATTTACACTCTTTTGAGATTCCTTTTTTTCTACGCTTCCACCCTAGAAAGTGTGTTTATCCTCACACTTTTTTTCTTAATGTTCTCTAGCCGAAAAAAAGGGACCTTCCAGGCCAAGATGACTCCAGGAGAAGCTGCACCTATAGGTTTATGCTAATCCATTGCTTCCAAAGGACAGAGGATGGTAGAAAAGAAGACTTTAGTTTTAAAAGGTTTTTATTCCCTTTGAATGCAAAATAATTAATCAAGATAAAAGTTACAATCACTACAATGAAATGCTATAAGCTTATTCTCTGCATCGAGCCTGAAACAATCATGGCCTTTTGGAGAAGACGCCATCTGGGCACCTTCCTGACATCCTATGGCCTGCAAGCAGTCTTCCCCCGCCCCCTCTTACCCTGTTCTCCACCTGGAGGAGGGCAGGTTGAGGAAATCAGGATCCTGGGAGCATGCTGAAGGGGAGCCTGAGCAAAGCTAGTCATGAGCTAGCACCCTGATATTCCAAGACGTCCTGGAAGCAGAACACCCACAGCCCAGAGTTCTGAGCAGGACCAAACTCTAAGAGAATCCCATTACAGAAGTGAGCACCTGAGCGAAGCCTGCTCTTAAAGGACCACATATCCGTAGAGACATATAATCAGCTTCTTGAAGATACTTCATGCATATTCAGGACATGAACAGACCTCGCAAAATTGCTACTGTGGTAATACTATTATGTTTACCACATTAATTAATATTAGCTTATTATGGTTAGCATAATAAATATACCCATTGGTTTGCCCCTATCCACAATAATCCAAGTAGGAATTTATAAATGTTGAAAGTAGTAAATAAAGAAGTAATTCTTAAAGGCTATTCTCAATCTGGATCTAATTGTCCACAAATTAAACAGCACTCATCTTAAGACATGATTTTAAAACTGCTGCAAATAGTGGAAAATACTGTCAAAAGAAGAAATGGTTCCAAGTTATTTCATACTATCGAGGAGTTCTCAGTATAATCCTGCTGTTTACCAGCTGCCATAGACTGTTTAATGACTTCCCAATTCCTGGTATTCAGTTAGAACCTATGAACACCAGCCTAATGACAGATAAGCTCTTCTAGAGAATTGTTAACAAATTTCTACATACCGTAATTTGAACTGTGAGCGAACTTCCCCATGTTCTATTTGAATCAGTTCATTATAGCAAGCAGTTACGCTGCTATTCTCCATAAATCTCTGAAAAGAAAGACAATACATCAGACACATACAATTACCTCTTAAAGAGTCAAATAGAGAAACCTAACAGTTGCTCCCACTCCTAGGTAACTCTGTAACATAAGACAACTAGTGGGTAAGATGAGATGGAATAAAACAGTCTTCGAGGTGTTCAAATTGCTTGTTCAAATGTATGAGAAACAATAGAGCAGGTAGTATTACCTCCCTTTATAACAAAGGTGTGAGAAACTTCATTATGACAACTCACAGGAAAATAAACACACAGGGGCATAGTATGCCTCTCAACCTTGTTAATTACTAAAACATTTTAGCTTTATATTGTGCTAATGAAAATCTCCTAAAACCTGACACGAGGCATGCTCAGTCTGCACCACACGATGAAATGGCCTCCACCAGGGGAGAGGACATTCTTTGCTTCCTTCCCAATATTCAGAGTGCCTGGTGTGGAGCTCTGCAGGTGACAGGCACTTAAAACTTAGCGGGTGAGTGAACAGACAGATAAGCAAATAATAAAGCTGAAGAAAAGTGAAATACAACTTGTCATTCACCCAAGAGCCAGTAATGACCCACTGGATACTGGGCATGAGCCACGCAAGCCCAAGGCTTGAAGGACAGTGAGCGTTTTTTTCCTTAACAATCCCAAAGTAATTCTGCAAACACTTCTTATAGACACTACATTGTTCAGTGTAGTGTATACACAAAATTCTCTTACACGAGCATGTCAATACTTACTGAGATGAAGAAATCAGAAAAGTAAAAATAAGGGAAAAGATTTAAGGACAATTCTACTTAGGAACAGGGGGAAATGTCTTGCGTTTTAGTTTATTAAACACACACACAAACATCACACAAAATTTTCTGAGCATATGGCTGGTGAACTATTAAGTAGAAAGACAAGTAATAGAACTCTTAAGTGTTCCAGACTACACAACCACGTTCTTTTATCTCTCAGATAGCTAGACAGGTAAAGGGGAAGGGTACCAGGCCTTGCTGAAGACATACTTCTTAGATTTCTTTCAACCAAGTTGGCCAGAGAAAGAATCAATCCCTTTCCATCCTCCCTGCTCCTTTCCACACACTCTTCCACACATCTGGGGTGGATGGCTTCTCCAAAATGGGTACCTTCAAAGCCTCCTGACTTCCCCTATGCCTCTGGTACTCCACTGTTCCAGGCAGAAATCACTAAACAAAGGGGGAGTTATAAAAATATACATAAAGGACATCCAGTTGCTGTCAAGGTGATTCTGCTTCCTGGCAATCCTCTGTGTGTCAGAGTAGATCTGTGCTCTGTAGGGTTTTCAATGCCTTTCTTCTGAGGCACCCAGGGGTGGACTCAAACCTTCAAACTTTTGGTTCGCAGCTGAGTGGATTAACCATTTGCACCTCCCAGGGATTCCCCTAAGAGATATACTTTCTTTTGTATATAAAGCAAAGTTAAACATGATTAAATTCAGGTTTAGCTTTTGGATAGGTAAAGACAATATATCAGCCTATAATAAAGCTCTGAGGATTGTTGGGTGATGCTTTATAAAACACAAAAAAGGGTTCTGTGATAAAAATAAGTTTTGAAAATGTTGGAATAAACAGAGTTATGCAGGTGTCTTTAGGAAAGGACTTCTCAGAGCATTCACTATGCTAACAAGCAATGATGCTGATGTGCATGGTGGATTTTCTGTGGGGGACAGAGTCTTCAGTGGTTTCCCAAATTTATTTGATCACAGAAGCCTTTTTCATGGAACAGCTATTAAGAGTTTTTGGCACACTTGTGCTCCATGGAACAGCTTGGGAAATACTATTTCGGGGGACCCAATATGGAGTTTAGAGTGAAACAAGCACTTGTATCTTGACTTTGTCGTGAGTCTGGCAAGCTATTTAGTCATTTTGAGCTTGTTTCCTCCTCTGCAAAAATGAGGATTAAACAAATCACCTAGAACTGAGCCTGACGAATAATAAATGCCAGCTCCCCACTTCCTCCTCCACAGGAAGCCTCTCAAGGGCGGAGAACTGTCTTACATCTGTATCCCTGGCATGCCTAGTGCGCTGCGCGGCACACAGTAAGTGCACCACACATACCTGCTGGATTGAGTAAGACCATCTCAGATAGAAAAAAGAGGCAGGCAAAGGTTGAGCTAAAAAACAGTTACAACGGGCCCATGCTAAGATGCTGGCTACTACAAGGCTCCGGACGACAGAACAACAGCGCAGCGGGCCTCTTACGTGCAGCTACGAAGGGCTTCGAGAGGACTTGTTATGGAAGATCTGATGCACAACTTGTTCCCAGATCCCCACTCAGGGACCACAGACTGAAGCGCCAGCCAATTAGCCAGCAATGCAGGGCTGAGTTTCAGCAAATGATTTAATACATTCAAAACAACTCAGAGATGGGAAACAATCCTCACAGAAGGCAAGAATAGCTGGCATATTTGGAAGGGTGCTTGGGTAGAGAGTTGCCAAAGGCAGGATTTTGCCTAAAAAAGGAGACTAGCCACCTGGAGATGAGCCACAGCAGCTCTCACACCACAGAAACTCAGGAGGGAAAGCCTCCATAAAACCCCAAACTATTTCAGGGTGCACTGACCTAGCTGTTAACAGCCGTGATGGCACCTGGTGGTGTGAATACCAGGCTGTCCCTGAGAGGTGATGCCTTCCATGCTCCCACAGAGGGTTTTATTCACTGGAGCTCACTGAGGAAATCAGCAACATACCAGGGGGCAGAGAAATTAAACCTTCTAGAGCAGCACGGACAGGTTACAAAATGTATAAAAAGAAAACAATGTAACTTCCCCTCCTAAATTTACGTAATAGCATTTGCTCCCAAAGAGTGCCAACTGGTTTGCCACAATCTTGCCCTCAGGACAAGACTCTAACCTTCCAAACTACACCAATCGCTATACCCACTGGAAGAAGAATCACTGAACAAAAAGCAGAATTATTAAAGGATGCCCAATAGCACCTACACGGGTCCTAGTTGACACAGGATAAAGGTATCATTGCCGTCTCCAATTAGTCCCCAGCTAATGAGGAAAATCTGTGCCCTTACTCTGATGTCCTAACTCAGACTTGAAGGACAACTTTCGGAAACAGAAGACAACTTTGGGGAACAGAACGTGTAACTAATTTTAGCACTATTTCTCAGAAAATGAGTAAGTAAATAAGTCTCAGCCACACAGCTTCTTTGTCCACTTTTCTTCTGCAACTCTGCATTCCAAAAATCAAAGGCATTGTCTTATGCGTTCTCATTAAGATACAACAGCACATAAGAGCAGCCTTCAGAATGAAATGCCAACCTTTGAGAGAAGAGATGACAGACACAAAAGGAAAGTGCCAGGCGAGTGAAGAACATTGCTAATTAGAAACATTCCTTTCTACTGCATATTGTGAAACACTGTCTTGAATATTTTTTACAGCACTGCTACTTTCACACTAAAGCACACCAAAGCACAAAACAACTGCATCACAAATGCTTCTCTGTATATATAACAAAGAAGGGATTTTTTTTTTTTTTTTTTTTACACCGCAGGGTGACAAAGCACCATGACTTAAAGCACCCAAAGGAATTTCACAATTCACAAGGCGCAGGCAGTACTGTATTTTTGAAGGTCTTATGTGAAAGGACACATCACATCATCTATTTGAGACTCAGATTACCCCTATTACAAAAGACCTTGAGATACTGGGAAGTCTAGTTATTTAGTTTGTTGATAAGTCTACTTGGAGTAATTAATCTTAATCTTCAAGTTGAATGTAAGTGCTATTCCTGTAGCTGTCACTCAAAACTTTTTCTTTGCTGATGTTTATGGTTTAAACCAGGAGCTCACAGGATGCTACAGGTCATATACTTAAGTTTAAATTATCTGTAAAAGTTGCGTAAGTCAACTATGGATCTCTACTCAATTATTTTTCAAAGACAAATATTTTTATTTTTATTTATAATACATGCTATTATGAAAAAAAAAACAAACACATCAAGTAAGGTCCTCCATAATTTTTCTGTAAGGATTTGTTTTCTTTTAACATCACAAAATATAAAGCCCATCACTATTGAGTCAATTCCAACTCATGGCAACCCAACACGTTGCAGAGGGCAATTGCTCCACAGGGTTTTCTTGGCTGTAGTCTTTATGCAAACTGTAGGCTTTTCTTCTATGGCACCACTGGGTGGGTTCCAACTGCCAACCTCAGTCAAGCACAAACCATTTGTGCCACCCAAGGACCTCCATTAAAAAATACACTTCTTGGGGGACTATGGCCCCCAGACACCTTGCTGACTCAGAACAGAAGCAACTCCTGAAGTCCACCTTTCAGCCAAAGATTATACAGGCCTATAAAATAAACAGTAACACTGGTGAGGAATGTGCTTCTTAGTTCAATCAAGTATACGAGACCAAATGGGCAACACTTGCCCAAAAGCAAAGACAAGAAGGCAGGGACAAGAAAACTGGAAGAATCGACTCTGAGAACCCAGGGTGGAAAGGGAAAGGGGGAGAGTGCTGACACACTGCAGGAACTGCAACTAATGTCACAAAACAATTTGTGTATAAAATTTTCTAATGAAAAACTAATATGTGCTGTAAATGTTCATCTAAAACACAATAAAAACAAACTTAATTAAAAAAATGTAACATATGTGACCAAATGATCAACAATTACTTTAAAACAAGATGAGAACTTAAGGGGGCAGGGAAACTAGATTAATAGAAATGGAACAACCAGAACAGAAATAATCAGAATGCTCATAAACTGTGAAGAATATAACCAATGTCACTGAACAATTTGTGTAGAAATTGTCAAATGGGAATCTAAACTGCTGTGTAAACCTTCACTGAAAACATATTAAAAAAACAAACAAAAAAACTTATTTTAAATATTCATATTTTGATTGTCTTTTCCCACTCCTTCCTTCTTTTTTAAGTCCACTCCATCATCTTCTTTCCATTTGCACACACGCAGACTTGCCAACAACCAGACCTTCAGCTGTCATGTGTCTATCCCTATGGTATAAGTTATACCCAGACACTGGTGAACATGGCACCTGGATGTCAGTTTTGTGGACTTATTTATATATGGTCAAACTCACTCATTCACTTCTTCTCTCTCTCTCACACACACACATACACATTTAATCTAGTCATATTGTTATAAATGAAATTACTTTGGGACTATGGAATTTTGATCTGATACAGTAAGATGTGCTTTTATATCATTATATATCTGTAACTAAGAACTAAGAAAAGGGGAAAAGTGTGACTAGCAGCTGCTTGTTACTATCCCATTAGAAGACGGTTATTTCCTTTCCCTCATAGTCCTGGAGTGTAATTCCCTGAACAGTCATATGTGGCAATTATGTTTTGCTGGTATCAGAGAGTCATGGGTAAGAAGCCTGCACCTGAGAGAGGCTCTGGCTCAGCGTCTACGTACCCTGTTGAAGCCTGCATGGAGAAGAGGAAGGACGGAGGCCTCTTCATGGTCACCCGATCTGCAGCAAAGCAGAAAATGTGGTCACTCAGCAGATACAAACCAGGACTCCTCACACTGAAACATGGAGAGACAGCGACAAGGCAAACACAGCTTCAGCTCTAAGAGCAGCTTCCTGAAAACACACAACTTTCTTCTGACTCCCACACTGGCCTCCCAAATGCAAAAAGCACAAAGACAATAAATACAAAAAACTCCAGTAGTATGCCTGAAACTGTCACCACAGGCACATATGAGTGGCCTGCTCCAATTCTGGGCTGCCCTTTGGAGCTGAAGCAAAGCTCAATAACAGATGGGAGCAGTGGACTGCTCATCCTAGAGACTCAAGTCCCTATTTCTGCCCCCAAATTTTCTGAAAGCATGACTCCCACTCCAAGACCTAGCTGGGTCTAACTCTCAGTGTGAGGAAGACAACTGACATTATAGGCTGCATGACCCCACAGCCAAACGGGGAGGAGGTGTCATCAGGAATGCCAAGTTAGAAGGGAGAAAGAGAAAACAAGGGACTTATTGCCACTCATTTCACAGGAAAGTTCCTATCATGAAGACATGCTGTAGCTAGGCTGCCACTGCTACAAGAGAAACAGCATCTCTGAGACAGCTAGCAAGTAACATCGGGTTCGCGCCCTGGAAAACAGGCAAGAAAGATTTATAAAAGTGACTGGGTGGAGGAACAGACAGAACATAGCAAGACAAATTCCAGAGCTTATTTGAGGCACTACCTATAGCTGATTTCTGCCCTACAGGGAAAAGCTGACCTCCCTATTCCTTTTTTTCCTCAGGAAGTCAAGGCTCTACCCTTCTCTGAATGAGAAAACAGAAGGGGTACAAAGAAGGTTCCTAAGGTATTAATAATGTTCTACTCCATCACCTTAGTGGTATCAGACACCACCATTCATTTTACTTTTACTCTTTATATACATATGAAGTCTTTTATTATTAAAAAAAAAGGTAAAAAAGAAAAAGAGGTAAGCCATAGTATCCTTTACTTGGCAAGTACTAGTAAATATTTTTGCCATATGAATAGGAAAAATGTCAGGAATAAGTAGAATAAGTCAGACTTAGGGAAAAGGCTGTGTGGACTAGCACACTTCTGGTCTCCATGTCCAGGACTCTAAGACCTTATTCAGATCTCAGAATCCCTAGAAGATAAAATATAAATAAGAGGATCAAGGAAGACTGATTTCACACCTAGGGTTCCCCCACTCATTCCCCTAGGGATTCAATCTCCCACCAGGGTAGAGGGGTGGTAAGCAACCAGTGTGGACAATTTATCCACACTTCTCAGATCACAGCCAGTGGAAGGTGTCAAAAAATTGAAGAGACACAACTCCTAAAAAAACACTCTAGGAGTAGCAGGTAGGTAGGAGTCTTTGGTAAGAGAAAGACTTTGAAACCATGATTTTCCACTGTACCAACAGGGCCTTGGAATGAAGTACGTCGAGTCTGCCCTGAGCCAGCCTTGCCTGAGGGAGGCCTAGCCTCTCCTGTCTGAGTTGCTGGCTTGCCAGCTCCTTTGTTGCAGAGGCTGTGAACATCATGATGGGGCCAAGTGCAACAGATCTTAGGCCCTAATTAAGGTCTATTCTCTCCAAAGCTAATGACAGCCATTAAGTGACTACAACAAATTTTGATACTTGCAAAGATTCCAACCATCGCAGCTTGTACAAACAACTTTTTTTCCTGTTGGTTCTTTTATTTTAAGTGCTGGCCATTTCAAACAATAAACCTGGCAAAGCCAGTTCTGTATCCTACAGTCTAATTGAACCTACAGCTCAATCCTTCTTCTTTGCCTTCCAACACTGGCATAAATCCTTCTGTCTTGCTTCTAGCCACAAAACAAAAGTGTCAACAAAAACTGCGCAAACCTTATATTGTGGTAGATTTAGTGCCTCTTTGTTCTCATGGTACCATTTTCTTCTTCTTTAGTGAAAACCAAGCATTTTCCCATTTCTTTTCTTCAAAGCAAAGATAAATTAGAACAGTGTTCTCTCCAAACTTCCTCCTCTCCAGATTTTCTATTCATTTCTAGTATATAACGAGCAATCTTTTTTTTCCTGAGGTGTGTGAGGGTGTGCCAACAGCAATTAAATATGATAAAGAGAAAAACCTAAGTATTTCCAGAAACTTGTAAAACAAAGAAAACTCCCAAATGCAAGGGCTAAGGTTGGTATTGTAGGGCCAAAGAAATGCCCACTGCTTTGCAAGCTCAGAGACTGGCTGACATCAGACGCACGTTTCAGATGAACAGTGCTACTTCCAGCTGGGGACGGGAGGGTGCACTTACGTTTGTGAAACCACTGCAAGGATCACCGTGTGCTCGGAGGGATTTGTGGCCCGGATCGACCTGCAATGAAAAGCCTCCACGTCAAACAAGTTGATCTCGGCTTTGTAACATTAAACAAATATGGAACTTCTTCACTTTGAAAATGGCACAAAATCAAATTTTTCTCTAAATGAAAAAGTCTGAAAATGCATGGAAGACAACAAAGAAAGATGCCCTTGTGGGTTAGGATGATCTTTTTGTTTTGTTAAAAAAAAATTTTTTTTTAACTTCTAGGCAATTATCCAACAGGTCAGACCTGCCAATTTTCCACTTCAAAAACTGGCAAATTCCACTTAAATTCCATGTTTCTGACTGAAATTCCACTCTGTGAAAAATTGGCAGTCCTACAATCCTCTAGTTATCGGTTTGTACTTGGTGAGCTAATTGGGCTGGATCTTTTTCCTTTTAAAATAGTAGATAGTTCAGACAGCTGACCTTAAAATAAAGATTAAAGCGTTTACTGGCAGCTGGATATACAAATGCAGGTTAAAGCCTATTAAAGAAGGTACAAAAAGTTGTCCACATTCTTCTGTTGTACCATTGTTTGTGCTCAAATACTTTTAAATAACTGGGTCATCAGCTCGGGCTGGGAAATATTGTAATATAGTTCCTGCCACTGTAGTTATATTTGCTGAACTATGACAAACATGTACATAGTTAGCTTAGTCCTTGGATTATAACAGGATAAAAGTATATAAAGATGTTAAATTTTGAAGTCCTTGAGTCTTCTTAGATGTGCTGTAGTACAGCTCAGATTCTGGATTATTCTGGTCGGGGGGGGGGGTCATAAATTGGACGAACTTTTAACAAAGTGTCACATGCTTGAATCTTAGTATAAATATGAATGCCTGTTTGACCTGTTCTCTTAGTCTGGCCTCTGCTTATTTTGAGATCCCTCAGAAGAGAACCATTGTCTCTAAGAACTGAAGGAAGGTCAAGGCTACTCCTGAGTAATCTGTGAAACAAAGTGTGTTTGTTTTTCTTTCTAGCTATTGGCATTTCCTCTCTTCTCCATTTTACTGTGTTTGCACTACCTCTCTCCTAAGGACAGCCAGTTCACACTGCTTCATCCTCTATGGACAACTCCAAATTTTCCTGACCTTTCTCAGAAAATGTATCTTCCCCATGTCCTATTCCTTGAGACCTCCATCTATGAGGGCAGAAGGCTCAAGAAAATGATCAGCTATTATATTCCTGGGAAGTGAAGTTTCCCCTTATGGATAAATAGTATTTGAACAAGTTCCTTTGGAGAGAATCCTTAACTCACCAAGAGGAAAGAGGGATAAGTCAATATCCCTCCAATGCTAGCACAGACTACCCCATCCAGCCACCCTACAGACTAGGTCCTGCTAGGGTGAATCTACACTTACTTTATACTTAGGAGCCTACTGAGTACTAAGCAGAAATTCCAGTCAGCACCTAATGAAAAGAATGCACAGTGTTTCGGGGGCATGCTCTAATCTCCAGGAAAACACCACTCCCCACGTTCAGTGGGCCTATTCCACCCCAATGAAGTGTCAAGGGTATGCTGCTGGGCTACACTGTAAGGGGCAGGCCCTAGAGCAGAAGCTAAAACGTGTTATGAACATAACTGGGCCAGAGCACATGTTTTCTTGGCCTCTTTAGGGATTGGCTTCCATCTCTTGGGTTGCTCCCTGCTGTTTACCTCTTTCTCTCATCTCTCCAAAGGAACTGGCCTGGTAAGAGAGGCCTATGTCTCTTCTTGGTTGACAGGACTAAGGGAGAAATGGGAGGGAGGGAAGTCGGGGGTGCAAGGAAGCAAGGGGCAGCCAGTTTAGCTCAAAAGTCAGGGATCTAGGGCTATATGTGGCAATAAAAAATGTGTATCTGCCATGAGTGTATCCCCCCCACATCTTAATAAATCACTATCACGTGTGCTGGTATTGAAGCACTCAGGAACCTGACTAGCCTCTACATAACCAATAACAGTCAGCAAACACATCACGAGGTATGTACACCTGGCTTCTGAATGCACAGATAACCACGGTTTTTCTATGCAGCTAAGTCACAGATGCATTTGTTAAGAAACAGAGCCACATCTCTTTATACTTAAGAATGTAAAACTTATCTGCTAAACTGGCTTTGTCTGAATTAAAAGATTTCTTATTAACTTTTCTATAGCTGATGCTTATCTCAAATCACTCTATTTGTGCATATAAAATCTTGTATGAAAAGTAAATTAAGGCCAAGAAAAAAGCACACTTAGTATAAATGACCCAATTTTACCCCAAAAAGCATTTAAAAATATTTCTTAATGTTAAAAATGCCATCCAAATATTTTATGATAAAATATGCACATTATTAAACAGGCAGGTATTTATGTGCAAAAAGATTAGCTTATGTGAAACCAGTAAAACATTTTAAAATAGGTTCCTTAAGAAAAATTCTTCTTTGGGAAACTTTGAAGACCACCAATGAATAGCAAAGGCAATGCCTTTGAGGAAAAACTTGTCCTAATCCACTAATTTCTTGTCAGGTTACCAATGGTTCCAAGAAGCCATTTCCCCACCTTTCATTTCACTAATGAATATTCAAGAAAATTCCAGTTCCATATGTAATTGGATGGAGTCTGTCCTGGTCTAGCATTTAACTAGTGACCTCTACCCTCTCGCTTCAAAGCATTCCACTTCTGCTAAATTGATCGGTTCACCAGTGCTAACTCTTATGACTATGCATTTATTTATGAACAGGCATGCTTTTCCTGACCAGAGTGCAAGTATTTCTATAAAGGAGCAGGGGGTTTGGATCCCTGGAAGATTTTCTGCTGCTGCAAAGTAGCTGTCTTTGCTCCATTACTGGGAAGCCTACTGTAGGATCTAACCATCTGTGTCAGGGAGGGAAAAATTTCTATTTCACACATTGCTGATGCTCATTTTGGGACAGAATAATGATTAAAATATCTGGTTTGAATCCAAACCATATCTATATAATAAGAACTGTGTGAATTTTAATGCTGTTCTTGCAAATATGAGCAACACTCGGCAAGGGGGGGAGGACACCCTGAAGTTTTCTTTGGAGCCCAGCTCACACTTCCAAATTCAGTGCAACTCAAATGTGGAAGAGTAGAAAAGGCAAGAGAAATCCGCAAGAGGAGCTATAGCTTTCATCCCAGAAATCAAATATACTGCTTAGAAATATCAACACATATTTTAGAAATACTCGGGATGGAACTAAACACACACCTATGAGTGAAGTTCATTTTCAACTATTAAATGGACATTTACTAAGCACATTAAATCCAGGAAGGTACCTGCACACAGCTTCTGCATCAAAGTTTCGAGTTTGTCTGTGATCAATAACAATAATTTCATGGTGCTTATCTAAAAAGCATTCAAGGGCTGACTCTGGAGTCCGAGAGATATTGCACCTGTAGCCGGCTCTGTCACATGCCCACCAGAACCCATCACTCTGACTGTCCTCCTTTGCAAAGATCAGCAAAACCTGAAACACACAGAGAAGGTCATCCTGTTAGAAATCAACATCTTAGAGACTGGATTACAAACAGGCCTATGGTCTGCTGGTTAAAAATGTGGCCTCTGGAGAGGGCTGCTGGGTTCAAATCCCAGCTTTTCCACTTGGTAACAGTGGGTCTTTGGAGAAGTTATTTCATCTCTTTGGTCGATAAAGATCTCAAAGATCTACAAAGATTTTTACTGTAAGACAAGGATCTGAACAGTGCCATGTAAGCTCATTGTGAGAACTGAATGACTGAGCACAGAATAAATGCTCAAAAAGTCTAGTGGTGGTTGTCCTTCACTACAACTGTAGATATCTTTAACTTCCTACTTAGCTTTGCTTTTAAGTAGATTAAGCAGTAAAATTGTTAAAAGGATAATTGACACAGGTGAAACTGGTACGTACACACGTACACACACACACACACGGTTCCAGTGCAAAAGGTGTTTGCCTCACAATCCCAGGAGGACAACTATCTGAATTTAGCACTAAAATACCTATAATGACACAGAAAAACAAGGGAACACAAAACAATCTCAAAAACTAATTCTAACACTCAACTATTGCCAGAATTTGGAAAGAATGATCATGAACTATGGAGCTAAACTGAGGAAAATTTGCCTCAATTTGCTGCCTTGAAAAGCACAGCCCCACCCACTAAGAAGGTAGCAATACTTTACACATCTCCCCTCTCATTGTCCCCTGGCTCAGAAACCCAGATTTTCTGCCAGCCAGAAAGCCAGAGACAGCCTTACCACCACTTGAACTTACTCATTTATTTATGTAGTTATGGTCTACCTCTCCCACTAGAATTAAGCTTCAGGGGGGCAAGGACTTGCCTGTCTTGTTCTCTTCTGTGTCCCCTGTGCCCAGCATGAGGGTGGCACTTACCAGATGCTCAGTAAATATTTGCTGAGAGTGAAACAATAACTATATATAGGGTTTTTCTGAGGGGTTTACTATTAATAGGAGGAAGACTACCTCAGAACAATAGGTCTAACAAGAAAAGCATAGAATAATCTCAATATATTGATAAGGCATTTAATATTTTTCAGCACCCATTTCTGATTTAAACAATTAGGAATAGAAGGATAGTTTCTCAACATGAAGGGCTTTTAAGCCAGCAGCCGATACTATTCATTCTGGTGAAATACCAGATGTGTTTCATTTAAAATCAGAAACAAGACATATAGTACCACCATCACCATTACATTTGTAAAAACCTTTAATAAGGGAAAATTAGAAATACACAGAAAAGTAGAAACAATAGTATCATGAACCTTCATGTACCCATCCAACCACATTCAGCAAATGCCAACTCCTGGCCAATCTGGTTTCCTCTCTATCCCTAACTACTTTCCCGACTCTCATATTACTTTGAAACAATTCCCAGATATTCTATCATTTCATCCATAAGTACATCAGTGTGCATCTATTAAAATAAGGACTCTTCTAAAAACAAATACAATCAAAATACTATTTCATACCTAAAATCCCCCAATAACTTCTTTACATCATCAAATATTCAAATGTATCATAAATGTGATTTTTTATACTTTGAAGCATAATCCCAGTAAGATTCCCACCTTGAAACTATGTCTCTTAAATGTCTCTTAATCTATAGGCTCCCCTCCATCTCTTTTTATAAATTACTAATCAATAAGACAAATACTAATCACTCAAAATAAAAATGGATAAGGAGACACAGAAGAAATACAAATGGCTGATAAGCATGTAAAACTGCTCGACATCCTTAGTAATCAATGATCTGACAAAGGCTTTTTGAAAATGTTCAGGTGGGTACAGCATCACAGTTGACTTAGCCATTTCAAGTTGATTTGATACAATATTTCTGGAAAGCAATTTACCAATATGTAGTAAGAATCTCAGGAGAGTTCATACCCTTTGATCTTATAATTCTACTTTTAGCAATGTATCTTAAAGACATAGAGAATTGGACAAATATTTATTTGTATGCCTTTTCATTGTAGTAATATATATTTAATTATATATTATTTTATAGATATTATAATGTAAAATAACCTGAAAACAACATAAATGACCACTGGGAAATGGTCAAATAAAGTATGGCATATTCACATAGTGGATGGTTATACAGCTGTTAAAATATTCTTTTTGAAGCTCACCTAGAGTTATGGGAAATGTCTCTAAGTGCCAAAGGGTAGGACATCACTGAGGAGGACATCCACTTTCCATAATAAGACCTTAAACACTCCTATCATTTCTGTCTCCGATAATAATCTTAGTGAAGGTTGTAGCTGGAATGCTTCCTTTTAATATGGCAAACATTGTGTGATCATATATTTTAGAAGTCCAGAGTCATATGTTCAGTCTTCAAAATCGACTGGAGTCAGGAACAGGTATACATACAGAAATCAATGCTCATTGGTGGTTACCAGGGATTGAGGTGGGAGGGAGAGGAGGGAATCACTCCAGATAGTTGACATTTGTTATTTTTGGTGATGGGAAAGGTAACACTGAATGTGGGTGAAGTGCACACAGCTTGATCCAAGTAAATAATGTCACGGAGACGTACACGAGAAAAAAAAATTTTTTTGGTAAATGCCACGACCTATACAATTTTGCAACTATGGCAACCAAAAAATACATGTGTGGTTACCTATGTATGCATATATGCATATATGTGTATAGGTATTGTGATAGTTAAGGTTGTGTGTCAGCTTGGCTGGGCCATGATTTTCAGTGGTTTAGCAGTTATGATATAGTTTGGCAGTCATATAATGATGTGATCACCACTATGATGAGATTTGATATAATGTGATCACCTCCATGATGGGATCTGCTGTGAGCAGCCAATCAGTTGAAAAGGAGTTTCCTTGGGGGGTGTGGTCTGCATCCAATATAGGTGGACTTTCTGGCAAGGTTCGTGGGCTTTTGTTCACTCTGGATCCTGCAGGTGGCTCCTGTTCATCTGACCTCCGGTTATTCGGACTTGAGCTAGCAGATTACCTAAAGTCTTGCCTGCCGATCTTGGGATTCATCAGTCTTTGCAGCCTGTGAGCAAGAGCCCCACTGTCTGACTTTTTTGATCTTGTGTTTGCTAACCCCTGCAGCTACATGAATCAGGAGAAGCCTCCAGCCTGACCCATGGACTTGGGACATTCCAGCCTCTACAACCACATGAGGCATTTCCTTGACATAAATCTCTTTATATATATTTATATGCTTTACTGGTTTTGCTTCTCTAGAGAACCCAGCCTAAGACAGGTATGTATATAATAAGTGTGCATACACAGATGCATTTATATGTATATACATGTATGTGTGTGCATGCACATATATAATAAAGCACATGGGGGCACAGTTCGGATACTTCTTAGGCACAACCAAACACCTCGAAGGATTGGTTTTCTGGGGTTGAAGACTCAGAATCTGTGATGGAGTGAATGTGTTTTGCATGTGGCAAAGAATGAATTTTGGGAGGCCAAAGGATGGAATGTTATGGATTTAATTATGTCCGCCAAAAATATGTGTTGTAAATACTAACCTCTATGCATGTGGTTATGATCCCATTTGGGAATGGGTTGTCTTTGTAATGTTAATGAGGCAGGATTAGTGTAGGGTGTATCTTGAGTCAATCTCTTTGGAGATATAAAAGAGATTAAGTGACCAGAGGAGAGATGGGGTAAGATAGATGCCGAGACACATGAAGATCTACAAGGAACCAGGAAGCAGAAGTTGAAGAGTCAAGGACCTTCCTCCAGAGTCAACAGAGAGAAAAAGCCTTCCCCTAGAACCGGTGCTCTGAATTTGGACTTCTACCTTCCTCAACTGTGAGAAAATAAGTTTCTGTTTGTTAAGGCCATCCACTTGTGGTATTTCTGTAATAGCAGCACTAGATAACTAAGACAAGACCATACTCTCAGACAACTTGGCCAATTGGCATAATATAGTTCATAAAATTTAAGTTTTACATACTAGTTTGGTGAATAGTGTCTGGGAGCTTAAAAGCTTGTGAATGGCCATCTAAGATACAACTATTGGTCTCTACTCATCCGGAGCAAAAGAGAAAGGAAACCAGACTCAGAGAAGAAACTAGTCTACAGGACTAACAGCCTACACGAACTACAACCTCATCTACCCTAAGACCAGAAGAACTAGACGGTGCCTGACTATCAGTATCAACTGTTCCACTCAGGGCCATGATAGATGGATCTTGACAGAATGGGAGAAAAATGTGGAACAGAGCTCGATTTCTTAAAAAGTCCAGATTTACTGGACCAGTTGAGAGTAGAAGACTCCCCGAGACTATTGCCCTGAGATACACTTTAAACTTGAACCGTAACTATCCTCAGAGGTCACCTTTTAGCTAAATTAACAGATTGGCTCACAAAATAAGTAATATCACACATGAGTACTGCGCTTCTTTAAAAAAATCATTTATATAAGACCAGATGGTCAATAATTACTCTAAAGCAAAGAAGAGAAGGTAAGGAGACAGGGAACTAGATTACTGAAGATGGAACAACCAGAATGAAAATAATGAGAATGTTGCCACATTGAGAAAAATATAACAAATATCACTGAACAATTTGTGCAGAAATTGTTAAATGGGAACCTAATTTGCTGTGTGAACCTTCACACAAAAAATTATTTTAAAAAAATCCATTGGAGTACCATGAGTAGGTTCAATCACCTCAGAAAATTTGAACCTCAAAAGTTACTCCTTTCATTGAACAAGCTCCCCAGTCCCTACCTCCACAAGGACTTTCTGGACAAGGGCACTAATTTCCCCTCACTTCTTCCATGACTTCTCCTTTCTAGGTGTTTATCCAAAACATGAACTTATCCTTATTTAATCTGCACAAGGTCTCAGATATGGACCCTGACTTCAAATTCCCAAGTCCACTTTCTGTATCACACTCACCTACATTATTGCCTTTCTTGTCCCTCCACAATGAAGTCCTCATTCTATTGTGAATTCTAAATACTTCAAAGAAATGACCCTGGTGGGAAAACCATCTTGAGTTTGTCAGTGAGAATCAAGTACCTTTAATTATCAGAGGTCCTCAAGAAATTCTGTCGAAGTAAATTGAACTCCAGGGATTTGAGTTACCTGGTTTAGGTGGTAAAGTTCCATAGCCCAAATGTGCTAAATAATGCAAATCTGCAGTAAGACATTTCCTTTCTTTTACTGGTATTATGAGAGACCCTTGGGAAAAGTCCCTTTATGGGGCTTGAGACCATGGTACCACTGGGTACAGACAGAGGTCAACATACTTCCCTCCTTTCTGAATGGTATCCTCATTGTGTTCGCAGAGGTTCAATTGCAGATCATGAGCAAGCTACCCCCACAGTCTGCCCTCAAACAGAATTCTTGGACAACTGAAGAACCCATCTTCAGGTATGGGGCATGAGCATGTTTGGATCCTACCTGGCTCTGCATTGATTGGGAATACAGGAAGAGTGAGCTCCTTTTGGCACTGGTCTGTCCATCTCTCAATGTCCTCACATTTCCGTTTCATGCAATAAATAGAATCAAAGCTCAGTCTTTCCAAGAGGGGAGGCATCCCTAACTTGGCCTATCATTTTCTGTTTTCTCAAATGCCTTGTTTCCAGGAGAGAAATAATATATTTTTCAGCATGATTTTAACATTTTCTCCTTAGCCCATGGCTTGAAATCACACCCTGCTAACACAGAAGACAGCTACACTTATTTAGAGCACACTCTGTGCTAGAACTTGTCACTTTTCAGTTCAAGATGTTCCTAAAATCTTCAGCCACAGAGCTCTTTCTAGGAAAAAAACAGGAGGTGCTGTCAACAGAGGTGAAGGGCACAGCCTTGTAACTTTGGTAGTTAAAAGGAAGCCTTCAAACCAAACTATGAGAAGTCACAACAACAACAACAACAACAAAAAGTAGAATAAACTGGTTTGTGCAAACAGTCAGTAGCCCTGCAGTTCATGCAGGTGTGGTATTAATGTAAGAAACTCAATATGCAAAGCCTAGAGTCAGAGAAGGTGACAGAACTTCTTGTCTTCTTGTCTTTCATCTGGCTAGCTAAATTTCTCAACAAGAATCTCAACAATTCATATTTCCTTATGCCTCACTGTTTGACTAATACAATAAGAACACAACTCTATTCTCATGCTGGGCATTGCCACAGATATCACTAATCTCATTTATCTTTTGTGACCTCAAAGTAATTGCAACTTGTATTCGTCTTAAGTGGCCTTTAATGTGAATGGAGTGTTCCACTTTTGAAAAAAAAGATAGATGTCATTTACTCAACAGATATTTCCTGAGCACCTACCATGTGCCAGACACCATTTTAATTGCTTAGGGTACATCACTGAACAAAATATGGATCCCTACCCTGATGGAGGGGACCTGGTTGCACAGTGATTAGGCATTTGGCTGCTGACCAAAAGGGTGGCAGTTCAAATCCACCAGCCACTCCTTGGAAACCCTATGGGGTAGTTCTACTTCGTCCTATAGGGTCGCTATGAGTGGGAACTGACTCGACGACACATAACAACAACAACCCTGATGGAACTTGCACCGTAGTGGTGGAAGGACAGACAATAAACAATCGGCATAATAAATAAATGAATTACATGGAATGTTAATAATTGATAAGTGATACGTGAAAACACAGTAGAGTAGAGTAAGGGGCTCAGGAGGAGGGTGCTGGCTGTAGTGTTCAGTAGGGTGGTTAGGGTAGGCTTTGAGCAAATGCCTGAAGGAAACAGGAAAGTAAGCCAAGTGGATATCTGGGGGAAAAGTATTCCAGGCAGAGGGAACAGGTCGATAGGCCCTATAGCGGACATGTCCCTGGTGTGTTCAAGGAACTGCACAGAAGCCAGAGAGGAGGGTGGGAGGGTAGAAGAGAAGGTCAAGCTCACAGGAGAGAGCTAGAGATCATGGCAGGGACTTACAGACTATTTTAAGGACTTAAACAGAATTTCACATGAAAACCTGCAAAACTAAATGAAGATAGGGAGCATTTATGTTATAAAAGCACTCACTAGAGAATTTCTTTGGAAAGCATTTAAAACTCTTTCCATTTATAAAAATTTAATTTAGAAAGATGACTTTTCAATAATTTAACTCCTAAGCGAAGTGAAAATCTATGGGAATAAAAACAACACATTGTAGAGTAAAATACGGTAGCAATCACCTTTTTTGGATGTCTTCCTAGCTCAGGACAATTATCCCTTCTCTACGAAATACCCCTAAAACTCATAGTGGTGGTCCCAAGTAACCAGTTGGTTAGACTCTTTGTTCCCATCTGCAAGGCCACAGCTGGGCCAATGATAGTTTGCTTCTGGGAATCTGGAACTTGAGCAGAGACACACAGAGGCTGGGAATTGGGATCTGTAGCCCATTAACAGCAGAGATGTTGAAGGAGCAGCCTGAAGCTCCTGCTGCCAAAGTACTTAGAGATGGCCCACTGCCATCCTTCCCAGCATGGCTTCCCAATCTCCCTCAGATTCTGCTCTCTTTCTAATAGAGGTCCTATTTATTCACTTTTCATATAAGGCAGCTACTGTGATCGTAAACAAAAATCAAACAAACATCAAGCAATACAGTCCCTCTTCAGTTTTAACACATATCAATATTTAGTTTCTTTGTTAGATATGGCCATTTATTAATATTTATTGTCATTCACTGAGACAAATCCCATAAAATTTCACAATATACTAAAACATTCATCATTAAAGGCAGATAATGGAACTTGATTTATAAAGAGTAAAAACAAACCCTTCTGCATGCTCTAAATGATATGCTCGACATTCATTGGAAGAATATTTATTGATGATCTATTATGCATAATGTTAAGAACTGGGCCTGAAAAGATGACACAGACAGCCCTTAGACCTCAGCAGGGGAGAGAGGCAGGTAAGCAGACAGTTACAATAAGTGTGCTAAGAAGTGGTGAACATAGACACACATAGTATGGATGAAGCACCCAGGACAAGAACCTAGCCACAGGAGAGCAAGCAGAAAGCAGTAGCTTTGTTTCATCAACGTCATTGCACTGTCGCAAATATCACCAAGAGTAGGAATGAGGAAATGTCTTCTTTCTACAGCAGGCGTTGACAAACGTGGGTTCTACTCAGGGTCAGAACAAGACTACAGGCAGTCCTCGCTTTGCATGGTACTGCAGGACCATAAAAATGACCCTGCAAAGCAATCTTAGTAACCAACGGGAAAAATTATGTTTGTTCTGTGACCTTTCAAAATTTTTGTCATAACATTAAAAACTCTTATTGTCAGTTATGAATGTATTATTGTTTTTGTTTTGTGCCATCAAGTCAATTCCAATTCATAGTGATCCTACAGAATAGAGAAGAACTGCCTCACAGGGTTTAAAATTCTGTAATCTTTGCAGGAGGAGATCACCAGGCATTTTCTCCCTTGGAGTGCCTGGTGGGTTCACTCTTTCAGTTAGCAGCTCAGCACTTAACCAATGTGCCACCAGGGCTCCTTTATGAGCTTATAGGTGTTATGGACTGAATTACTTCCCCAAAAAATATATGTTGTAAATCCTAACCTCTATGCCTGTAGTTATAACCTTATTTGGGAATGAGTTGTCTTATGTTAATGAGGCAGGATTAGTGTAGGGTGTGTTTTGAGTCAGTCTCTTTTGAGATATAAAAGAGATTAAACAAGCAAGTCAGTAAGCAGAGATGGGAGAAGATAGATGCCACACCACATGAAGATCACCAAGGAGCCAAGGAACAAGGACCTTCCTACGGAGCCAACAGAGACAGAAAGCCTTCTACTATAGCTGGAGCCCTGATTTTGGACTTCTAGCCTTCTAACTGTGAGAAAATAAATTTCTGCTTGTTAAAGCCACCCACTTGTGATATTTTTGTTATAGTAGCACTAGAAAACTAAGACAGGAAAGGGAAAAAATAGTAAAATTAATATTTATTTAGTACACTGCAATTTAAAATGTTAGAAACATTGAGAACTAAAATGTTTTATTTCTTTTTAAAAAATAGTTAACACAGGAAAGGTCACGGAAGCTCCATAGACACATACAAACTCCTTGAGGGACTGAATTGCTGTGCGGAGGGCTGTGGGGACCATGGTCTTCGGGAACATCTAGCTCAATTGGCATAACACAGTTTATAAAGACAATGTTCTACATTCTACCTTGGTGAGTAGCATCTGGGGTCTGAAAAGCCTGTGAGTAGCCATCTAAGATACTCCAGTGGTCTCACCCCTTCAGGAGCAAGGGAGAATGAAGATAACAGGATACATGGAAAAGATGAGTCCAAAAGACTAATGGACCACAGCTACCAAGGCCTCCACCAGACTGAGTCCAGTACAGCTAGATGGTGCCCGGCTACCACCACTGACTGCTCTGACCAGGATCACAACAGAGGGTTCCAGACAGAGCTGGAGAAGGATGTAGAACAAAACTCTAACACACACACACACACAAAAGACCAGATTTACTGGCCTAAAAGAGACTGGAGAAACCCCGAGAGTATGGCCCCCAGACACCCTTTTAGCTCAGTGGTGAAGTCACTTCTGACGTTCACCGTTCAGCCAGGGATTGGACAGCCCCATAAAACAAAACGGGACTTATCAGGCACAGCAGTCTATGGACAAGGACTAGAAGGCAGAAGGGGACAGGAAAGCCGGTGATAGGGACCCCAAGGTTGAGTAAGGACCGTGTTGACGTGTAGTGGGGTTGTTAACCATTGTCATAGTGCAACATGTGTACTGTTCAATAAGAAACTATTTTGTTCTGTAAACCTTCATCTAAAGTGAGAATAGCAGCACAACTGGAAGAGCGTAGTCGATGTCACTGAACTGTGCATGTAGAAATTTTTGAAATGGTATATCTTTGGCTACGTATATTTTCACCAAAAAAAAGAAAAAAAAGGTCAAGAAGGGAGAGGGTTGACATGTTGTGGGGTTGTTAACCAATGTCATGAAACAATATGTGTACTACTGTTTAATGAGAAACTATCTGTTCTGTAAACCTTCACCTGAAGTACAATAAAAAATAATAATAATAAAAAAAATAGTTACCAAAGGTAGTTTAAACTGTAGTTGCCATCTTCTAGTCATATAAATTATGATATGGAACAAGCATCTTTTTTATACCTTGGCAAATTGTCACATTTGTGTGAATCAGCTTCTAACACTTTGACCTCTGTGCTTTCAATGTTATGAAATATTGAGCTCCTTTAATTAGTGTGAAGTTTTTTGCTGGCATCACTTCCTCTGGGACATCTTCATCCTTTTTGTCACAAGCACTTTCCTCATTAATGTGGTTAAGTTTTCTATCACTAACTTCCTCTGGCTACAAATCTAGAATCTCTTAAAGGTGGCAGTGTCAACATTCACCAATCAGCTATTTCTTTTACAATGCTACTTACATTCAACTCAAATTTTACTTCTAGCATTATCACTTTTCATTTCTTTGCTGCAGTTTCATTTTTGTTGGCTAATTCTTTGAATTATCCATTTTTGTAAAATGTCATGTAGGCTTATTACTGAGATACAAGGGAGAAACACAACTACATGCTTTGCTGTCTGTGGTTAAAGTGAATTACAGATAGACAGAGACCAATTGTCAAGACTTTGGAAGAAGTGACACGGTTGGTCACTGATCACAATACACATCTGTAATTGACAGTCATTCACAGACTGAAAGGATAATGGCAAAGTTTGTACTTTATGCAGTTACTCACAGTTAACAGACCGTGGCAACTGAAATCTGAACCATGTTGTTGGAGGTCTGTTATTTACCTAAACCATGGTAACTGAATTTTGTGCATATTGGAACTGTGCAAAGCAAGTGTTAACTGTACTGTTTTTCAAATGTAACTAAAAAGACTGACACACAGGGTGTCCCTCTATCTCCAGGAAGAACGTGAGCTAAACCTTCCTGGAACCACAAAGTTTAATTCGGTTTTCATTCTGAGCTAAAATGATGGAATAAGGGCTAACCCAGAGCAGAGCCGAGAGAATGAAGTGGAGAGGCCTGGTGTGAGAGGCTATAGTGAGCTAACGTAGGGATGGCAGTTGACTGGAGGTTACTAGTCACAAGGACAGAAACAGGGGGCGTGACTCTCAGGAGTTCTCAGAGCAAGAAGGAACTCTGGGGAGTGGTGGCAGAGCTTGAACCCACATTTCCCAGCTCCCTCCTCAGTGATGTTTTCACAGCTCCAACTGATGTCTTCTTCTTTGCTGGAAATCTTCATAACCACTCCTTTTATAAGCTTCATCAAAAAAGCACTGAAAAATATCTTTGAGAATAGCAATAACGTGTCTTTTGATAAATTAGAATGAAACTATTTTCTCTGGTATAGGTTAATTACAAAAAAGATAAAAATAAAACTTACTTTTTCTTATATTGAAGAAGGAAGGCAATATAAGTGTTCATTACTATTAGTGTTCTTTCTAAGTATGAGTGTGTCTATACATCTCCAAATGGATTATCAACATCTACTATTAAACATCCAATTCAGAATACTGTTTGGCATAAGGAAAAACCTTGTAACAAATAGCTTCTAGAGTAGACCACACACATCGGTTGTCAGCCTTTTGGTTAAGATTAAGTGTAGAACAGACCACAGATATAGATCACGTAAGTTGCATCCACATGATACTAAACAATTAGCCAATTTGATCACAGGAGAGGGTCAATTCATTTGGAAAAAAATGGTATGGGAACATTCCTTAAATGTCCCTAAGAAAGTAACGCTAATAACAGCTATAGTTTGATGAGAATTTTCTAAGGGCCAAGGGTTACAGGGAAAATACTTTAAATATACTATGTCGCTTAATAGCCTTTTAAAAACTCTTTGGGATGGACATTACTTCCATATTACAGACTTGGAAACGGAGGCTCAAAATGGTTAAAAGACTTGTCCAAAGCCATGCAGCTAGCAAGATTTGAACTAAGGTCAGCCTGACCCCATAGCCTGTGCAGTCGTTGTATTAGGTAACCTAATCTCAGTTTAATCTTACCTACTAAAATACTGGACCAAAATTCCTAACAACTCTGTGGTTCCCTGAAGCTGGTAGGTTGGGTAAAGGACACAACTTAATAGCAGCCGTAGAACAGCAGGAGGAATGATGCTGACTGCAGCGAGATACTGAGTCTGAACGTTGCTACCACTCAGTCATTTCACTTAGTGTGAAGGTCATCTCCACAGAAGGCCATGTGATCTCCAATATATCAAATCCCCAGTATATAAAGGTTCCAGGAAAATCCATGCCCATACTATGTGGAATAATGTGTTTTGAAGGGTGGTGCTGCCTTGCCAGGAAAAAGTTTAGGCCACAGCTGTGAACCCATTCCAAGTCCAGTTGGAAAGCCCAGTGTGAGGGGAGTGGAGATAGCTCTCTCCAAGAAGAAACACATCAATTCTACCCACTGGGGAGTAAAAGTGCTCCAGGCACCAACAAACAAAAGGCCACTTGAGTTTCAGATGATATCACTTTGATATGAATCCACTGCCCCAAAATATTTTCCCTACTTTTTATTTTCTTGGCAAGATTAGAAAATATGACTTTCACTGAGTCATATCCATTCACCCAGGAGAGATGTACTCGTCCATACCACGATGCACTTCCCTTCAGTACTTCTAATCATTCCACTCCTCATATATATCTCTCCTGCCAGCTCAGGCTGCTGATGTGGGGACACCACCTTAGATGTCCTGACGTGGGAGAAATCTTCCCAGTGAACTCAGAAACACACCCTCAGAAGGAACTGCATCCTGAAATATCCTTATCAAGCAATTTCTTACAAAGCCTAAGGGCTCTGGCTGATGTAGTTAATTAACATTTTTGGCATTCCAATAAAGTAACAGAATAGATATTTTTCTCCAAGGGGGGAAATGAAATAAAACAAATGAAGGCACTAGATAGAGCTCAATTTTTTAAGACAGTTTAACATTAGTAGCAGAAGCACAATGCCCCCTGAAGTTAGAGTGTGACAAACAATAAAATCCACCGGTGTGGTCAGGGAACATCTCCATATCCCTAGAAGCAATACCATGGAGACTTGGACATAGTAGGCACTCAGGAGATTCTTATTGGATGGATCAGTGAGTAAAACTATGTTTGAATGAGGCTTTTCAAATAGTAAAGGAATCCCTGGTTCTAAGTTGAGCTCACTATCTTTTTGTTGTCTACTATTTTCTCAAGGAATTCTAATACAAGAAATTCACAAACAGGTAAGTGATAGTGAGCAAGTCTTCATTTCACTTTGAAGACTGACTAGCCACTTAAGAATCTTACAAACGTCCAGTTAAGATGGTGCTTTGACGCATCCCTCTGTTTCAAACACATAACAATGAAAGCTAAAATATTAAGAACCCCAAAAAGATATAGCTGGACTCACAAACAAAGCAAATATCTCTGAGACACAGAAATAGGTCTACATTAGTCCTACTATATCTGGGATCTCCAATACTTGGCTTTTGATTCTCTCTTTAATCTATCAGCCCTTATCTAACTTCACTTCTTTTTCTCTATAAGTTGTTTGCAACCTTAGCTAAATATTAAAATCACCTGGAGAGCTTTTATGCCTCAGGATGACTATGCCATCTAATCAACTGCATCAATCAATTACTCAACCATCAGTATTTTTAAGACTTCCCCAGTGATTCCAAATTGCAGTCAAGGTGGAGAACCACTGCTCTGCAGCCTGGACCTCATAGTTCATCACTTTAATCACTTTCCTATCAACCAGAGCTTTGAACTGGTTCATTTCAGTTCAAACCCCTGCTGATAATTTCCATTTCTAACAAGTTCTCAGATAATGTTAATGATGCTGGTTAGGGACCAATTCTGAGAGCCACTAGTAGAGAAAAAAAAAAAACAAACTAATTGCCATCAAGTCGATTCTGACTCATAGCGACCCAACAGGACAGAGTAGAACTGCCCCATAGGGTTTCTGAGGCTGTAATCTTGACGGAAGCAGACTGCCACATCTTTCTCCCGCAAAGCGGCTCATGGGTTCAAACCACTGATCTTTTGGTTAGCAGCCGAGCGCTTAACCACAGCACTACCAGGGCTCCTTACTAGTAGAGCAGTGGTTCTCAAAATTCATCATACATAAGAATCTATGGGGATCTTCTTAAAATGTAGATTGTGATTCAATATATCTGGGGTGGAAATGCAAATTCTCAGCAGGGGTTTGAACTGGAATGAACTGGTTGGAAGTCCTGCTACCAACACCTTCACTTCCCTCATTCTCTTCTCCTCTGCCAGTGCTCCCTGAAAAACCCTAGCCTTTGAGCAATCCCACTGTATACTTTCTCTAGTCTTAAACCAAAGCTGATGAGCTGTGCTAGAGAAAAATCACAAGACTGTCAGCTTTCTCCGGAGGGTGAGCCTTACCATAAGGCAGAGTAGCCTGGCACTAACATGCTGGGATTTGAAGAATTCCATGAATCTACCATTCAAGAATCATTGTTTTGAGACACACTGACTTCTTTAGGCAATTATTTTTATTAAATGCACATCTCATTGAGAAAAGTTATAAATATATAAGAATTTTGTTTTTGATGGTCTAATAGCTGGGACTCTGGTTAAAAGTAACTGAAACCTCCTTGAACTTTAGTAACAGGACGATGTGAGTTTCCAAGTGAGAGCTAGTTCTGCCCCCATGTCATCAGAATAGTGCAGGGATCACAGCAGGATTAGTACTCTATTGAGGAAAACATTATGAAATTCTTAGAGCTGAAATAAAGAGGCCCCAATCCTCATGACTGGACTGATAAACAACATCATGATAAATGGAGAAAAACTGAAGCTGTCAAGGATCTCATCTACTTGGATCAACAATCAATGTTCATGAAAGCAACATTCAGGAAATCAAACAATCTATTGCACTGGTCAAATCTGCTGCAAAAGGCCTCTTGAAAGTCCTAAAAAGCAATGACGTCACTTTGATGACTAAGGTGTGCTTGACCCAAGCCATAGTATTTTCAGTCACCTTATATACATGGGAAAGTTGGACAATGAAAAAAGAAGACAGAAGAAGAATTGATGCATTTGAATTGTGATGTTGGCAAAAAATACTGAATACACTATGGACTGCCAGAAGAACAAACAAATCAGTCTAAGAAGAAATACAACTGGAATGCTCCTTAGAAGCAAGGATGGCAAGACTTCATCTTGCTGACTTTGGACACATCATTATTAATGGAAAGACCAATTGCTAGGGAAGGACAACATGTTTGGTAAAGTAGAAGATCAGCAAAAACAAGGGAAAACCTCAGTGAGATTGACAGACACAATAGCCTCAACAATGGGCTCAAACATATCAAAGATCATGGAGATGGCACAGGTTTGGGCAATGTTTTGTTCTATTATACATCAGGTTGCCATGAATCAGAGCCAACTCAATGGCAACTAACAGCAACAAAAAATTAATAATAAAAAGACAACTCAATTAAAAAGTGGGCAGACGACTTAAACACTTCACAAAAGATGATACAGGAATGGCTAATAAACAAATGAAAAAGCGCTCAACATCATTAGTCATAGCAAAAACAAATTTAAATCACAATAAGATGGTAGTCCTCACCCAATAAAATATCTAAAATTAAAAAGATTGACAACATCAAATATCAGCAAGGATTTGGAGCAAACAGAATTCTTATATTGCTGGTAGGAATGTAAAATGATACAACCACTTTGTGAAAAGATCCTGGCAGTTTCTTATAAGACTGAAAATACCATTGCTTTGGAGGTTCTAGCTGGGCAATTAGGCAGAAATAAAAAGCACTCAGATTTGGAAAGGAGGAAGTAAAACTGTCTCTATTTCCAGATGACTTGCTTTTGTACATAAAAAATCCTAAGGAATCCACTTCTACACACACAAAACTATTAAGAACTAATAAGTAAGTTTAGCAAGGTTGCAGGACACAAGATCAGTATACAAAAATAAACTGTATTTCTACACACTAGCAATGAACAATCCAAAAAGATTAAGAAAACAATTCCACTTACAATAGCATCAAAAAGAATAAAATACTTAGGAATAAATGTAACCAAACAAGTGTAAGACATGTACACTGAAAACTACAAAACAAACTAAAGAAAATCTAAATAAACGTTCTCATCTTCATGGACTGGAAGAATTAAAATTGTTAGTATAGTAATAGCCCCCAAATGATCTACAGATTCAATGTAATCCTTATTAAAATTCCAGCTGTCCTTTTTTCAGAAATTGACAAGCTAATCCTAAAATTCATATGGAAATGCAAGGGATCGAGAATAGCAAAACAATCTTGAAGAAGAAAATCGAAGGACTCACACTTCCCACTTTTAAAATTCACTACAAAGTGACAATAATCAAGATAAGTGTTTTACTGGCATAAGGGCAGACATATATATCAATGGAATAGAAGTGACAATCCAGCAATAAGCCTTCATATCTATGGTCAATTCATTTTTGATAAAGGCATCAAGACAATTCAATGGGAGAAAGAATGGCCTTTTCAACAAATGATGCTGGGACATTTGGATATCCACATGCAAAAGAACTGGACTGGACTCTACCTCACATAATCTACAGAAATTAACTTAAAATGGATCATAGACTTAAATATAAGACAGAAAACTACAAAAGAAGCTTTAAAAGAAAACTTCAGAAGTTCAAAAGAAGAAAACATGGGATAAAGCTTTATGACCTTTAATTTGGCAATGGTTTCTTGGTTATTACAATAAAAGCATGAGCATCACAAAAGAAAAAATAGATAAATTGGACTTCATCACAATTAAACATTTTCAGCTTCAAAGGAGACTATCAAGAAAGTGAAAAGACAACTTACATAATAGGGATTGCAAATCATACATCTGATGAGAATTTAGTATGCAAAATATATAAAGAACTCTTATAAGTTAACAATAAAAAGACAAGTAACTTGACTAAAAATGAGCAAAGGATTTGAACAGCTATTTCTCCAAAGAAGATATTCAAATGACAGTAAGTACATGAAAAGATGTTCAATATCATTAAGCCATCAGGGAAACACAAATCAAAACCAAGAGATACCACTTCATGCACATGAGGATGGCTATAATCAAAAAAGTGAACAATAACAAGTGTTGGTGAGGGTACGGAGAAATTAGAACCCTCATATATTGCTGGTGGGAATGTAAATGGTGGCTATAGAAAACAATTTGGCAGTTTTCAAAAATTTTAAATTGCCATATAACCCATCAATTCCACTCCTCAGTATATACCCAAAATTTAATACGTAGATCCCACACAAAAACTTATACACAAATGTTTGTAGCAGCATTATTCATAATAGCCAAAAAGTGGTAACTGAAATAACCATCAACTGATGAACTGATAAAATAAACGTGGTATATCCATACAATGGAATATTATTCAACAAAATAAAAGAATGAATTATTGATACATACTACAACAAGAGATCTATACTTATGCCTATTCCCAAGAAAGGTGATCTCACCAAATGCGAAAATTATTGAACAATATCATTAATATCACACGAAAGTAAAACTTTGCTGAAGATCATTCAAAAGCGGCTGCAGCAGTATATCAACAGGGAACTGCCAGAAATTCAAGCTGGATTCAGAAGAGGACGCAGAACCAGGGATATCCTTGCTGATGTCAGATGCATCCTGGCTGAAAGCAGAGAATACCAGAAAGATATCTACCTGTGTTTTATTGACTAAGCAAAGTCATTTGACTGTGTGGATCATAACAAATTATGGGTAACACTGTGAAGAAAGGGAATTCCAGAACACTTAATAGTGCTCATG
>NW_004443965.1:5856491-5858046 GCF_000243295.1 Trichechus manatus latirostris
CAGTGAAAAAGAGGAAGACCCTCAATGAGATGGATTGACATGGTGGCTGCAACAATGAGCTTAAGCATAACAACGATTGTGAGGATGGGCAGGACCAGGCAGTGTTTTGTTCTGTTGTACATACGGGTCACTATGAGTTGGAACCGACTCAATGGCACCTAACAGCAACAACATGGATAAACCTTGAAAACATTATGCTAAGTGAAAGAAGCCGGACACAAAAAACCCCATATTGTATGATTCCATTTATACAAAATGTCCAGAATAGGCAAATCCAGAGAGAAAACAGACTGGTGGTTGCCAGCCGTTGGGGAAGGGAGTAATGGGGAGTGACTGCTAATGGGTACAGGGTTTCTTTCTGAGATTATGCAAATGTTCTGGAATTAGATAGTGGTGATGGTTGCACAACCTGTTGAATACACTCAAACCACTGAATTATATACTTGGAAAGGGTAAATTCTGTGTTACATGAATTATATCTCAATTAAAAAATATCAAAGCCAAGAGAGTAAACAAATAAACATACATTATTAAGGAACTGTTTCAGATTAAGCATTCTAAAGAGACATCGGAACCCTGGTGGCGCAGTGGTTAAGACCTCGGCTGCTAACGAAAAGGTCAACAGTTAGAATCCACTAGCTGCTCCTTGGAAACCCTACAGGGCAGTTCTACTCCATCCTATAGGGTCGCTATGAGTCGGAATCAACTCGACAGCAATGGGTTTGGTTTTTTTTTTTTTTCTGAAAAGAGACATGACAACTAAATGCAATGTCTAACTGTGGATTGGATCCTGGTCTGTAAAACACAGCTGTAAAGGACATTAAAATGATTAATGAAATTTGACTATGGACTATGGATTAGATCATAGTATTGTAACAACATGAAATGTCCTGATTTTAATAATTGGGTTGTGGTTATGTAAAAGAATTTCCTCAGAAATGCCTTAGGAATACCTAGTGAATTACTTAGAGGTAATAGGGCATCATGTTGCAAACAGTTCAGAAAAAAAGTGTGTGTATGTGTGGAGAGACAGAATAAGAGAGAATAAATTATAAAGCAAATCAAGCTTTGGAAACATTGGTGAATCTAGGTAAAGGGTATCCATGATTCCTTGTACTATTCCTGCAATTCTTCTGTAAGTTTTGAACCATACTAACAATCAACACTACCAAGAAACAGTGGAATACACAGATATTTTATCTATCTCTGTTTTTAGTGAGTCCAGATTCTAGCAGGGAAAGAGGTATTATCTGAAAAATTAGAAGACTTGAGTGAGGCAAGCTTTAATAAAAGACTTGCTTACAAATGCATGTGGTTCAAGAGACGGTGTGAGAATGGCCTTTAGACTGGGGCACCAATAGGCACATCTCTGATGAAAGGCAAATGATATCACCGAGAAGGTGCTTAGAGCATTTCCCTTGCATTGAAATAATGTTAGGTCAGAACCCTGATGGTGCAATGGTTAAGAGCTACAGTGAGCTATGGCTGCCAACCAAAAGGCTGGCAGTTCGAATCCACCAGGTGCTCCTTGGAAACCCTATGGGGCAGTTCTACT
>NW_004443965.1:5866148-5885351 GCF_000243295.1 Trichechus manatus latirostris
ATGTGTGTTACTGTTACATGAGAAACTATCTGTTCTGTAAGCCTTCACCTGAAGTACAATAAAATATTTAAAAAAAAAAAAAAAGAGAGAAAAAATCATAAGAACACATTGTCTTCAGTGAGTGTTACATAATTGGAAATTAAAATTAGAAATCACTCTGGTGAGCGGTGTGGCACTGTCTGGTGAAGGCAGAGCGATGGGTATGGTGAACCGGCACTGGATGTTCACACCAACCTTTTTCTAACGTGCCTTCCTAGAAAGCTGAAAACTACAATATCCATACTCCCTTGCAGTTAGGGTTAGGGACATAAATTAGGTTCCCCAGTTAGAATTGCATGACAGATGGGAGGTGGAACTAAGTGAGGGGCCATCTCCCTGCTTCTGCTGCTGACAACTGAGACTGGGGAGACACTGAGCATTTCTGCGGCAGCTTTACAGACCCCAGTCACTGATTCGCAAAAGTAGAGGGAGCAAACTTGCTTGGCTGCTAACCAAAAGGCTGGTGGTTTGAGTCTACCCAGAGTCGCCTCAGAAGAAAGGTCTAGTGATCTGCTTCCGAAAAATCAGCCATTTAAAACCCTAAGGAGCACAACTGTACTCTGACACACACAGGGTTGCCATGAATTGGAGTAGTAGACTTGAAGGCAGCTGGGTTTTTCGGGGGAGAAGGGGCAGAGGAACCACACTCAGCATTCCAGCATCTAATCATAATTTCATCAGTGTCACAAGGCCTTGTAGCTACTCTGGTATATGGTCGAATATAATACTACGCATCAGTGAAAGTGAATAAATTAGAGCTTCCTGTTTCTACATGGATAGTTCTCACAAATGATGTTGAACGAAGAAAAATTTCAGAATGATATATACAGCATGACACTCTGCAAATAAAGTTTGAAAATATCCAAAACAAGAATAACTATTATGAATGCACACATACATAGGTGGTAAAACATGCAAATACGTATTTTAATCAATCTCAGGATAGTGGTTTCTTTTAGAGAGAATAGGAAGAAGAGCAAAGGGATTAATACAGGGCTTAAATGGCATCTGCAATCTTTTGTTTCTATAAAAAACTGAGATATATAGGGCATACTGTTGATATTTGATAAAAGTGGCTGTAGGTGTACACACATACACTTACGAATATTTGAAATATTTTGCAATTTAACAAACTACACTTGAAAAAGAATGAGACATTCTTATGAGCACTCACTGCCAGTACAGCACAGGGCAAAACTGAAGGTAAATGAGATTGATCTAAAGCAACGGTGATCCCCAGCATCAATGTATAAATTCTAGAAATTGCTCTTAGGAATAAATCCGTGATATCAACTCCTTTATTTGTCACTGCCTTTACTCAAAATTGGAGCACAAAGTACATACTGCCAGAATGATTTACTGGAATTTTCCACTTGTTTATGTTCTATACAAATAGTTGTGGCTTATGTTTATTTTAGTAATTTTTTCTCTCTCTGCTCCTAAATTTGTTTTCATCAAATTTTCCCAAGCTAAATCTCTTCCTTTTGTTCTTTTGTGTTTTTTTCTTTTCCCTTGATTTATGTTTCCTTTTCCAAGCATCTGTAAAATCTTGTTATTTTCTTTTCCATTTGCTCATAAATCAGGTCATCTTCTTGGCTGGTTTTTCACTTTCATCTACACATTGGTTGGTTTGTTTACATCTTTTCTGCATCTTCAACACGTTTCAAGTATAGAACAAGCCTCCAGATGCTAACAAGCAAGGTTTTACAAGGAGGAGGTTCCCTGATTTAGGCCTAACAGGCTGATTTATATGCAGATGGGGATTTACCAATTATTTTGAACAGTACAAGCTTCCTCCGAAGGGCGCATAGGACTGCAGCGAGGACAGCTGCTGATGGCATTACGCTGCCCTGCCGGCTGCTGTCGTTAGAGGAAGGTCACTTCTGCAGGTGGCTGGCCCGCTTTCCCTGGACCCTGCTCCCTCAAGTCACACGGGACAAGAAAGTGGGGCCTTTTATCACTTTCTCAGCCATCAACAACAGTGACCACGCATTGATCCAGAGACAGGCAATGTTCTTGACATTCAATGCTATTTCATTTAACTCATAATTTCCCATGACAGAGACATCATCATCCCCACTTTGCACACAGAACACTGGGGTCAGAGAAGTAAAGTAACACATGCTGCATCACAGAGCTAATGAAAGGCAGAGCGAGGATTCACACCCAGCTGTGGCCCACGGCAAAGCCCTGCCCTCCACCCCTACAACGCATCCCTTTCTGGCTGCAGCAGGATGCTGAGCAGACTAGTTGTCCTTCCTCAAAACCCACCATACAATCTACCTATTAAATGTCTATTCAAGACGAGATTCTGTTTGCATCTTCAATTTTAATCATCCAATCTGACATTATAAAAATAAGCATTTACACACACACATTCAAATATGTATATATATACGTACACACTACGCATATACATGCATACATATGCATGCATAGGCAAGGATGGCTATCTGCTTGTGGTACCAGAAAACTCATGAGATTGTGCTCAACCACATGCTCCGAAAACCAAGCCCTACTGCGGAATGGAGGCGTACCTGGATAGGGTCCTGTGTCAGTCTCATGGGCCCAATGCGTACCTCCGCAGAAGAAACCTGCTAAATAAAGGACAGCGTATGAGACACGTGAAGTCTTAAACGACACAAACTTACAAATTCTTCCTTACACGGGATATTACATTATGCCACTGTGCAGACCTTCAATAAAAGAATCCATGCTTATTGACATGGAGACAGGTTACAAAATGTCATGTCCTGCACAATCTTGGTTTTGTAAAAGAACATATGCACATTTATGCATTGAAAATGTCTGAAAGGATATAGTCCCAAATGGTAAGTGGTGGGATTTGGGGTTATTTTTACTTTTAAGTGCCTGACTTTTTATAACAGGCATGTTCTGTTTCATAGGAGAAAACATTTCAGTAATTATTTACTGAGCACCTACTATACACCAGGCATCATGCAAGGCGATTATGATTTTGAAAAGGGAGTAAAAACCACTCTCCAATGTGGAAGCTAACGCATTTCTATGGTATAAGAGCTGTTCCTATATTTAGATCTTATTTTTGTCATCTTCATGTTTGGTTCTGAGGGGTAAGCAGCTTACTCTCACCCATGTTTGCCATGAATAAATGATTTATCTCAGTTGTATGTCCACAAATAAGCTGAGAACACCACACCATGACCGCAAGAGGCTCTGCCTTGCCACCTTAGGAATGAGCCCAGGCCTCTTACGTGTTCCCTGGGTAACACCCTCTAACTTGCTTTGGCTGCGAGCATAGTGCAAACATTTGTCTTTATTTTAATTATTTCACTTAGCTTTCTAAACATGACTTTTCTCTAAACTAATTTGGCTGAAAGTCTTGGCCTCACCTCCCTGTATCCACTTTTATTTTCCTATAAGAGCTAGTCGTTTTGCCACTCCTCAGAAGCTCACCCTGCACTCAGCACCCTGCATCGGCCCTTTCGGTGGGGCAGACATGCTCAGCAGGCATTAGAATTCAGATGGCCAGATACAACGCAATGGCCCAGGGCCAGAGAAGACCGCTTCATCAGTTAAAACACAAAGAAGGCACAACTGTTCTTTCAACTATACTTTTCAAGACACTAAACATTTCCCTTTCTCCTTTCATTCCCCTTCCCCATGTTCCAAAACTCTACTGTCAGCAGCTGATGTTCTTTTCCTCTGTAAGTTAACATCCACCCCTGCCCCCACCGTCCTTGTGTGAAGAAATGGTGCTGGGTGCTTTGGCCTCTCACCAAACCAGTCAGCGGAACACTCAAAAAGAGCCCTCGAAGGATGCTCATGTGAGGTGCTCTGCACCTGTGTGGGTTCTTCTGAGGGCAAAGCTTCACCTCCTACTCTTCCTAGGGGAGGTGGCCTGCAACAGTGGGTCCGTCCAGTGGGCCTGGTGCAACTGAAGCCAACTGATAAGCCTGGATTCCCTGACCCACCAACCAGCGATAAGTTCCTCCAGTGTTTCCCTCCTGTCTTCAGGCAAAAGTGACCTGCTTAAGTCCTTAAGCTTCTTTTCTCAAAGCAAAACCATATCCTGTGAGGTGTACACGCTGACCTCAGCACCCGGAGTAAGCACGCAACCCCGGAAATCACTGCTCTCGAAGGGTCAGCTCTCCTGTGTACCTGAGCCTTGAGTCCCCTTGCAGCTCCACTCCAAAGGCAGTTTTGTTTGAAGCATACACCTCTCCTTAAGAAGCAGCTCAACGCCAGATTTTTGCATTAATTACAAGTTAATGATTGAAAGTGAAGTCAATTTCATCTATTAGGTTAACTGATTGATAACCTGGGGCATTTTTCACTCTCCCTGTGATCTCTCTTGGGTTCTCTGAATCCACAAGTCCACCTGTTAATGGTCTCTCCAGCAAAACCAGGCTCTCAAAGTACCTAGTCATCCAGGGGCAGAAAATGAGATACTAAATAAAATTTTAAAAATAAAAATGACCCACTTTGGAAAGTTAAGAGACTGGGGGAAAGACCCCTGCTGGAAGTGCACAGACTTGCCAAAAAATAATAATATGATCCTAAAGGATACACTGCCTGTGTACTTTTCTAAGTAAGCAATATGAGCATGAAGGAGTTATGTAGCTAATCTTACAAGACAGGAATCCCTGGGTAGTACAAATGGTTCACACACTTGGCTAACCAAAAGGTTGGGGGTTCCAGTCCACCCACAGGCACTTCAGAAGAAAGGCCTTGTGATCTACTTCCAAAAAACCAGCCACTGAAAACCCTATGAAGCAGAGTTCTACTCTGACACACCTGAGGTCGCCACAAGTCGGAATCAAAGCAATGGCAATTGATGTTTATAACGCAGGAGGCAGACTATCTTAAATGCTACCTGGAGGACACCTGATGACTGTGTGAGCATTTCCCAAGTGCCCCTCTGTCCCAGCACTGTCCTAGGTGCTTTCACATGTATGATCTTAATAGGAGACAAGCAATGGCCACTGATATGGATTGAACTGTGACCCCAAAAACTATATCAATTTGGCTAGGCCGTGATTCCCAGTATTGTCCACCATTTTGTCATCTGGTGTGGTTTTCCTGTGTGTTGTAAATTTTATCTCTATGGTGTTGATGAGATGGGATTAGTGAGTTACGTTAATGAGGCAGGACTCAATCTACAAGATTAGATTGTTTTCAGCCAATCTCTTTTGAGATATAAAAGAAAGAAGTGAGCAGAGAGACAGGGGTAACCTCATACCACCAAGAAAGAAGTACTGGGAGCAGAGCATGTCCTTTGGACCTGAGGTTCCTGTGCAGAGAAGCTCCTAGACCAGAGGAAGATTCATGACAAGGACCTTCCTCCAGAACCAACAGAGAGGGAAAGTCTTCCCCTGGAGCTGGTGCCCTGAATTCGTACTTCTAGCCTCCTAGACTGTGAGAGAATAAATTTCTCTTTGTTAAGGCCATCTACTTGTGGTATTTCTGTTATAGCGGCACTAGATGACTAAGATAGCCACTGAGCAACAGCATGGAGTTTTAAAAGCAATACTCAGGCTAGAAGCAATCATTTCCCTGCCTGAAGACATGAAAAACCTTCAACTTTCTCCCATAGCCACCACTGTTCCCTGCGAGCATCCAGCTTCTAAACTTCTGTCTTCCCTAGCTCAGCAGGAAGGTGAGCTCTGAGCCTCAGGTAGAAGGACAGCAGAGTCCAGAACAGGAACTGCAAGGTGGGTGCTAAGGGCTCTCTCCAAGACCCCTGCCTCTCATCTTCACCTGCCCAGGGTGCTTCCACTCCACCTCGAGCCTGGTGCCTCAGTTTACCAACTCCTCTAGTCCTGACCCACACTTTGCTTCCTCTCTCTCGGCTTGCTTTTTCATCCACAGTCTGTGTTCCCAGTCTTCTGACCTTTGTTTCTATGCCCTCTCTTCAACTATCCCAACAGAACCCCAGAACTTGTCCTCGCTGGCAGTGAGGACAAGGCAGTGATCAGCAGACGGAAATCTGCAGCAGGTATATTCACAAACAGCAGGTTCCAGAGTTCTGTTCCTGATACAGGAAGAGTCTTACTGCCTGCATGTCACCAGTTCGTAAAACAGCAACATGAACAGAAAGAGGAGAGCATTTACTGACATCTATATAGCCAAGGCAGAAGAGTCTTATTTCAAAGAGTGAACTTTGAGAGCCTGCAGATGCATAAATCTTCAATTAGTATTAAAAAAAAAAAAAAAAAACCAAACCTGCTGCCATCGAGTCGATTCTGACTCACAGCAACCCTATAGGACCAAGGAGAACTGCCCCATAGAATTTCCAAAGAGCAGCTGGTGGATTCGAACCAAAAGTTCAGCAGCTGTAGCTCTTCAGGAAGTGACCAAATTTGCTAGAGACAGATAAGCAAAAAGGGGGGTCATAAGGTAATACAATTCCAGCAACTGAGAGAAGAGGACGGGACCAGAGTGTGAAGAGAAACACATGTCCCAGCCACTCCAACCACAGGCTTTTTCCCTATAGCCTAATGAGGAAGGACTGCTAAACCACAGTGTAGTTTTAAAAAAATATATTTTTTGTTTTTATTTACTTTTTTCTATGAAAAAAAATATATAACAGAATATTTGCCAATTTAGTCATTTTTACATGTATAATTCAGTGACATTATGTTCATCATGTTGCACAACCAATACCACTATCCTTTTCCAAATTATTCCACCACCATTGACAGAAACTCATAAGCAATGACTCCCCAGTGGTGGTTAAGTGGTAGAATTCTTATTTTCCATGCAGGAGACCTGGGTTTGATTCCCAGCCAATGCACCTCAAGTGCAGCCACTGCTTGTCTATCAGTTGAGGCTTTCGTGTTGCTATAATGCCAAACAGGTTTCAGTGGAGCTTCCTGAGACAGACAAGGAAGAAAGACCTGGAAATTTACTTCCAAAAAGAGCCAGTGAAAAGCCTATGGATCACAATGGTCCAATCCCATTGTAAATGGGGTTGCCATGAGTCAAGGCCAACTCCAGTGCAGCTAACAACCCCTCACCACTGATAACCACTAATAAGCTTTGGTCTCTATACATGTCCCTATTTCATATAAGTGGGATGATATGGTATTTGTTCTTTTGTGACTGACTTATTTCACTTAGCATAATGTTTTCAAGGTTCATCCACATTGTAGCATGTATTAGGACTTCATTTCTCTTTAGACAGTGCAGTTTCAACTGTACAACAGTTATAGTTCCAAATGTTTGTGTACATACATATGGGTGAATAACATGCACACATACATATATACATTCACATTAAAATGAGCCAATTCTCCAGGAGAAAAAAAAATAAGAGCCCTATTTTGTAGCATCTCCTGATTTCCATGGTGTAAATACTTTTACCATGGATGATCTCAAGCTAGGAACATAGGTCCCTGAGTATGCAGTTGGGAACATTTCGTTTTATTCAGAGAGGGTCTATGAGTGGCAAACTCCTTCAGTCTTTGTTGATGTATAAATGTCTATTATTCATTTTTGTTTGATAGTTTAGCTGGATATGGAATTCTGGTTGATAGACGTTTTCCCCCAGACTTTGAAGTTGAGAGAGGGGAGATAATATTTATGGTTTGGAAGGTGGGAAGGTCAAAGAACGCTTCATGAAGGCAGGTGGTCACGAAGAACAGGAAGACTAAAAGACTGGGCTGGGGAGGAAATTCCAGACATATGGAACAACATAAACAAAGGCATGGAGGCAGGAGAGCAAAGGTGCTCATGGGGGAGAAGCAAGAGTCCAGAGAGGCTGGACGGTAGAGTATATGAAAGGGAAGACTGGGAAGGTTGGGGTCAGATCCCTAGAAGACACTGGAAAGGAGCTCACTTTCTATTCTGCAGCCACCAATCACATTGCAGGTTTTTGAGCAGAGGACTAACATGATCATACCTGTGACTTGGGAAAATCAAACATTTGGTTTGCCTAATTTCTGGATAAACAAGAACAGAGATTTAGCAAAAAACAAAAACAAGCAGAAACCCTGCTATGAGTAGGAACTACAGCAGTGAAAGCAAGTGGGAAATTGTATTGCAATGATCAAGAAAAACATTACAAGGGGGAAAAAAAAAAGCACAGCTTAGCTTTACTTCAACAAACAACTCCAAGATAAAAAGCAGCTGGTGCAGGGTAGGCAGATGAAAGCAGTGTTTGAACTAATTCATTTCAGTTCGACCTCCTGCTGAGAATTTGTATTACCACCCAAGATATACTGAATCAGAATCAATCAGAATCGACATTTAACAAGATCCAGCGATCTCGTTAAAATGTAGACTCTGATTCAGTAGATTCTTATACAAACCCTCAGCAGGGGTCAAACCAGACACGAACCGGTTGGATGACCTGGATGAAAAGAGACAAAATCCTGAGAGAAGGCAAGGCTATTCAGGGTTGGCTAATTCACCTGTTAGTGCTCCACAGTCTTTAGTGGTGATTGCCACAGATCCTCATAGTTTCAGCTTCAGGAATTTTGTTAAGTACCTTGGATTCATTGCGTTTTAGAGCTTCTCTAAGAGGGAAGCTGAGAATTCTAGAAGGAAAGCAGGTGCCCAGAAAGCCCTTCCCTACCTCATCTGCTCTGCACAGCTTACTCCTTCAAGGGCTCAAATGCCCCTCATTCTCTGAACACTTCTCAAGCCCAACATCACCCAAAGCAGAATAAACAATTCACTCCTCAGTACCTCTGTCCTTCATAGCACTTATTTTATTAGTTGTTTAAATACCTTTCTCCTTGGCCAAGTGGTGAATTTCTTGAGGACACAGACTTGTGTTTGTTTTTTCACAATTTTATCCCCAGCACCTAGAAGGTGCTCAAAAAACACTTTATGGAATTGAATTAACCTGCCTAAGATCATACAGATTTTAAGTAACAGGGTCAGGACTGGGACTTCATTTGCTCTTCCATTATACTGAGATGAGGTTGCACTGCCCATCTTTCTGTTATCGTGAGTCCTAAGTAAGCTTCTGGACTCTATTATAATTTTGCAAAAGAGATGACTCAGTACCTGCCATCACCACTAAAAAGGAAAAGGGGTGTGTGTGTTGGGGCTGGGGAATTTATAACTTTTCACCTTTCAAAAACAAAGCTCAGATTCTGAATGTCCCCCACTCCAATAACTTCTCCTTTGGAATACCTTCTTCCCCACCATCTGCAGAATTGAGAGTTCACACACAGGTATACATACACACACATGTATACACACACACACAAACACACACAACCCAAGCTGACTTGACTTTACTTCATTAGAGGGCAACTCCATGGTAAAGATTGTTTTTCACTCACAAAAGGAACCAGCTGTGGGAACAGGAATAGGCATTTTTAAATGCCCTTAATCAACCCTGCCTGCTGTCCTGCTAGCTTTGATTTCAAAACAGCATTTAATTCTCTCAAGGTGTCCCTCTATTCCCAGGCCAAACTTCTTTCTTTATTCTTCTGAGCTCTGGGTAAACAAAAGTTGTGTTTGACTTTTACCATTTTCATGGGCCCATGTCCACCCTCTGGCTTCCAGCCAGAAGAAAGGCATCAGCACTGCAGCTTCTAGGTGCCCTCACCATGAGGCCGGGCGATCCTGCTCCACACTGGGATCTGTCTCACTCTGGGCTCCACCCTCTCAGCCCACCCAGACGCTCTCTTCTTCCTTCTACCTCTTCTCAGCAGGGGCCCAAGGCTGGCTCTGCCCTCACAGCAGCCTTCAGCCCTCACTTGGGTTGCTGCTGGCCACACTCCAGCACCTCCTGGCACCCCTGCCAGGAACTCTTAGTGCCCAAGAGAGTCCTCCCCTTACCTTCCTGCTTCCAATTCTCTGACTGAGAAGCTCTCAACCTGAGCTTCACATTAGAAGTAACTTGGAACTTTGAGCCCTGGTGGTACAGTGGTTAAATGATTCCCTGCTAACCAGAAAGGCCAGCAGTTCGAACCTACCAGCTGTTATATGGGAGAAAGATGTGGCAGTCTGCTTCTGTAAAGATTACAGCCTTGGAAACCCTATGGGACAGTTCTGCTCTGTCTTGTAGGGTTGCTATGAGTCAGAATCAACTTGATGGCAGCGGGATTGGTTTGGGGAATTTTAAAAAATATCAATGCCTGGGTCCTACTCCAAACCAAGAGAATCAGAATCTCTAAGGAGGAGGCCCCACACTGGCATTTTTTAATCTCCCAGGGTGCAACCAGGGTTGAAAACCACTAGCCTGTTTTGTGAAATACCTGGTTTTGTTTTTCTTATTTACAGCAGACATGTATGGTGTAAACTTCAGCTCCTGCCTCCTCCTGTAGACTTCTAGTCCACATTCATTTATTCAACAAAACCATCAATGCAGTGCTTAGCTTAGGGAAGCACCAATAACCATCCAAGACTCAGTAGTCATAGACTACTGTCATTGAGTTGATTCTGACTCACAGCCACCCTACAGGACAGAGAAGAACTGTCCCATAGGGTTTCCAAGGCTGTAATCTTTATGGAAGCAGACTGCCACATCTTTCTCCCACATAGAACCTAGACACTATGGGGTCTTTCCCAGATATCCACTCCAAAAACACAAGATTATCACTTAGGCAAGATGCCCCCAGAGGGCAGTATCTCTAAATTATAATCAAAATCAATGAAAATTTTCTTTTATACTATTTTTATATATTTATGTGGACTATTACTCATAGTCAGGAGGTAACTGGGTGACATACCCAACTACTTTGCATTTTATGCCGTTACCATAAATATTACATTAACTTAGCAGCATGATGGTCTATCATATAAGTGTAAATATACAAATATCTACTCATCAAAATACACAACCACAGAAGAAAAGATTAATCAATTTGACTTTAAAATTTAAAACTTCCATTCACAAAACAAACAAACAAATATCACTATAATAAAAGAGAAAAGCCACAGCCTGGGAGATGATATGTAAAATTCATAAAAATCAACAAATATTAGTAACCAGAACATACAACAATTTTTGAAAAAATCAATAATAATAATTTTTTAAAAAGACAGCCAAAAGGAAAACTGGGCAAAGATTTGAAAAAGTGATTCACAGAAGAGGAAATACAAAAATTAAGAGATTTCAACCTAATTAGTTGTCAGGAAAATAAAAATTATACGTTACTATGGGATATTATTTCACATCCAACCATTTTAATCAACCAACTGGTAAAATTAAAGTCAAACACTAATAAGGGCAAGAAGGTAGACCCACAGGAAATCTTAAATACTGTTAGTGGAAATGTAAATGGTTTAGCCACTTTAAAAAACAATTTGGGGATTTCTAATAAAGAAGAAGTGTATATCATTCAGTCTAGTCTCTTATGCATGCAAAAACTGGACAATGAATAAGAAAGACTGAAGGAGAATTGATGCCTTTGAATTATGGTGTTGGTGAAGAATATTGAATATACCACGGACTGTCAAAAGAATGAGATCTGTTTTGGAAGAAGTACAGCCAGAATGCCCCTTAGAAGCAAAGACGGCGTGACTTCGTCCCACATACCTTGGACGTGTTATCAGAAGGGACCAGTTCCTAGAGAAAGACATCATGCTTGGTAAAGAGGAGGGTCAGCGAAAAAGAGGAAGACCCTCAGTGAGATGGATGGACACAGTGGCTGCAACAATGAGCTCAAACATAACAAAGACTGTGAGAATGGCATAGGACTGGGCAATGTTTCGTTCTGTTGTACATCGGGTTGCTATGAGTAGGAACTGACTCAATGGCACTTAACAACAACAACAACAAGCTTCTTATGTGAGTTTCTTCAGGGTACATAAGGAGACATACACAAGAATATTCAGAGCAGCATTATTCATAAAAACAAAAAATTAGTAACAGCCTAATCCATCAATCCATTAATATCACTAGAAAAATTGATAATTAAGGAATATCCATACAATAGAATATTATACTGTAATGAAAATGAATAACCTAGAGCTACCCATTCAAAATAAATGAATTTCACAAATATTGAGGGGAAAAAAGGCAAATGTTAGAAAAATACGTATTTTAAGCTACCACTTGGATAAAGTTTTAAAATATTTAAAACAATACCAAATAAAATTTAGGGATATAGTAACAGTACAAAAAAATGCATGGGAGTGATAAATGGCCAGTTGAGCTAAGTAGTCCTGTTAGAAGGAGCCCTGGTGGTGCAATAGTTAAGTGCTTGGCTGCTAACCAAAAAGGTCAGTGATTAGAACCCCCCAGCAACCCCATGGGAGAAAAGACCAGGATACCTGCTCCCATAAAGATTACAGCCTATGAAATCCTATGGGAAGTTCTACTCTGTCCTATAGACTTACTATGAGTCAGACTTGACTTGAAGGCACACAGTAACAAGACAGTGAGACAAGTGCAATGGGGAGAGGGATGTGTTCAAGGAGGGATACACCAGGGGCTTCAACTATATTATTAATGACCTATTTTTTAGGCAAGGTAGTGAGTACATGGGTGTTCACTGAATTATATTTTCTATATTTTCATATACCTTAAATATTGAAGAATAAATTAAAAATGCATTTTTATTGGAAAAGTCTATTTTCCATCTTTGGCTTAACATTAATTGAGCAATAGCCACTATGTAAGTATTTTACATATATTATTCTTTTACGCAGGAAATTATTTGATGAAATAAGGTGCTCTAAGGGAACTGGACTACAGGTCTGACTGCCTCCATGAACTACTGCCCCCCTGCCATAAGAACAGAAGAACTGGATGGTGCCTGACTACCATTACTGAACATTTTGATCAAGGAATCAATAGGTGAATCCTGATCAAAAGGGGAGAAAATGTGGCTCAGAATTTCAAATTCTTAAAGAATCCAGACTTACTGGACCTACTGAGATGGAGGAACCTCTGAATTTGTAATTGCTCTGAGAAAATCTTCACATCATGAACCAAAATTATCCCCTGAAGTTATCTTTAAACTAAAAAACCGTTTAACTAAATTAGCAGAAAATGTTCAACAACATGACCACTGTGCTCTTTTAAAGAATTATTTATAGGGTTGCTATGAGTCAGAATTGACTTGACGGCAATAGGTTTAGTTTTTTTTTTTTTTTTGGTATCATGAGATCGAATTGTCAACAGTAACTCTAAAGCACAGATGAGAAGTTTAGGGGGTAGTGTGGCTAAGTCAATGGTGGTGAAACAACACAGGTAGAAATAGCAGGAATGGTGACACGACATGAAGAATGTAACTGATGTTATTGAATTGTACATGTAGAAACTGATGAATGGGTGTATGCTCTGCTGTGTATATTTTTATCAAAAATAAAATAAAAATAACATGCTCTATTTACATTTCCTCAAAATGCAGATAAAAGTTTCCCTGAAACTTGGTAAAAAGGAATCCTAGAACACTGGACTGAGACTTGGGGACTTTGTTCAAGATAAGTCACTGCTTTGTGCTTCAGTCAAAAAAAAGAAGGGTTGATGAATCCCCCACATATATCATCTTACGTAATTGTCACAGCAATCCCATAAGTCGGGCACATCAACCCTTCCTATAGCTAAAGAAATTAAAACTTCAGTAAGGTTAGGAGTAGAGATTTAAACCCAGGCTTGCCTTATTGGGAAGGCCGTGCTATTATTTATGTATTTGCTTAAACTTCAATTTGTTCCAGAAAGGCCTTAAGATGGCCTCAAAAAGATTTAATATTAAGTAAGAGTTTCAGAATGACATAAATATATGTGAAAGATCTAGCTGAGAAATAATGACTATGGGGAAGATGAAGCAAGTAGGGAATTCAGCATGTACAATGCTTACCCCAAAGCACTCCGTACCTGTGGAGGGGGCTGCACAGCCAACACAGTCTGGTGCAAGGGGGAGATGAGACCCTCAACCACCCCCATGCATGAGACACAGCGATGGACTTTACTGCCTCTTACAACACCCCTGCCCCCTTGTCCTCTCCTCCATTCCATACTGTCACTGTGGGTGACAACACTGTTCTTAAGAAGTATTACCACTACACTCAGTGAGCCTTACTGGGCCAATGGAGGAGAGGGTGATACATTCCACAGTGCCTGGAAAATAGGCACTGAGAAAGGATAAGAGGCCATCCTCTTGTGAGCTCTGAAGTGGTAATTAAAAATAAACACTGGAGACATCAGATGCCATCAGATCCAAACACAAAAAATCTGGCTGGCTTACAATGCAATACTATTTCACACCCAACCATTTTGATCAACATAATGTTAAAATTCAAGTCAAACACTAGCAAGGGCAAGAAGGTAGACCCACAGGAAGTCATATACACTGTTGATGGAGATGTAAGTGGTTCAGCTACTTTAAAAAACAACTTGGAGATTTCTAATTAAGTTTTCTGTAATAACAAAAAATTAGAAACAGTCTAATTCAGCAATCCATTAATATCTATCACCAGAAAAAGTGATAAATATATTAATAGCCATATAACAGAATATCATACAGTAATGAAAACGACCTAGAGCATCCCCCCCCCACAAATATTAGGTGAAAGAGAGATATTATTTAAACAATACAGTTGTATCTACAGCCATGATAAAAGAATTCACTGATATCGATTACTGTATTTTTACGCAAATAACGCTTACCTTCTATGTTTGTCAACCATGCCCTTGCTCCTCAAGGTATTTTCATAAGCACACTATGCTAACTTTTTCTTACAGCAACGTGTAAAAAAATTAGCACAGCAGAACTAATGAAAATGCCTCATGGGAGGAGGGCGTGGTTGGCAAACAAATGTAGAAGGCGCACGTTATTTGTGTAAAATATGGTATACATTAAAATGGAAAGAAAAAGTGATCTGGAATATAATCCATGAAATGACAAGTATACCCTAGAGAGAATCAACTTTAGAGGAGGGAAAAAAAAAAGAAAACAAAACAAAACCGTAATAGCACTTTAATACAGGCAGTGGCCGGGGTTACGGATGTCTGACAAGCCGTAGTTATGAACCAACCCCCGTAAAGCCTACTATATTAAAAATTTGGGGTACGTACAACAGTTTGTAATAACAAATGGGCACTACTTTGCAACGTGCATTAAAACATTGTTATTAAGGCAGAGACAGCATGGTGCTATAGACAGAAGCACCATTCTGTCCCTCCACAGCAAAGACGTGAAAAACTAAGTAAAACAGAGACAAATGTCAATCCTGGAACCTAAGCATCAAATGAAGAGATAAAGAACTCAGCCAAGCACCAAATGGAATAAGAAACCAACAGAGAACAGAGAGTGAGGAGAGATACGTGTGGAAGTCCCCTATCAGCCAACACAGCACAGATTCCCCATCTACAACTCCTGTTGGAGATTGGTGGACAGGGAGTATGGGAAAGCAGCTTCACAAAGCTCCCAGCAGGAGACAGAGCACCCAGTAACCAGTGATATATGCTTTCCCACCCCTCATCCTTCTCCCTGTTGCTCGACCTTTGCCGCTTCACAGCTGGCTGCGGTCACTTGGCTGGCTGGGAAGTGCAGGGCCCCTGCTGCTTGGATTCACTCTGCCCACACCAGAGATCAGCAGACAGGGAGTATGGGAAAGCAGCTTCATGGAGCTCCCAGCAGGAGGCAGAACAACCAGTAACCAGCGATATATGATTTCTTGACCCCCACACGTCTTCCCCACCCTGCTTGGCCTCTTCTGCTTCCAGCCAGCTGCAGTCTCTGGGATGGGAGGCACCGACTTTGGCACTGTGCCACTTGGATTCTCCCTGCCCACACTGGCCAGATCCCCAAGTGCCATTTGTTTGTTGCTGGCTTTGCTTTTTTCTGCTTATTTTGGTTTCTTCTGTGCCTCTCACCACCTCCCCCTCTTTTCTCTCGAACACTTGGCTCCGTGTGTCATCTTTGCTTCTTACTGAAAGGTCGTGAAGTTGCTGCTCGACTGGGGAACTGCTTACCCGGCCTGTGCTGCCACGCTGGGGCTTTTTATGTGTGTGTGTTTTGTTTTCTTTTGTTTGTTTGTTAGCTTTCTTTTTCTGTTCATGGCTTAGGAGCCCCTTCAAGCTGAGCTATACTGCATGGCTTGGGAGCCACTTTCCTGGTCTTCGCAGCTGCACCAGTGGGATACCTGGGGGCATTTCTTTTTTCTTTTCTTTTTCTCTCTTCATTTCTCGGTTTCTCGTCTCTCTACACTTACCTTCTTTTCCTGTCCCTGAATACCTGGCGCTGTGTGACATCTCCACCCCTTCTAGTTAGGCTGTACTTCACAGCCTGGGACCACGTCCCTAGTCTTCGCAGCTGCACCAGTGGGATCCCTGGGGGCTTTGCTTTTCTTTTGTTTTTCTTTTCTGATTTTTATTTATTTTTTTATTTTCCCCTTTTTCTTTTTCTCCATTTCTCACTTTCTCATCTCTCCACTCCAATGGCAAGCTCCCTTAGTACTCTTCTTTTTTTTTCTTGTTTGTTTTTGGCTTCAGTTTCTTTCTCCTCTCCCTCCTCTTTCCCATACTCATCTTAGCTCCACACATCACAATCTCCCACCTCCTTCCTGCCCACCTGCACCACGCACTGAACATCACACCCTGAAGCAGCACAAGCATGGCCTACCGGAACCTGCCCTGCACTGATTTCTGGCCCGCCCTGTTGGCCCTAGTACAATGCCACAAACAACCCATCCCAGGTCCTCCCCTTCAGCTGGACCTTCCCTGCTGCACCATAGCTGAGCAACTGGCCCTGCCCATTGGACAAGGAAGTGAAAAGTATCGTGCCCACAGATGAGCAAACAACAAAGAACGCACAGCTCGCCTGCTCAGACATAACCAAAACAAAAAAGTAGAATGAAACAAACAACTCTACAATCAATAAATGAAAAAAATAACTACTGAATGTCCCGAAGACAGCAAAAAATATCAAAACATATAAAAAACAGGACGAGATGGTTCCAGTAGGTATCCAAAATAAAATATCAAGTGACTTTCCAGTATAAGAAAAGGCACTAGAACTACTTGATAGGGAATTCAAATCGCTAATATTAAGAGCTATCCAAGAGTTGAGGCAAAAAGCAGACGAAAAGGAGGAAAAAATAGACAAATTCATGGAAAACACAGACAAAAAATGGAAGAATTCAGGAAAATAATATAGGAACAAAATGCCAAAACCAGTTCACAACTAGAAACCATACAAAAACAACAATTAGAAATCCAAAAGATAAACAACAAGATTTCAGAAATGGACAGTGTCATAAAAGGCCTTAGGAGCAGGTTTGAAATGATGGAAGACAGTATCAGCAAAACTGAGGACAAACACGTGGATACAACTCTGAGGAAAAATCAGAAAAAAGAACAAAGAAAAATGAAGAAACCCTGAGAATTATGTGGGATACAATCAAAGGCAAAAATGTGCGAGTGATTGGAGTTCCAGACCAGGGGGAGAAAACGGAAAACACAGGATCATTGAAGAACTGCTAACAGAAAACTTCCCTAATATCATGAAGGATGAAAAGCTGATCATCCAAGAAGCTCAACAAACCCAATATAGGACAAACCCCAAAAGAAAATCACCAAGGCATATCATAATAACACTCACCAAAACCAAAGACAAGAAAGAATCCTGAGAGCAGCTCGAGAAAAACAAAAAGTCACATACAGAGGGGAAACAATAAGACTAAGCTCTGATTACTCAGCAGAAAAAATGCAGGCAAGAAGGCAATGGGAAGACATATATAAAACTTTGAAAGAAAAAAATTGCCTACCAAGAATAACATATCCTGCAAAACTCCTGTTCAAATACGATGGTGAAATTAGGACATTTCTAGATAAACAGAAACTAAGGGACTATGTAAAAACCAAACCAAACTTACAAGAATTATTAAAGGGAGTCTTTCAGTCTGAGAACAAACAACATCAGACCACAGCTGAATCTAGGATGCAAGACTGTACTAGCCAGCTACCAACCTAGGAAATAAACTCTCAAGAACTATTCAAAACCAAAAGATTTACAACAGGGAACCAGAGAAGCTTACTCTGCAAATGACAACAACGTCAGAACAATAAAAGAGGGAATAAATGATGTAGGTATAGAACTTTCTAAGGGAGAAGAAGGCAAGGTAATACCAGGTAATAATAGACTGGTTCAAACCTAGGAAGATAAGGGTAAATTTCAAGGTAACCACAAAGAAAGTTAATAAACCTACTCATCAAAATAAAGAAGAAAAACATAAAGTCTCAGTAAAAACAAAATCTACAAAAACAAAAGAATTGAAAAACAAATCCACAAACAAAAGGAATTCAGCACAGAAGAGTAAGAGGAACAAAGAAAATGTCAGCACCACAAAAAAAGCACTACATAATGACAGCAATAAACTAACACCTATCAATAATTACACGGAATGTCTATGGCCTAAATGCACCCATAAAGAGACAGAGAGTGACAAAATGGATTAAAAAAACAGGATTCATCAATACGCTGTCTAAAAGAGACACACATTAGAAACAAAGATGTAAATTTATTAAAAAATCAAAGGATGGAAAAAATATGTCAAGCAAACAGCTACTAAAAAAGAGCAGGAGTGGCAATACTAATCTCAGATAAAATAGACTTTAAAACAAAATTCACCATAAAAGACAAAGAAGGGCACTACATAATGATTAAAGGGATGATCCATCATGAAGACATAACCATAATAAACATTTACACACCCTATGACAGGGCTCCAAAATACATAAAATAAACTAACAGTACTGAAAAGACAAATTGATAGTTCCGCAATAATAGTAGGAGATTTCAACACACCATTCTTGGTAAAGGACAGAACATCTAGAAAGAAACTCCATAAAGATACAGAAGAGCTAAAGGGCACAATCAGCCAACTTGAATTCATAGACATATATAGAACACTCCACCCAACAACTGTAAAGTAGACATTCTTTTCCAATGCACATGGAATGTTCTCCAGAAAAGACCACATCTTAGGCCACAAAGTAACCCTCAACAAAATCCAAAACACTCAGATAATACAAAGTATCTTCTCTGACAACTATGCCATCAAAGTAGAAATTAACAACAGGAAGAGCAAGGAAAAAAATCAATTACATGGAAACAATAATACCCTGCTTACAAACCACTGAGTAATAGAAGAAATCAGACATGGAATAAAAAAATACTTAAAATCAAACAAGAATGAAACCACATCATACCAAAACCTTTGAGACACAGCAAAGGCAGTCCTCAGAGGACAATTTATAGCAATAGATGCACA
>NW_004443965.1:5886609-5913267 GCF_000243295.1 Trichechus manatus latirostris
CAATTCTACCCAAAGCAATTTACAAATACAATGCAATCCCAATCCAAATACAAACAACATTCTTTAAAGAGATGGAAAAACTAATCATTAACTTTATATGGAAGAAGCCCTGGATAAGTAAAGCACTATGGAAGAAGAAGGTAAAGCAGGAGGACTCGTACTACCTGACCTCAGAATGTACTATACAGCTGTGGTAGTCAAAATAGCCTGGTAGTGGTATAACGACAGATACTTTGACCAATGGAACAGAATTGAGAACCCAGATGTAAATCCATCCACATACGGACACCTGATATTCAACACGGGCCCAAAGTCCATCATATAGGGAACAGCCTTTTTAACAAATGGTGCCGACAAAACTGGATGTCCATCTGCAAAAAAATGAGATCGGACCCATACCTCACACCATATACAAAAACTAACTCAAAATGGATCAAAGACCTAAATATAAAGCAAAAAACTATAAAGTTCATAGAAGAAAAAACAGGATCAATGCTAGAGGCCCTAACACATGGCATTAACAGGATACAAACCATAGCCAACAATACAAAAACTCCAGAAGATAATTTAATTTTTAGAACTGAGATCGTCTAAAAATTAAAAACTTATGCTCTTCAAAAGACTTCACCAAAAAAGTGAAAAGAGAACCTACAGGCTATGAAAAAAATTTTGGAGATTACAAGTCAGACAAAGGTCTAATCTCTAAAATCTACAAGAAAATCCAACACCTCTACAACAAAAAGATAAATAATCCAATTAAAAAATAGACAAAGGAAATGAACAGACACTTCACCAAAGAAGACATTCAAGTGGCCAATAGACACATGAGAAATGCTTGTGATCACTAGCCATTAGAGATATGCAAATCAAAACCACAATGAGATATCATCTTAACCCAGCATTACTGGCACGAATCAAAAACACTAGAAATAACAAATTTCGGAGAGGCTGCAGGGAGAGAGGAACTCTTATACCCTGCTGGTGGGAATGCAAAATATTACAACCATTTTGGAAAATGATATGGCGCTTCCTTAGAAAGCTAGAAATAGAAATACCATATGATCTAGCAATCCCACTCCTAGGAATACATATCCTAGAGAAATAAGTCATTACACCAATAGACATATGCACACCCATATTCACCGCAGCATTATTGACAACAGCAAAAAGATGGAAACAACCTAGATGCCCATCAACAGATGAGTGGATAAACAAACTATGGTACATACACACAATGGAATACTACGCAACGATAAAGAACAATGATGAATCTGTGAAGCATCTCATGACACGGATCAATCTGCAGGACGTTATGCTGAGTAAAATAAGTCAATCACAAAAGGACAAATATTGTATGAGACCACTGTTGTAAAAACTCATGAAAAGGTTTACACCCAAAGAGAAACAATCTTTGATGGTTATGAGGGAGGGGAGGAGTGGGGATGGAAAAACACTAAATAGACAATAGATAAGTGGTAACTTTGGTGAAGGGTAAGACAGTACACAATACTGGGGAAGCCAGCACAACTTGTACAAGGAAAGGTCATGGAAGCTCCATAGACATATCTAAGCTCCCTGAGGGGCCAAATTGCTGGCTGAGGGTGTTGGCACCATGGTCTCGGGAAACATCTAGCTCAATTGGCATAACATAGTTTATAAAGAGAATGTTCTACATTCTACTTTGGTGAGTAGGGTCTGGGGTCTTAAAAGCCTGTGAGCGGCCATCTAAGATACTCCACTTTTCTCACCCCTTCGGGAGCAAGGGAGAATGAAGAAAACTAAAGACACAAGGCAAGATTAGTTCAAAGGACTAATGGACCACATCTACCATGGCCTCTACCAGACTGAGTCCAGCACAACTAGATGGTGCCCAGCTACCACCACTGAATGCTCTGACAGGGATCACAATAGAGGGTCCTGGACAGAGCTAGAGTACAATGTAGAACAAAATTCTAACTCACAAAAACAGACCAGACTTACTGGCCTGACAGAGACTGGAAAAACTCTGACACCCTTTTAGCTCAGTAATGAAGTCACTCCCAAGGTTCACCCTTCAGCCAAAGATTAGGTAGGCCCATAAAACAAAATGAGACTAATGGGGCACAACAGCCCAGGGACAAGGACTAGAAGGCAGGAGGGGACAAGAAAGACTGGTAATAGGGAACAGAAAGTCAAGAAAGGAGAGTGTGGACATGTCGTGAGTTTGTTAACCAATGTCATAAAACAATATGTGTGCTTACTGTTGAATGAGAAACTAGTTTGTTCTGTAAAGCTTCATTTAATTTTAAAAAAATTGTTATTACTGTATTATTATATTACATATGTTTTAGTGTATCTGGAAGTGTTTCTTTAACGTTTCTTATGCATAGAAAGGTACTCTATATACTATATACTAAGACAAACTTTGACTAACTGACATTAGATATGAACCATACTTAACTGTTCCTACTTACATACAAATTCAACTTGAAGACAGATTTAGGAAATGGACTTCATTCATAATCCAGGGACTGCCTGTATTATGATTATGTCAAAAGGCTTTACATCATACATGGAGTGCAGGAATCAAGACATCAAGCTTTCATGAATGTCATAACAGTCTCAGCATCCCTCACTGAGACTATGTAAACATGACTCTAGTTCCCAGATTCCAAAGGTCAAACCCAGGGTCTGACTTGGAGAGCAGAGGAGTTAAAGGCAGCAGTGAAACGTGACATCCCTCAACTAACTTCCTTCCTGTTGTTAGGGATAGTACTGATAATAGAAACTGCCGGATGACTTCAAGCATTTAAAATTACATTGTGTAATAGAGGACAAGCAAAGAACAGTGGATCTCTGGTTTATTCAGGAGACAATTACCCAGTTTGTGGAAAAATCCAAGCATTCATTTCTGCTCCTCTTGCATCCTATTTGCCTTCTGATGCCTTCCCTTCTTCTTAACATTAAATGGAGAAGGGGGAGGGATGATATTCAAATCAGTCAATTTTGCTACATGGTCAGCAGTTCTGGTAAACAGATTTGACGGGCAAGGAAACAGAAACCATCTGCTAAAATGAGTTTTACAGATTTCCTGTGGATTTCAATTATCCAGGCTGCTTCTGTCCTCGATTTTATCATTGATAAACTAGAGCTGCCTTAGAGAACCAATAGCTGAATGTCTTCCCCGCTTGGCTCCAGGAGAATCTCACACTAGGGTCCCAGTGACCCTGAAGCAACTGTCTGGATTTTTAGTCACATCCAGCACTCACACCAAGCACACACCCACACCAGCTTTCCTGGCTCTGGTGTGTTGGGACACTCACACTGGGATGAACTGCAACCTTCGGTCGTGGAGCCCACAGATCACTTGGGCAACAGGTGGAATGAATCGGTGTCAGGCATGTGCAAGTCCCGCCAGTGCTCACTTTCCATTACTTCCAAATAATCCCTGATAAATGGAGTCCCTGGGTGGTGAACAGTGAATGTACTCGACTGCTAACCAAAAGGTCGGAGGTTTCAGTCCACCCAGAGGTGTCTCATAAGAAAGGCCTGGCCACCTGCTTCCAAAAAAATTAGCCACTGAAAACTCCATGGAACACAGTTCCACTCTGACACACATGGGGCTGCCATAAATCAGAATGGATTCCACGGTAACTGGTATTCATCCCAGACAAAAGTAAACCCATTGCTGTCCAATCGATTCCGACTCATAGCTACCCTACTGGACAGAGGAGAACTGCCCCATAGGGTTTCCAAGGCTGTAATCTCTATGGAAGCAGACTGCCACATCTTTCTCTCAAGGAGTCACTGGTGGGTTTGAACTGCCGAACTTTTGGTTAGCAGCCAAGATCTGCACCACCAGGGCTCCTTCAGATAACAGTAACCCATGAGAAATCACCCACAAAATGCAAATGCCTGCATTTAAACAAGGTAATTTACTAACTTGGCAAAACCAATCATTATTTCCAAACAGTAATTGATGAAAAGCACATCCTAAAGATGCTAAAACCTAAGTAAAACACTACACAATGAAAACCTCAACATTTTTAGAAGCTCAGGAAACATGACAGGTACCCCTTATACCTACAGGGCTTACCCTGCGCCTCCCCAAGGTCTCGGACCCAGACACTTGTGGGCCCCTCTTTAACTAGCAGAAGTGTACACACGGTGGGCAAGTCCCCATTACGCCTTGCCCCTGTTGCCACCACAGCTTACACCAAAAGCCAATTAACAAAACCCACAATCTTATTTCTTCTTTTTAAAAATCACTTTTCAAGAATTAGGGAGGAGAGCAGAGGAGCAGTGTGGGGATGGAAGTGGCCTCTTTCTGGGGGAGTGGCTGGGCTGAGGAAGAGCCACCATTTCCCCTCCTGCCACCCTGTTCTCCCAGAATAGTTAGAAGGGGACATAACGAATGTGTCCATCAGTGGGGAAAAAAATCAGGTATGCCCAAAGCCCAGCAAAGGATTAAGTAATTCCCAAAGGACCATTTTATGTTCAACCAAACTACTTTTTTAAAAAAGCAGTTCAAACTCACAGCCTGTCTTGGATCCACCAATAGCTCCCTCTCCTCTTGGCTGAACAACTGGTCAAGTAACATACTCTTGTCCAAGGGAGGAAGGAAAGCTAGGGTCTGCTTTGTATTCTTGCTCTACAGCTCTGCCTGCTTGCTCATTCGGAAGGGTTTCAGGGTCCTCACCTTTCTGTACTCAAGGCTTTAAAACACCTTCATCAGAAAACACAGTACTCAGGGTGAGTCTCTCCAATTGCCCTCCAGCATCAGGGAACGTCGTCTGGTGTCTCTTCCAAGTACAGGGAGCAACCCTGGGCTGCTCCACTGTGGTGTGTGGGAACCATGGATGTGAGGAGAGGACCTCACCACCTATTCTCGCCAATGCTGGGAGCCCTGTGCCCCTCATCACTCAGCCACAGCTGAGAACAATGATGCAGACTCACCAGTGAAAAGGGAAGAAGGGCCTCCTTCTGACTCCACTCTTCTGGAATCTTGTTACAAATCACTCCAACTTGTGATGGGCCTTGAGTCCCTTGGGTAAAAGTTCTTATATTTTTCAATGTTTAGAAAATACATATGCACTAACTATAAAGCTTTTTATTTATTAAGCAATGATGAAGGTGTTAGCATTTAGGTGGTAGGGCGCCTAGTGGGAGATAAGATACCCAAGGGGATTAATATTTAGTTTCATAAACTAAAAATCAAGCATCTATTATGTGCACAGAAAATGGGTGTAAAAGGATGAGTAAGACATAGTTTTCTGCCTTCAAAGAGCCCACAGTCTGAGGGCAGGTGTGGTGTCAGGTAGGGTGGGAGTAAGACACACATGAACCAATCAATTGACTAATGGGTTGTAAGTGATAAGTCAGAGGTATCTACAGGTGCTCTGGGGACTCAGGCAAGATGCATTTAGCCCCATCTAAGGAATCGGACAACCTTCCAGGAAACCACACTGGAGCTCAGGGTTGAAGGTTTAGTGAGAATAAGCCAGGTGAGACTGGTGGAAGGGGCACTCCAGGCAGACAGAGCATGAGGAATGGCAAAGAACAGAGTTCACATGGGTACCCGCAAGCACCGTGGGGGCTGTGGAGAGGGGATAATGTGGCTGGAGAGGTAAGAAGGAGCCAGGTCATAGAGGGTTGCTGCATTGAGAACCTTGGGCTTTACTATGTGGACAAAGGTGTAGCATTGTGGGATTCATATTTAGTTGGATCACTGGTTGTAGCATGGATTGACTTAGGGGGCTAGAGAGCAGAATAGAAGCTGCTGTAATGATCTAGCCCAGTGGTTCTCTAAGTGTGGTCCCTGAACCAGCAGCAGCAGCAACATCACCTGGAACTTATTAGAAATGCAAACTCTCAGGCTCCACCCTAGACCTACTGAATCAGAAACTCTGGGGTGGGGCCCAGCAATGTTTGCACCGAGCAGCCCCCAGGTGATTCTGATGCTCGCTAATAACTGGTGTAGTCAAGAGAAAATGAGAGCCTGAACTAGGTGGGGTGTTGGGGGGCAGGGGGGGTAGAAAGAAGGGAATGAATTAGAGGCAGACATAAGTCATAAAATCAACTGAGAGATGTATGGGCAAGGGGAAGGAAAGGGAAGTTCAAAGATTCTAGTTTGAGTGATTGGGTGGGAATATCCAGAATATAGGAGGTAAAGTAGGCTGATGGGGGATGATGAGTTAAGTGCTGGCCATGCTAAGTTTGAGATGCCTGTGGGTCATCCAAGAGGCAACACCAGGCAGTGGGATATATGAGTGTGCAGCTCAAGGTAAGAGACACCAGCACACAAAAGAGGCAGCTATAAAACTATGCTATCACTCAGAGCAGAAGACCAGAGACAGTTCTAGGCAACTCCAGTATTAGAGAGCTGAGCAGAGGCAGAGAAGTCTACGTAAGAATTGGAAAAAGGAAAAAAAGAAGAAAAACGGGAACAAGTTGATTCTCCCAGAATGCCAGTTACTCCCAAAGGGTGTAACTAAAGTAGGTTTTGTCACCTAATTTAATATTAGGGTATCTATTTAAATAATTCACTATAATCAATAAGAGAAAAACCATATACTATCATCTTATGAGCTGCCAAACTGGCATTTTGATAAAATGCAACATTCATTTAAGAAATTCCTTTATTGATAGCCTCCTCAACATCCATTCCCTTCTTCCTTCTTCCCAGGGGCCACTGACTTTGACCTGGGGATTCACATGCTTCTGAAGAAGATATGTGAGTATATATAAATATGGCTAAGCATTTAATTTCCCTGGCTACAGTGATTGATTTAGGGGTAGTCATGTGACTTATATTGGTCCAATCAAAGTTTATCTCAGGACTTTGCTAGCAATGGTGAGACAAAGTTATTCTTTCTCTCACTCTCTCTCTCTTAATTCTCACTGGTTGTCAAAGAAACTTATAGCCAGGGAGCTGCTCATAACATCTTGGTAATGTGAGAATGGAAGCAACACCACAGAAAGCAGAGAAATTGAAAGAAACTAAATCCATTGTTGTATGCCATTGATTCCAACTCACAGCAACCCTATAGGACAGAGTAGGACTGCCCCATAGAGTTTCCAAGGTTATAATCTTTACGGAAGCAGACTGCCACATCTTTCTTTCATGGAGCAGCTGGTGGGTTTGAACCACTGACCTTTTGGTAGCAATTGAGCACCTAACCATTGTGCCACTACGGCTTCCTTAGATCAATTGTAACACCACCAAATTATTGGATCAAGCCTTGCCCAAAGCCATATCTACCTTTGGACTCTCAGTACATGAAAATAAATGGCTTTTTATTGCATAAGCAAGTCTGAGTGAAATTTTCTGTGCTTAAAATGGAATGAATCCCAAGTGAAACAAATGACCTTCCCTTGGTGATATTAAGGAGCCCTGGTGGAACAGTAGTTAAAGTGCTTGGCTGCTAATTGAAAGGTCAGCAGTATGAACCCACCAGCTGCTCTGTAGGCGAAAGACGTGCCATAAAGATTTACAGCCTTGGAAACCCCAAGGGAAGTTATACTCTGTGCTATTGGGTCCTATGAGTTGGAAATCAACTCATTGGCAATGGGTTTATGGGTGGTGGTATTAGAAAGAGATCTGATAGTGTGTACGCTTTGGGTGGAGAACAGGCCAAACAATCTACAGCTTTTTTGTGCATTTTGGTGTTTTGGTGTGTGGCTTCCAAAAGCAGGGATATGAAACGATCACAGCCCAAACCACCACACAACCAGCACCTGAGCAGATGAACTGAAGGCTGCTTTTCCTGGCTGTTTTTGGGACAAAGAATGATTACGGAATTCCAGGAATGTCAGGGGTCTGGAGAGAAGCCAATGCACCCCAAGATCTCATGTGCCACCCACCAGTCCTTACACCCAATCTTCCCCAGCCAATGAACTGGTTGTCTGAAGTGCATTCGTTAGATGATTCCTCAACAAGGGCTCATGGTAAACCCATTCCCTGAGTTCTGGCATGGTCAAACCATTTGTGGTTTTTATACTGGAAGGTCAGTTTGGCTGGATATAGACTAACTGGCTCACTTTTTCTTTCTTATATTTCTTTACCATGTTTCTCTATTCTCTCCTGGCTTAAAGCATTGCTGTCAAGGTGTGATGCCAATTTGATTTTCTTTCCTTTGTAAATGACTTTGTCCTTTTGCCTGAGTACCCCAAAACATTTTTTTTTTTAAAGTGCAATTATATTACTAGAATATGCCTAGGTGTTGACCATTCTGAATCAATTTTCCCATGACCCAATTAGTCTTTTCCCAGGGAAGTTTTCTAGAATTTAGGTTTTTATATTGAATATACCATGCACTGCCAGAAGAATGAACAACTCTTCTTGGAAGAAGTACAGCCAGAATGCTCCTTAGAACATGTTCTTTGGACCTGTTATCAGGAGGGACTAATCCCTGGAGAAGGACGTCATGCTTGGTAAAGTAGACAGTCAGTGAAAAAGAAGACCCTCAATGAGATGGATCGACACACTGGCTGCAACAATGGGATCAAACATAGCAATGATTGTGAGGATGGCGCAGGACCAGGCAGTGTTCAGTACCGTTGTGCGTGGGATCACGTTGAGTCAGAACTGACTCAATGGCACCTAACGACAACAACAACAGTATATGTTTTATTCCATGTGTTTGGTTTTCATTTTCAGGGACTCCTGTTATTTGTATGTAGATATCCTTTGCCTATCTTCCGTATCTATCACTTTCTTTCAAATCTTTTTCACATCTCCTTCATTTCTATTTTTTCTCCCGTTTCCATCTTCTAGTTCCATTACGATGCTTTCTGCAGTGTTTATTCATTCTCATATTTAGTCCAGTTTGATTTTCATTTCTTAGATTGTTTGCTTTTATTTCCACTTATTTTCTGAGTCATCAACTCTCTTTTTAATCTTTCTGTCATCTGATTTGTATTTTTCTAATTCACATTCAGCCTGTTCTTTCATAAGTTTTCATCATTTTCTTAATTTTTTTTTAGCTCAGTTTGAAAAATTAGGTTGCAGTTTCTCCCCTGTTTTGTGGGCATATTTTTCTCATGTGCCTTCACTGTCTGCCAACGGGAGCCAGTGAAGCCTCCTTGACTTCTGGCTATTGTTCTCAATTCAACTTGCCAGGCCCTGCATTCCAAGTGGGAGCCTCCCTTTTTGGGATGAGTGCTTAAGGGAAATTTTTGGATTATTCAGCCCTCAGGACCATCAAAGTCTTTCTGTCTTCCATCTACTTCTTCCTGCAAAGTTTCTTTATTGTCAGTGGTTTGGCCCCAGCTGCTCATATTCTGGTGTTTATAGCGATATCCTGTCACTTAGGTTTTATAAAATGCTGCCTGTGCATTTTTTGTTTCACTAACATTATTGCTCTGCCTTTTGTTTTGTTTTTTATTGTGGTAAAACATACATAACAAAACATTTGCTATTTTAACCATATAATTCAGAACAACTGATACATATGTGTGTGTATATATATATGTATATATATATACATATACAAATATAGACATACATATGTACATATTAATGTATACTATATACAGAGACAGAAATATATATAATTTTATTATACAATAAACGTGTCATTTTATATCAGTGGCAAAAAGTAGATAACTCAAAATGATGTTGCGATAGTTTGCTAACAACTATGTGGAGAAAAATTAAGTCAGTTCCATGTATCATAACATATACCCAAATTACTTCCAGATAGATTAAAATTTTAAATGGAAAAAAGAAAAGCATGAGAATATTGAAACAAAATATAGATGAATACTTATATCACTTGGGGGTCAGGAAGGGCTTAATAAGAATAACACCAAAGGTGTAAAACTTAAAGGAAAAGATTGTTAGATTTTACTAATAAAAATATATAAAAAAGCATAATAAATACTAAAATACAAAACTAAGAAAAATATTAGTAACGTATGCTAGAAAAGAGGTTGATATCCTTACTAGATTTTTTTTTAAAGCTGTAATAAGACAAAAATAAAAAAAAGGCAAGCACTCCAATTAAAAATGAGTCAAGAAAGGGACAGGCAATTCACAAAACAAACACACAAAAAGGCTGTTAAAATTATTTAAGTGTTCAGCCCCTCTGGCAAATCAAAAATGCAAATCAAAACATCTAGAGTCCACATTTTGCTCATCAAATTCCAAAGATCTTACAATGATGATTGCTAGTTCTGCTGGGAGTCTGGGGATCAGTATTTTCATACCCCACTGGAGGGAGAGAAAACCATCACCTCTGGTTCCCTTAACACACACTGAATGCCTTCCTGGGCCTTGGTAACTTAAAATGGTTAGCTCCTTTAAAATGCACTTGAGGCTCTTTCAATTGCTACTTCTTTTCCTCTATTTATACATCTGCCATGATATTTATCACGCGATAATTTGGTCACTGTACCCACCAACTGTCAGGGGCAGGAGCACCCTAGGAGATGGTGCCAACTCCATCAAACCACAGTCACAGAACCAGTAAATGATCAGCTGTGGCAAGATGCATCACAGCACCCAAGGCCTGAATCCATCTGCTACAACCAAAGACTCACAGATACTTGGTGAGTGAGCATTTAATACATCATTAAAAAGCTGAAAAGCCCTGGGTAAATGGGAGATCACTTGGCTTCTTGGCACAAAATGCTGGGCTTCTGGAAAGCCAAAACTGCCAGTGTTGCTATTTGGTAAGAGATTTTTAATGTAAGATCAATCTGGAATTCCCTTTCCCATGTGTAACAAAGAGGCAATGATACATGGCCTTTGGAGAGGGCAGAGGCCAAATCTATCTTACTCTTAGATATACTTCCAGTGCCTAGCACAGTAGGCAGTTGACAAATGATCATATTACTATGATGATCTCTCATTCATTTTCTTGTAAAATCCTTACTGAGCCCCACAGTGAGCCAGAAACTAAATGGATGCCTTTTATTTGTCATCCAATTTAATAAGTCAGGTCTCCACAGCATAAGCTCTTTCTTTAGCTTGCATCAAAATGTAGCTCCAGAACTACATTCTGATTTGCTTACATGAAAATACAAATATCACTTCTGGAATAGCTAACTTTACCCCCTACCCCAAAAGCACAGAAAATCAAGAACTGCTTTATATCTTCATTTATATTACTATTACTATATTATTACAAAATCCTCTTCTGGACACTAAGTTCATGGTAGATGATGATTTCCCAAAAGTTGAGAACTGGAAGGCTCCCAAGAGATTATCTTGACAACCTTTTCATTTTACAGATAATGAAATAAGGCCTCAGAGTGTATGTGGCATGCCCAAGGTTATACACTAGGAGACAGTGCCGCAAGTGGGATAAAATCGAGGTCTCCCGGCTGCCTGGCCAACGACACTTCTACCCTGTCCCACTGTTTCCCCCTGGTAGCTACCAAAATGCTTTCCCTTAAAAAACAGAAGCCTAGAATATCATATTTTCAGACTTTGCAAAGAAGGATATTGGACTAGATTTACTCTTGGTCAACTTTATTCCCAATCCCTAACTCATGACTCTGCTTAGTTAATTTAACTTAAAAAACTTAGAAATATATGCCATGTGCTTGAGAGAATGGCAGATAAACCAAAAAAACTAAAAGCCTTCACTAGCAATTCTGGAAGAGATTATGAATTATTTTTAAATGAAGAGGTTAATCATGAATTTTAAAATTTTCTCAAATGCCTCATTTTATCATTTTCCTCTGCATCTTACTTTTTTTCAGAGGTCTTTGCAGAACCTAACATAATATATCCAACCACAGAAGAGGACAGAGTTATTAATCAGTCTCTGAAGCCACTCCACAAGAATGCATATGCCTCAGTGTGGAGTTTTCTATTAGCCATAGACAAGATGTAAGTGGTAATGTAAAAATCCAAATGAGAAAAGAGAAGCAATGAAGGTGGGAAAGGAACAGAGGGCAAGAGATGAGGCTCAAATGTGGTGAGGGTAAATCAAGAACAACTTCCTGTAAACTAGAAAGATTCTCTTGAACCACTTAAATGTCTTACTAAAGCTAATACTTAGATCTGGGTCTTTGAGTAATAATAAAAAATAACAGGGGCTAGAAAAATGTAAGAGGAGAAAACTGATGGAGGATCAAAGGTCTATATTCTGTCCCAACTCACACACTGAATAGCTTGTAATCAGGGCAAATCACACTATCTCTCTGGGCATCAAATTTGTAAACTACAGCAGTTAAACTCAATGCTTCTCAAACTTACACCATAAGCAGGCTAACAAAGAATGATGAAGGTTAGGGGTGTAGCCTACTTCAAACCCGATTTCTCTGGTCTTGTGTCTCCGATGTAAAAATATTTCCATGAGGATTCTGCTTCCACAGTCCGTTTGACCCTGGGCGATTTATATATCCCTTCTGAACCTCATTTGTCTTGGACCAACTCTCCCATAAAAATAATTTAAAAAGTTGGACAGACTATTAAAATAGAATCTATTTGTCAGTATCAGAGAGATACCAATGTAGTGAAACTTTCTAGTACCAAGATCTGAGAGAAAAAGAAAAACAAGAAACAGGAGTGTGGCTTTTGGTGTACATATCCTCTGAAAGTCACTGACAATTCTGAAAGTGATGGCTGAGAAGCTGAGTACAGCTTTCAGTCATCTCACAGAGATGGACGGACAACAACTGGAGTTCTGGGCATTCTATGGAGGAACAACCTAAGTAAATACCTCAGGTTTTCTGTTAGGACCTCAGTGTGCTACAATGTAGGAATAGGAGTGACCTGGAAATAGGCCATCCTTAAGAAAGGATGAAACTCTTCTTTGAATCATCTCAATTACTGATTAAGTTATTATCATCTACCCCTTGCCCAGCTGCCAACTAGAAGCAAAGATAAATTATGCCTGGAGGAATATAACATCTAGAGCCTGAAATTATCTCTAAAATTGTTCACATATAATGCCTAGCACTCAACAAAAAATAACTTGGATTATAAGAAAAAAAAAAAAAGGACTGACTAAAAATGAAAAGGAAAAACAATCCATTAAAATAGAAACAGACACAAAGAAGATCCAGATAGTATAGTTATCATATACATATTTTTAAATAACTATGATTAATATGTTCAAAAAAGTAAAAGACAAGATTGAGAATTTTGGAAAAGAACTAGAAACTACAAAAAAAAATCGAATGGAAATTTTAGTACCAAAAAATAAAATAATTAAAAATACTCACTAACTGGATAAGTTTAAAAGGATATTAGGCACAGCTGAAGAGATAATTCAGAAACTGAAAGATGTATCAGAAGAAAAGATCCAGACTAAAGCACAAGGAGACAAAGTGATAGAAAATGCAAAAAGTATAAGAGACAGATGGGACACAGTGAAAAGGTCTCTTTTAAAAAAAAAAAAAAAAATTACCATTGAGCTGATTCTGACTCCTAGCAACCTTATAGGACACAGTAAAATTGCTCCATAGGTTTTCCAAGGCTGTAATCTTTATGGAAGCAGACTGCCACATCTTTCTCCCATGGAACCACTGATGGGTTTGAACTATTGACCTTTAAGTTAGAAGCCGAGCACTTTAACCACTGCACCACCAGGTCTCATACACATGCAATTTCAGTCAAAGTAGGATTAGAAAGAGAGAATGAGGCAGAAACAATATTTTAAGGGAAAATGGCTAAGTATTTTCCAACAGTGAAGAAATAAATCAAGCCACAAATTCAAGAAGCACTATGAACCCTAGGCAGAAAAAATACAAATAGAATTACACCTAAGCACATTATAGAAGAGTTGAAAGTAAAATACGAAGTGAAAAATAATTTTCAATAGCTAGAGAAAAAGACATACTGCTTTAAAGGAGCAATAGTAAGAGTGACAGCTGACTTCTCAACAGAAATCATGGTAGCTGGAAGACAATGAAGTGATACTTTCAAAATGCTGGAATAAAATACACACTAACCTAGAACTCTATACCTAGTGTCATGGATTGAACTGTGTCCCCCCAAAAATGTGTGTATCAATTTGGCTGGGCCATGATTCCCGGTACTGTGTGATGGTCCACCATTTTGTCATCTGATGTGATTTTCCTGTGTGTTGTAAATCCTGCCTCTATGATGTTAAAGAGGGGTGATGGCTGGCAGTTGTGTTGACGAGGCAGCACTCAACCTACAGGATTGGACTGTGTCTTTAGCCAGTTTCTTTTGGGATATAAAAGAGAGAAGTGAGCAGAGATACAGGGGACTTCATACCACCAAGAAAGCAGTCCCAGGAGCAGAGCGCATCTTTGGACCTGGGGTTCCTGCACAGAGAAGCTCCTAGTCCAGGGAAAGACTGATGAGAAGGATCTTCCTCCAGGGCCAACAGAGAGAGAAAGCCTCCCCCTGGAACTGACGCCCTGAATTTGGACTTTTAGCTTACTTTACTGTGAGGAAATAAATTTCTCTTTGTTAAAGCCATCGGTCTTAGTCATCTAGTGCTGCTCTAACTGAAGTACCAGGAAAGGATGGCCTCAACAAAGAGTTTATTCTCTCACAGTCCAGTAGGCTACAAGTCCAAATTCAGGGCGTCAGCTCCAGGGGAACGCTTTCTCCACTGGCTCTGGAGGAAGGTCCATGTCATCAATCTTCCTTTAGTCTGGGAATCTCAGGTCCAAAGGATGCGCTCTGTTCCCAGCACTGCTTTCTGGGTGGTATGAGGTTCCCATGTGTCTCTGCTCGCTTCTCTCTTTTATATCTCAAAAGAGATTGGATTAAGACACTATCCAATCTTGTAAACCTCATCAGTATAACCTCATCACAGTGATAGAATTTACAACACATAAGGTGATCACATATAACCTCATCATAGTGATAGAGTTTACAACACATAAGGAAATCACATCAGATTACACAATCATACAATACGGGGAATCATGACCCAGCCAAGCTGACAGATATTTTTGGGGGACACAATTCAATCCATGACACCGTCTACTTGTGGTATTTCTGTTATAGCAGCACTAGATAACTAAGACACCTAATAAGAATATACTTCAATGACAACAACAACAACAAAAACTTCTCAGACAAACAAAACTGACAGAATTCATCACCAGGAGATGGGAACTAAAGAAAATACCAAAAGGAGATCTTTAGCTAGAAAGCAAATGATCTCCTATGGAAAAGGTAAGTATGTGAGTAAATCTAAATGAATATTGCATGTGAAAAAAATAAGTCATGTCTTCTGGAATTAAAAGATATATAGAATTAAAATAGATGACAACAAAAGCATTAAAAATCAGGAGGAAGGTAACTGGAAGTTAAGTATTCTGAGGTCCTTCTATTGTCTGGGAGAATGGTGGAGATATTAACATTAGCCTAATAAGTTAAGAATAATGTTCAGATTTCTATAACTTACACTAAAAACATAATGTGTAGCTAACAAGCCAATGGAGGGAAATGGAATAATTTTAAAAAATATTTAAACAAATAGAAATCAAGAAAGAAAAGAAAAAAAGAGTATAGAACAGATGGGCAAGGAGAAAGCAAATAGTAAGAAAATAGAATTAAGTGCAAATATATTAACATATTCAAGGTAATAATTAGGTTCCTCTTCTGAAAGCATAAGCTCCTAATCTGCCAACCCTCTCATCAATAACAACTATTAACTCTATACAAAATATTAAATATGACGATTTTTGAGGACTTTAGAGAGTGAACAAAGCAGGTAGATTTTGGAGGGAACTATACACTAGGAGGAAGAGTCCAGCACCGGGTAGGTTTCCCAGTTTTTCAGCTTTGTGTTGAGGGCAGGCCACAGTCACAGCATAGCATGGGACAGCCAAACTCCAACAGAGAGCCTACCATCAATCTAGCTTAACGACCCAGGAGATGGAGCCCAGAGCAACTAGGTTTGCCACTGTGTGAGGGGGAGAATCCTGGCAAGAAAAGAACCAGAGAAGGGAAACTTCAAAATTCTGTGTATAAACTTTGCCCAGCAATACTCAGCATTAACAAGGATGTGGAGCAACAGGGACTCTTCATATACTGTTGGTGAGAGTAAACTGGTACAACTACTTTGAAGAACTGGCAGTATCTGCTATAGTTGAACATATGCATACACTATGAATAAACCAAACATATTTTTTATTGTCCAAGATGGGACACTTTTGAGAAAGAAAAGGAGTATTATCAATCATTACTCTGGAAGACAAGGCATAAACTGGGACAGTTCAGCACAAACTGGAAATATGGTAACACTACCTATCTACTCACACACAAACTGGAAATACAATAACGCTCCCTATCTACTAATAGCTAAATACCCAACAGGTATGTGTCCATATGAGCATCAGAAGGTATGTACAAGAAGGTAGAGAGGGTCAGGAGCTGGTTGAATGGACACAGGAAATCCGGAGTAGAAAGGAGGAGTGTGCTGTCACAGTATAGGGAGAGCAACTAGGGTCACATAACAATGTGTGTATAAATTCTTGTATGAGAAACTAACTTAAATTGTAAACTTTCACTTAAAGCACACACACACAAAAAAGATACATACAAGAAAGTTGATAGCAGTATTATTCATAATAGCCCCAAAATGGAAATATTCATTCATTAACATTAGAATGAGTAAATATTGTGGTATAATCATACAATGAGATATTATACAGCAATGAAAATGAATTAAATACTGTAACATACAACAACATGGATTCATTTCAGTAATGTAATATTAAGCAAAAGAAGCCAGATATAAAATAGCATATGCTGTATGATCTCATTTATACAAGATTCAAATATAGGCAAAACTACTCTATAGTCTTAAAAGTCTCCTTCGGAATGAGGGAGGAAGTAATGATTGAGAAGGAACCACAAGAAGGGTTTCTGGGATACAGGTTCTATTTGTCAACCTGTGTGATAGTTATCTGAGTGTGTTAACTTTGTGACAATTTATCAAATAGTATACTTACAATTTTTTAACGTTTTTTAGATAGCTTTAACAAACAGTTCAGGAGGCCAGAAGTTTAAATTCAAGGCTCCAGCTGTAGGGGAAGGCTTTCTCTGTCGGCTCTGGAGGAAAGAAGGTCCTGGTCTCTTCTGAGCTTCTGCTCCTGGGCAATCTTCATGTGGCTTGGCTTCTCTCTTCCCCTATCTCTGCTTCCCAGCTTGCTTATTTAATCTCTTTTATACCTCAAAAGAGATTGACTCTAGATAACACCCTAAAATAATCCTGCCTCATTAACAAAGACAACCCATTCCCAAATGGGATTATAACCTCAGGCATAGAGGTTAGGATTTATAATACATATTTTTGGGGGACACAATTCAATCCATAACATATATTATTCTTTACTTAAAAAGTTTATTAAAAAACTAACTTCAATGCTTATTTACATAATATAAAAAACATACACAAAGAACTTGTATTCTCATCAATAATATATTCATACTTCTATTATTAAAATGTGTTTAAATTACATGGAATTTATAAAACTACTCTGAGAAAATGTACAATGTTTATCCTGTGGCTTCCTGGTGCTGCAGGCCCAGCGTGGATAGCTCTGGGGACAGGCACCTCCTAGCAATGGAAGCCCCAGGGAGCACTCCCAAGGGTTGGTCTACGGTTTAGATTCTAGATCTCATGTCACAACCCTTTGCTTGGCATTTTAGGGTTCCCCAGATGGGGATTCAGAATAGCCTTATCCAGGAAGCCTTCTCAGGAAGTTCAGCTCTACTGGCCACCTCTGGCTCCTGCCTCAGACCACAAGGCAGAAAGCTCTAGATTTCCAGCTTTCCTGAGTCTGTGGACATTGCTCCACCAGGACTCAGTATTTGTGATCTGGGAAGATGACCTGAGTCTAACAGCCTTTCCCAAAACCCCAGCTGCTGCTGTAACAGAAGCTACCCTGAGTATGCTGCTGATGCTGTCTCAAAAATGGAAACAGAAGGCCCTAGGGGGTACCAGAGCAGCCAGAAAGAGAAAGTCTCCTGGTAGCACAGGAATGCGAGGGCACTCCCTGATGTGCCTTCCATCCAGGAATATTTAACAAGCTAACATGACAGGATCATCAAACAAATTTAATCTGAGCCAGCGTTGGCTTTATTCTGTCCTGGGGCTGCACCGTGCAGAGGTTCAGAGCCAGACAACCTGGGAGACCACCCAGAGAGACCACCTGGGTTCTCCACACAGTCATCGGTTCTTTAGGTTCCTGAACAATGTGTTCTGTTGGGAAACACCTGAAGAGCTCTTCCTGGCTGTTCCTTCCTGGGAAGGTGTACGCCTCAGGTAGGCAGGGAAAGAAAAGAAGCTGGGGCCTTGGGGACCAAGCTGGGAGGAGAGATATTTATACCTGAAACCTCAGGTTCTGCCTCTGCCCAAGGGGCAGTATGGTGTTTAGGGTGAGAACGCTGGCTCTGGAGCCAGACTACCTGGAATTGCATCTGGCTCCTCAACCTACTTGCCATGGATCTTGGGCTATTACTGAACTTCTTTAAAATTCAGTTTCTTCAACTCTATACTGGAAGCCACAATACCTCTCGGGTTGCTGCAAGTATTAAATGGGATAATCTATAAAGCCCTTACCAGAGTGTCTGAAACTCAAAGCACTAAAGAAGGATTAGCTGTCATACTAGTTCCCCCAGGCTCTGACAACCTCAGATCAACCCACAAATTATTCCATGTTCCAGTCTGAGGGTGGCAGTGCACAACAGAAGCAAAATGTATAGTGGGTCAGGTGACAATAACATGAATCCTCAAATCTGGATGTACCATGCTGAATAATGCCCCCCAAAGATATTCACATCCTAATCCTCAGAACCTGTGAATGTAAACTTACATGGCAAAAGGAACTTTACAGATGTGATTAAGTTAAGGATCTTGAGATGGGGAGATTATTCTGAATTATCTGGGTGCACCCTAAATGCAATAAGTGTCCTTGTAAGAGGGAGGCAGACGATTTGACTACAAAAGAGGAAAAGGCAATGTGATAATGAAGCAGAAATTAGGGTGGCATGGCCACAAATAAAGGAATGCTGGGACCAGAAGGTACCAGAAGTTGGAAAAGGCAAGGAATAGATTCTCCCCAGGGGCCTCCAGAAGGAACTAGCCCTGCTGCCACCTTAATTTTAGCCCCTTATGATGTTAGTGAAGAATACTGAGTACACCATGGACTTCCAGAAGAATGAACAAACTGTCTTGGAAAAAGTACAGCCAGAGTGTTCCTTAGACGCAAGGATGGCAAGACTGTCTCATGTACTTTGGACATACTATTAGTAGGAACCAGTCCCTGGAGAAGGCCACCATGCTTGATAAAGCAGAGGGTCAGAGGGTCAGTGAAAAAGAGGAAGTCCTTCAGCAAGATGGATTGACACAGTGGCTGCAACAATGGGCTCAAGCATAATAACAACTGTGAGGATGGCGCCGGCCCAGGCAGTGTTTCATTCTGTTGTACATAGGGTTGCTATGAGTTGGAACCGACTCGACTACATCTAACAACAACAACAACATGATTTATTTAAGGAGCACTGCGGTGCAATGGTTAAGTGCTCAGCTGCTAACTGAAAGGTTGGTGGTTCAAACCCACCAGTGACTCTGCAGGAGAAAGATCTGGTAACCTGCTCCTGTAGAGACTACAGCCTAGAAAACCCTATGGGGCAGTTCCACTCTGTCACATGAGGTCGCTATGAGCCCAAATCGACTTGACAGCACCTAATATGATTCATTTTGGACTTCCGGGCTCTGGAACTGTGAGAGAATAAATTTCTGTCATTTTAAGCCACGAAGACTGTGGCAATTTGTTACAGCAGTCACAGAAAACTAATACACTGAGGATCCCAGCCAACACCTAGGCATCCAGAAAGTAGAATCTAGGCCCAGGTGATGGATGTTGGCAAGCAGCAGCCTCTCAGTGCCATGGCCACATCACTTAGGGTTCAGGGCTGGGCTCTAGGACCAGGAGGAACTGGAATGAAACCCAGGAGCTAAGGCAGAGGCCAAGTCACAAGGACAGAGCTAACATGGAGAAGAGCAGGAGATTGGCAGCTCAGCAGGCAAAACAGCTGGGGCCTGCCCAAGTATTTTATACACAGGTTTACAGCAGCAAGCATAAGTCCAGACCCTCTGCCATAGGCCTACATCCACAGCATCCATCAGCTGGGCTCTGGACTGGCTTCTAAAGTGTACTCTGTGGAACGGTGCTGGTCTGTGAACTGTTACCCATCAGCAATGAGATAAAGACAGAAATTGAGAAAAAGTGTTTAAAAATTTCTAGCAATTTGGCATTGCCATGACATGTTTGGAAATGTGATTTTATTGCTGTTGAACTGTCTAATAAAATAGTAGGGCTTGCACCTTGCATGCCTTTTTAAGTCATTTTTCTAGTAATTCTTTTTTTTATTGATACAAAAAGATAATACATTTGCCAATTCAACATACTTCACATGTAAAATTCAGTGACACCAATTCTATCAATCATGTACAACCATCTCTGGTTGTATTTTGTGAGTATTGGTCTGCAATGAATTGGAAATTCAAACAACAACCAAAAAAAACAAAAAACAACCCATGACCCTAGTCCTTTACCACCGATGGTGCTACCAACAATCTTGGAGCAGGGCCTGCAGCTGGGGCGGGAAGAGGCTGCAGGCGGGTATAGGTGTGACCTGACAGCTACTCCAACCAAGGGTTTGCAGTATGACTGCCTGAAATAGGAGGGGCAAGATGTCTCAATGCCCAGGCTCGGCAAGCTCTTCAGTGCCCTGGTTAACACCCAAACGCCTGCACTTTCAAGGCCTTGGAAAGGGTCCCGCCTATCAGATGATAAAGAGCACATGTACAGCTCTCAACGGCATGCCTTTCCTCATTACCGCTTTCCTGCTTTGTTAGGCCCATACCAGTTTATCTGTACTCCCTCAGTGCGTACACCAACTGAGAGCTAGGGTGCATGCTGGCTGGTAGGATAAAGCTGGCCCAGGTTGGAGTCACTGCTACTTGTAACCCAGAAAAAGGACAATGCATGTACAGATAAAAGAAAATTACCTTCCATGTACAAAGTACTATCCATGTTACTGGCATACAGTATTGTATGAGGATGTTTTGTGTCCCTTTCCTCACTCATGCCTCCTGATAACCCCAGTCACTCTCACTTTGCAGACAACCCAAATGTGGCATAGAGGCCTGGAGGCGATACAGGAAATGAGCCAAGTGTAGGCTTTGGAAATCAAACAAGTATTCAAATTCTGGCTTTGTCACTAACCAGCTGGGTAACTGTCTTAGTTTCTTTGTGCTGTTGTAACAGAAATTCCACAAGTGGGTGGCTTTAAAGAACAGAAATTTATTTTCTCACAGTTCTGCAAGGTCCACATCAGGGTCTCGGCTGCATCAATTCCTTAATCGTTGGTAGTCCCCGCATTCCTTGGCAGTGGTTAGGCGTCCAACACAAATTACAGGGGAACCCAATTTAATCCATAACAGTAACCTTAGAGCTACTTAACCTCTCTGGGCCTGAGTTTTCATATCTGTAAAATGTGGATACTAATACCTGTATCATAGGTTTCTAATGATATTAAGTAAGGCAATATCTCAAAAACTCCTGGTACATAGCACCAAACCCAAAGTCCCCAGTAAATGCTGGCTTTAAAAAAAACAAAAACAAGAGAGGAGGGGAGTCATGGTTAAAGAGTGAAGGGGCCAGTCGTCCTCTGTCTTTTCATGTTCACGGCGCTGCTACATAGATGACTGTTGGGAAGGTGGAAACTACAGTAACACCATAGACTCCAAGGGGATTAAAAAAGCATCACATGGAAAACATCAAGAAAGGAAAGTACAGTCTGAAATAAATGTAATTGACAAGAGAACGTCAACTCTTTTTATACTCACACCCCACATTTTATAAACATTAAAAAAAATTATCCTGTTCACAACACAAATCATCAAAGATTTGGAAATCTGGAATTAAGCACATTTGTTTTTAGGTGGTGCTCTCATTGAATCTAAATTCCCTCTTTTTATTACATATACACACTCATCAGAATGCTACATAATCACAAGTATTTAGCAAAATAAAACTATCATTATGGATAGAACAAGACAATTTCAGAAAGCAATTAAAATGATTTCACAAGCTGGTGTATATTTAATTGTTTTATTTCAGAAGTTTATAGTGATTAAAGCAATAAATCAAGCACTGTAGCAATAAGGAGTAACACAAACCACAAAGCTTCCCCATTGTACATTTCATGCCTGGAATGAATTTGGGGCATTTTTTGAAATAGTGACAAATTAAACAAGTATTTATTGGAAAGAGAGAAATTAAAATGATGAGGATTGATTTTATACTATGTTCTTAGTCTTAGAAGCATTAATATGCAAAATTACCCATTCAGATATTTGAAAAACTTATCTCTCTAAAAAATAATGTAGAGTCTCACTACAATCTAAAGTAGAATTCTTTGAAGAGACTTGGTACTACAATCTCCATCTCATGGATGCAGAATAGTTGAAAAACTAAAATGGATAGTCCTGAGCAAGCCGATCATTAAGAACTAAGCAATCTGTAATGACAACACAGCATAACATCACCCCCTTTTCTTGGCCAGAGGTCAGGTTTCTTTCTTTCTTTTATTGTGCCTTAGGTGAAAGTTTTTAGCACAAATTAGTTTCTCATTAAAAAATTTATACACATTCTCCTTTGCTCCAAGTGGGATGGGACCAATTGCTGTATCTTAGATGGCCGCTCAAAAGCTTTTAAGATCCCAGACATCACTCACCAAACTGGGATGCAGAACATTTTCTTAATAAACTTTGTTATGCCAGTCGACCTAGATGTCCTCCCTAGATGTCTCAAAGGAGAATGAAGAACACCAAAGACACAAGGAAAATATCAGCCCAAGAGACAAAAGGGTCACATAAACCACAGACTCCATCAGCCTAAGACCAGATGAACTCGATGGTGCCTGGCTATCACCAATGACCGTCCTCACAGCAAACGCAACAGAGAGTCCCTGACGGAGCAGGAGGAGAGTGTGGAACAGAACTCAAATTCAGATAAAAAGACCAGATTTAACTGTCTGACTGAGACTTGAGGAACCCCTGAAGCCATGGTCCCCAGACGCTATGTTAACCCAGAACTAAAACCATTCCCGAAGACCACTTGTCAGACAAAGATGAGACTGGACTACAGAACATAAAATAATACTCATGAAGAGCGCACTTCTTAGTTCAAGCAGATACACGAGACCAAATGGGCGGCTCCTGTCTGAAGGCAGGATGAGAAGGCAAGAAGGTACAGGAGCTGGCTGGATGGACATGGGAAGCCCAGAGTGGAAACGGGGAGTGTGCTGTCACATTGTGGGGACTGCTACTGGCATCACATGACAATATGTGTATAAAATTTTGTATGAGAGATTAAGAAAAATAAATAAAAATATATTCTAACAACAACAACAAATTTATACACAAATTGTTTTGTGACACTGGTTGCATTTCCCACAATGTGTCAACATTCTCCCTCTTTCCACACTGGATCCTTGTGTCCGTTCGTCCAGTTTTCCTGTCACTTCCTGCCTTCTCATCTTTGCTTTTTGGCAGGTGTTGCCTATTTGGTCTCCGTATACTTGATTGAGCTAAGAAGCACGTTCCTCATGTGTGTTACCATTTGTTTATAGGCCTGTCTAATCTTTGGCTGAAAGGTGGACTTTTGGAGTGGCTTCAGTTCTGAGTCAGACATCAGGTTTCTATCTACCAGAACCAAACCAGAGCATGGAAGTGCGAGAGAAAGGCCTAACTGTACTGAAGAGAGGGTAACTCATGGGACTTATTTTAATAGAAGAAGCAGAGTCAAACTTAGGCCTTAGCTCAGCCAACTGTGTTTACAATGAGGAAAAGGTCAGAAGCAACAAAGACCTAGTAATGGTCCCAGGAAATGGCGGCTGAGAGTGGAAGGCAGAGACAGAGAGATACATAAGAGCACGTGGTGCCCAGGCAAATAGCTCTGGTTACCTCAGCAGCATCCACACCAATGCCTTCCAGCCTGGGACAACACAGAGGTTCACTCTGCTGAACTTGACTCAGTAAGGCAGGTGTATACTTTGCATAATCTATTTAAGAAATGGGAGCCCTGGTAGTGCAGTGGCTTAAGAGCTCAGCTGCTAACCAAAAGGTCGGCAGTTTGAATCCACCAGCCATCCTTGGAAACTCTACAGGGCAGTTCTACTGTGTCCTAGAGGGTCACTATCTATGAGTTGGAATCAACGTGACAACAATGGGTTTTTATTTAAGAAATGAGGGAACACTGAAATATAGTTCAAAAGTGATTAAAATAATTCTTTTAAGTTTCTGGTGGTTAATGGAGTAAGTCTCAGCTATGTGGAAAATTTGCTCACTGGAAAGTCTTTAGTGTATGACCATGGTGAGTGAAAGAGGTAGGAGAGAGCTGTGATGTGGCAGAAAGACAATGAACTGATAAGACTCAGCATCTTTGATCTTCCATTTCCTGTAAAATGGAAGAAAGAATAAAGAGAAACAGGAGGTAAAATACTTGGTATAATAAAAACTAGAGCAAAAACAGGGAACAGATTTCAAAAATATAGTTACTTAAGAGTAAGCCTACATTTTGGATGCGAAGCAGAGATTAAATGTGTTTTTCTTGTCACAAGTTAGAACAAATGCAGATGCAAAATCTCCACCAAATAAGCATATGAAATTTTGAAACATTTGATACTGCCACCGTAAGAAGCAGCCTTGTGAAGGGAGTTAAAATGGAAACACAGAAATAAGAGCACAAACACTGAACTCAGAAAAGGGCTTCGTATACGGATGATGGTTTGAATTTTTTGCATTCTGACAATTCCAGTCACAGATAATAGGTGTTTCCAAAAAATACACTGCTGAAGGCCACCTCAACACTAGCATGTTAACATAAATTTCATCTTACAAAGATGACTTTATAAAAGGAAAATACATAGGTGATTTTATAACAAGATAAAAACATTCATAATATTTAACTTTATAAATGCAATTTTCCAAAAATTTATTTCTGTTTTCTATTGTATCATTCCTTGGAGAATCAGGATCATATCTGGGTAACTTTAGTTCCTCACACACTGAAGAAAACCTGGGATAGTGAGGGACATGGCAAGATCAACTACCCTAAACGTCTTGGTTTAGGTCTAAGGAGGTTGGTGAGTGGCACTCCTGAATCTAGAGCCAGGGCAGGGGCCAGCATTGGAGCGACTGGCACAGTCATGGCAGGGGAAGTGGCATTCCCGTGGGCTCAGAGAAAAACTAAAGCATGCACTAAAAACTATATACTAAGAGTGCTTCACACTTTGGACCATGATATATCAAGACAAGATCTTTCTATTTAAGAAAGTGATGCACATAGTCCATTTAAGGAAGATCCTTATCCGATATGTTACTATTTTACCGTTTTATCCTTTACTTATATTCAATAGTTAACTTTATGTGAATTTTGGTATCTGAAGGACTAAGTATTAATTATCTGAAAATCTCACTGAGATCACTATTCCTGAGCAAATACCTGCCCCAGAGACCAGCATGGTGACTTACACACAGTGGGCACTCAATATGTCTCTGCTGCTAAATACATAAACAAAGGAGTGAATGAATGACAGGAACAGTCACCAACAAATTCCTTTATTCCCTCAATAGGTACTTGTTGAGGAGTCAACTATGTGCCAAGGCAGGGGCCTGCCTCCAGGGATAAGTAAACAAACATTGATAATGACAGACTATGACAAGTGCCATGAAGGAAACAAGTTAGGTAATACCATAGAGAGTAATTTAGGGGGAGGAGATGCTCTAGATAAGGTGATCCTGGGAGGCTCTCTGAGAAGGAGACCTTTGAGCTGAGATCTGAAGTATTAGAAGGAGTTATTCTGTCTTGGCAAGGGGCAGGGGTATCAGCAGTTCAGCAGAGGGAACAGGAGGTGCAAAGGCCCTGAGGCCATTTGATGTGTTCACGAGATGATTACTTTTAAGCTTTCTAGTCTCATGTGGTTAGATATTTCTTTCTTGTTGAGCTATTTAAAGAAATTCAACATTTTAAGAATTATCTTGGATGCACTTAGCACTTGGGACACAAACAGTTTTAATCCTTGTAACAATTTCTCACAGCTTATCAAATCCAACTTTTATTATGGGTGGATTCTTTCGAGTTCACAGAGTAGCTACAGAGAATTGTGTAGTAATTAAAGCAATTAAGAGCAAATCAAGAACCTCTTCTTTAGAGTCTTACTTGGTAATATTTTAGTTGAGTCATAAGATGTTTCTCGTCTACTCTCAGGCTTCACATACTGAAGAACACTGCCCCAAAATGAACATAAGACATACATTCACAGCCATCCCTACAATTTGCTAATAACTCTATTGGTGTTTACACCACCATGAGAGCAACTTAAAACATTCCTCTTAACATTCAAATATAAACTAATTAGTAGACACAAAGATTATTAAGTTTTAAAAAAAAAGCAAACGGTAGAAAAATAAGAGTTGAATCATGCCTTTTGATAAAAAAGAAAAGAAAGGTTGTATGTGCAAATTTAGACTGGTAAAAAAAAAAAAAAGCAGTTGTATGTGCAAACAGATAAGTAAACAGATTTGTCACAATGAGTAGAGATAAATTCAGGAAGGATAAATTCTACATTGTTAACACTACCTCTGGGGTAGGGCTGGAGGAGTAGGGAATCAGGGAAAGGGACTTTCACTTCCACATTATGATAATAATGTGGAATAA